>NC_092418.1:112317083-112647083 GCF_040894005.1 Engystomops pustulosus | reverse complement strand
CTATCTATCTCATATCTATCTATCTATCTATCTATCTCCTATCTATCTATCTATCTCCTATCTATCTATCATCTATCTATCTATCTATCTATCTATCTATCTATCTATCTATCTATCTATCTCCTATCTATCTATCTATCTCATATCTATCTATCATCTATCTATCTATCTATCTATCTATCTATCTATCTCCTATCTATCTATCTCATATCTATCTCCTATCTATCTCCTATCTATCTATCTATCTATCTATCTATCTATCTATCTATCTATCTATCTATCATCTATCTCCTATCTATCTCCTATCTATCTCATATCTATCTATCTCATATCTATCTATCTCATATCTATCTATCTCATATCTATCTATCTATCTATCTATCTATCTATCTCCTATCTATCTATCTATCTCATATCTATCTATCATCTATCTATCTATCTATCTATCTATCTCCTATCTATCTATCTATCTCATATCTATCTCATATCTATCTCATATCTATCTCCTATCTATCTATCTATCTATCTCCTATCTATCTCCTATCTATCTATCTCATATCTATCTCATATCTATCTCATATCTATCTCCTATCTATCTCATATCTATCTATCTATCTATCTATCTATCTATCTTTTATCTACGGTATTTATCTATCTATCTTATATTTATCTAGATCTATTATCTATCTATGTGATGTTTTGCCTTCTTTAGAACAAACAATCACTTCCTCATATTGTTACTTAAATCCTTTTTTTCTAAACAGTTTTCTGTAAACGAGTCACCTGTAATTGAAAATATAACTAAGATATGCAAGGCAGGTCTATATAGAGGAGATGGGAGTGGAGACTTTTTAACACCTAAGGCGACAAAATGTTCAGCTCCGATCATAACACTGTACAGAGAGACAGCAGCGCACCAACTGGCCGCCCCCTGCCCCCGCTGGGCCCATGATGACTCCAGAGCTTATCCTTATTAGTGTCACTTGTGAGGTTGACGTTTCTACAAATCCAATTCACCATGAAGCCAACCAATGTTATTCAAAATTTCAAAAATAATTTAACAATTTTTTTTTTTAATTTTTTTTGTAAATTTTTTTAGATATAACATTGTATTTCCCTTTGGACTTATTTTGAAAAAAATATAAAAACAAAGTAACAACCCGATCGCTGATGGAATTGATCTGACATGAATCTGCAGATGGTTTTGCAGGATAGATACGGGATCAGGTGCGGTGGAGGAGCTTTAATTCCAACCTTGACAGGGTGTAATGCACGTCCAGTGATCTGTTATCTCCGTGAAGGATCATCTATCTTATCCTGTTATAGACCTTGGTATTCATTTTTTTTAACTATGAATTATTTTTTATTATTATTTTATCATTATTTTTTATTTTAATTTTTTAAACTTTTTTTTATCTAATAATTGTTTTACAGTATAAAATCCCAGATGGATTATTTTATTTTTTTTGCCTCCTGTCAAATCCGAGTCCAACTGGCATGAGCTCACCCGGCCATATTTATCAATTAAGACAATCTGTTCTGGTTTAATATAGATGATTTTCCTCAATAAATCTGCTTTCTGGCTCCAGACGAGGCTGATTCATGATCTCCCCTTTCACTTACAAACATAAGATAAGGATTTCTGCAGGGAATAGGGTTCAATGGCCAACACATTCAAAGAATGATATAAAATACAGTAAAAAGAGTAAAAAAAAAATGTTATAAAATTATAAATATATAAAAAGACGAAATTAAATGGTTGACTTCTGGGTCGGACTCCATGTTCTTGGACATTTGCTCCCTATCCTGTCTATAAAATTTCCTATAGGGTTTTCTTGGGGGTCTCTGGGGAAGTTTAGCCCAGATCAGAAGTAGTTAGGTTCCTAGTTAATCTGGAAAAGTCTCTTCAAAGTTTTTGGGCAATGTTTCCAATTCTGCTCAAGAACCTTGAAAATTTACAATATTAATATTCTCCCATGGGGTTTTGTGGTGGTTGGTATATGGTATATGAGGATGTAGGTGTGACTTCTACTCCTGAACCCCTATACTAACACTACTAACTATAGGAATACCCATGTTATATTATACTAGTTTCCTACTATGGGGTAGACAGGTCATTGTATATAGGGGGTTTGGGAGTGACTAAAATCATAACCCTCGTCCAGGGTCGGATTGGCCTACCGGAGGAGCGGTGGATCCTCCGGTGGGCCCTCGATACCTCTGCCGCGGCAGGGGCCACCATCCCCTGCTGAGGCCCCTGCCAGTGAGTAACAGCAGTGGTACTCGATGCGGCCATAAGCGGCCACTCGAGTACCATCTTTGATGTAATGTGCGGCCATTGCTGTGCTGGCCTCATCCCCAAAGCTCTGCATAATGCTGCACTTCCCTACCTCTCCTCTCTCATCTCAGTCTATTGCTCTTCCCGTCCTCTTAGATCTGCCAGTGATGTTAGATTAACCTCTACCTTAGTTCGAACCTCCCACTCGCATCTCCAAGACTTCTCTAGAGCTGCACCCATTCTATGGAATCCTCTGCCCCGGACTATCAGACTAACAACCAACCTCCAAAGTTTCAAACAAGCTCTTACAACCCATCTCCTTAGGCAGCGTATAACAATTGTTAACTGCATGAAGTTTTAACTCTATTTACTAACCCATCGTGTGTCCTCCTTCAGCTACCACCAAACACCAAGCTTCAGGCTTCTCTGCAGTCCCATTCACCCTGGACTTTGCATATAAGATGATGGCTGATAACTGGGTCAAGTGACAGCATCTCTATTTATTATATTATATTCTGTTCTTTTCCCCTTATGAAGAATGGCTGGACCCTTTTTTAAGCTTTTTACCCCTTTTATCACCCCATTCTCCCTTATAGACTGTAAGCTCTTGCGAGCAGGGACCTCACTCCTATTGTTCCATATAAATGTTTGTGCTCTGTCATGTTCTATTATATTTGTATACGTTCCCTTTGATTTGTAAAGCTACGGAATATGATGGTGCTATATAAATAAAGATTATTATGATTATTAGTGGGAGTGACTACTCCCTCTGCACCCCCTATAGAAATACCCATGTTATATAACACTAGTCCTACGGGGTAGAGGGATCATTGTCTATAGAACCTTTTAGAGACCGAGTGCCCAAACTACAACCAAAATCCACTTATTTACCGCAAAGTGCCAACATTGCATTTCAAGCAGTAACTTATTGCCACCTGTTCTTCAACATCTTTCAATCGTATCGGCCCCCTAAGGGTGATGTCACACGTTCAGTTTTTCAGATGCAGTTTTTGATGCCCAAACCAGGAATGGAGTAAAAGGAGGAGGAGGAACAGCACTTTTCAATTATTTGTCTCACCCATTATGATCCACATCTGCTTTTGGCTTCAAAAACTGCATCTGAAAAACTTAACGTGTGCCATCACCCTGAGGCCACCAATACAGTTGAAAGAAGGAGGGCACATCCAGACGATCATTGTAGCTTCTCACCGGGGTCTCTGTACATGAATGTTGGGTCCAGCAGGAGGACCTACAAAGACAATGCAGTTCTATCAACACCTTCTCACTTTTCCTGCAGTTCCAAACAGCCAATGAAGTGTCACTTTAAAATAGCGCTGATTGCAGCATCTCTTAAATTGCCTGGGACTGCAAGATTTGGTGGATTTGGTCCTGTTTGGTGAAATTGGAGTGATTGGCTTCATTGCCCACAGAAAGGGCTCGGAGTGCCACCTCTGGCACCTGTGCCATAGGTTCGCCACCACTGCCTTATACAAACACCCCTGTTATCTTACACTAGTATCCTGCTATGTGGTTTTGGGGTCATTGTCTATAGGGGGACTGCAGGTGCCATATAGCAATAATGCTATGTATTACCTGTTTTTATTGCTATAGTGTGTATACCCTGGACCACACACTGCTGAGTCTCAGCTGATCCATATATACAGATCTACGTGCGCGCATGTTGATTCCTCTTTATTTTCATAGTGATGTGTGACAATGCCGCTTCAGCCTCTATTTGGCATCATGCCGCCCTGTATAAATAATTTCTGCGTCGCACAGATGGCTGCATATTAAGTAGTTTTCATTGATGTGTCGTCTCTGTGTCCCAGCCAAAATCATGTAAAAAACAACACATGTACAGTGGTCCACAGTCACCACAATGACACATTACTAAAGGAATGAATAATACTAGGAATATCAACAATAACAAGTAATCTGAGTACAGCAATGCAGATCAGAGCAATATATAGCATAGTAACACAGTATTACAGTAACTTTCTAAGATAGTAGGATTGTACCACAGTGATATAGTAACATAGTAATGTAGTAACAAAGATTGTATCACAGTAATATAGTAACATTGTAATATAGTTACAAAGATTGTACCACTATAGTAAACAACAGTAACACAGAAATATAGTAACACAGTAATATAGTAACATAGTAACACAGTAATATAGTAACATAGTAACACAGTAATATAGTAACGAAGATTGTACCACAATAATATAGTAACATAGTAACACAGTAATATAGTAACATAATAAGAGTGTACCGCAATAATATAGTAACATAGTAACACAGTAATATAGTAACATAATAAGATTGTACCGCAATAATATAGTAACATAGTAACACAGTAATATAGTAACATAATAAGATTGTACCACAATAATATAGTAACATAGTAACACAGTAATATAGTAACATAATAAGATTGTACCACAATAATATAGTAACATAGTAACACAGTAATATAGTAACATAATAAGAGTGTACCACAATAATATAGTAACATAGTAACACAGTAATATAGTAACATAATAAGATTGTACCACAATAATATAGTAACATAGTAACACAGTAATATAGTAACATAATAAGAGTGTACCACAATAATATAGTAACATAGTAACACAGTAATATAGTAACATAATAAGATTGTACCACAATAATATAGTAACGTAGTAACACAGTAATATAGTAACATAATAAGATTGTACCACAATAATATAGTAACATAGTAACACAGTAATATAGTAACAGAAACACATTGATATAGTAACATCGTAGCAATGTAATGTTGTAAGATAGTAACATCATATCAAAGTAATATAGTAAAGCAGTAATGTTGTAACACAGTAACATAATTTGTACCACTGAAAGGAAATTTACCCCCTGGAATCTACTTTTTTACGGGTAGAAATCCAGAGGTAGATTTCTGACGTCTGCCCCATCCCTGAACATGTGATATAATTGATTGGAAAGCAGCCTATAGGTTAATATGCTAATTAGCTGCAGAGGTTACTGGGGCGTGGAGTAGTCTCTGTGACCTCCCGGGGCTAAGGAGGTTACTCCACGACCAGATCCGCCTCCCTGCACGTCCCTGGTGCCTGTAAACATGGCGGTGTGGCCCGTGCAGGCGCAGTGGTTCTCAGCACATTACCAGCCAGAGGGCAGCTCTGCGTATGCACGGATACTCCTGGTCCCCTTTCGGATTCACTGAGCCATGATGCCCCATGAGTCGCTGCGCGAGTGTGGGCCTAATCGCCATATTCACCAGCGGTATGGACACGCAGGGAGGGATCTTCAGGGACACTCGAGTTATGGAGTGGCCATAGCCCCGGAGCTCAAAGACGCCACTCCATGCCCCAAGTAGCCTCAGCGGGTAATTTGCTTGTAAATCTAATAAAGTTTCTAAACCTGTATGTAGTTCTCCAATACATCGTAAATAGAGATGAGCGAACACTAAAATGCTCGGGTACTCGTTATTCGAGACGAACTTTTCCCGATGCTCGAGTGCTCGTCTCGAATAACGAACCCCATTGAAGTCAATGGGAGACTCGAGCATTTTTCAAGGGGACCAAGGCTCTGCACAGGGAAGCTTGGCCAAACACCTGGGAACCTCAGAAAAGGATGGAAACACCACGGAAATGGACAGGAAACAGCAGGGGCAGCATGCATGGATGCCTCTGAGGCTGCTTAAACGCACCATTATGCCAAAATTATGGGCAACAGCATGGCCATGACAGAGTGACAGAATGAAGCTAGATAGTATCTAAAACATGCAATAATTGACCCTGACACTATAGGGGACGGCATGCAGAGGCAGCGGCAGCAGGCTAGAGAGTGTCATGGCGACATACCCTAAATGGACTCAGGCTTCAAACCAATGGGTGGCAGAGAGGAACCAAAGGAGGTGAGCAAGAAGTGCTCAAATAATATCGGTACATGATAAAAGTTTGCCAGTATATTTTGTGGATTACACAGCAGGGTGGCGACAAAGTTAACATGGAAGCCATGAAAACAACCCAAAATTCTGCCTGACACAGCTCGTTTGATAAGGGGACCATGTATGGAGGCAGTGAACTAGTAGTAGATTAAAGGTGCTGCAGTTAAAACTATGTTAGTTGGATCTTGGCATGGAGCTGGCGCTCCGCTGCCAGACGAGCTTTCGCCAATCCAAGCCCCTGTCTCTAGGCTACTCCCCAAACAGCACTTTTGTATAAGATCAAGTGTAGTAGCGTTCTTATAAGTTTAGGATATGCCGGGTGAGGGGAATGTAAACAGATGCGCAAGAAGCGCATGATGCGCATGGAGCTGGCGCTCCGCTGCCAGGCGAGCTTTCGCAAATCCAAGCCCCTGTCTCTAGGCTACTCCCCAAACAGCACTTTTGTATAAGATCAAGTGTAGTAGCGTTCTTATAAGTTTAGGATATGGCGGGTGAGGGGAATGTAAACAGATGCGCAAGAAGCGCTGAAATAATATCCCTAAATGGTAAAAGTTTGCCAGTATATTTTGTGGATTACACAGCAGGGTGGCGACAAAGTTAACAATTTTGATGTGGAATGCCCTGTAATAGCTCTTGGGCGGTGTGCCTTTTATCGCCTAGGCTCAGCAGTTTGAGCACCGCCTGCTGTCGCTTAGCGACGGCACTGCTGCTGTGCCTAGAGCTACCGACTGATGGCGCCGTGCCCACGGATGGTAGTTCGGAGGAGGAGGTGGAGGAGGGGTGGGAGGAGGAGGAGGCATAGTAGGCCTGAAACACCTGGACCGAGGTAGGCCCCGCAATCCTCGGCGTCGGCAGTATATGAGCAGCCCCAGGGTCAGTCTCGGTCCCAGCCTCCACCAAGTTAACCCAATGTGCCGTCAGCGATATATAGTGGCCCTGCCCGGCAGCACTCGTCCACGTGTCCGTGGTCAGGTGGACCTTGTCAGAAACGGCGTTGGTCAGGGCACGGATGATGTTGTCTGACACGTGCTGGTGCAGGGCTGGGACGGCACATCGGGAAAAGTAGTGGCGGCTGGGGACCGAATACCGAGGGGCGGCCGCCGCCATGAGGTTGCGAAAGGCCTCGGTCTCTACTAGCCTATAGGGCAGCATCTCCAGGCTAAGCAATCTGGAGATGTGCACATTAAGGGCTTGGGCGTGCGGGTGGGTTGCACTATATTTGCGTTTCCGCTCCAGCGTCTGGGGTATGGAGAGCTGAACGCTGGTGGATGCTGTGGAGGATCGTGGAGGCGACGATGGGGTTTTTGTGGCAGGGTCCTGGGCAGGGGGCTGACTAGCAGCTGACACAGGGGAAGGAGCAGTGGTGTGCACGGCCGGAGGTGAACGGGCTTGTTGCCACTGAGTGGGGTGCTTAGCATTCATATGCCTGCGCATACTGGTGGTAGTTAAGCTAGTAGTGGTGGAACCCCTGCTGAGCCTGGTTTGGCAAATGTTGCACACCACAGTCCGTCGGTCATCCGGTGTTTCCTTAAAGAACCTCCACACTTCTGAAGATCTAGCCCTCGCCGCAAGAGCCCTCACCACGGGAGCTTCACTAGTTGACAGTGGCGCTGATGCACCAGCTCTGGCCCTGCCTCTCCGTCTGGCCCCACCACTGCCTCTTCCAACCTGTTCAGGTCGAGGACTCTCCTCCGTCTCAGAAGCACTGTGTTCACCCGGCCTCTCAACCCAGCTTGGGTCTGTCACCTCATCATCCTCCGATCCCTCAGTCTGCTCCCCCCTCGGACTTCCTGCCCTGACAACAACTTCCCCACTGTCTGACAACCGTGTCTCCTCATCGTCGGACACCTCTTTACACACTTCTTCCACTACGTCAAGAAGGTCATCATCACCCACAGACTGTGACTGGTGGAAAACCTGGGCATCGGAAAATTGCTCAGCAGCAACCGGACAAGTGGTTTGTGACTGTGGGAAGGGTCCAGAAAACAGTTCCTCAGAGTATGCCGGTTCAAATGGCAAATTTTCCTGGGAGGGGGCAGACTGGGGGGGAGGAGGCTGAGGTGCAGGAGCTGGAGGAGTGGGGATTTCGGTGACATGGGTGGACTGCGTGGAAGACTGACTGGTGGTGGACAAATTGCTCGAAGCATTGTCAGCAATCCACGACATCACCTGTTCGCACTGTTCTGGCCTCAACAGTGCTCTACCACGAGTCCCAGTAACTTCAGACATGAACCTAGGGAGTGTAGCTCTGCGGCGTTCCCCTGCTCCCTCATCAGCAGGTGGTGTCTCACCCCGCCCAGGACCACGGCCTCTGACCCCTGCAGTAGTTGGACGCCCACGTCCCCGCCCTCGTCCTCTACCCCTAGCCCTGGGGTTAAACATTTTTAAAATGAGAGTTATAACTTTTTTTTTTTTTTTACTTTTTTTTTTTTTTTTTTGTGTTTTTTTGTGTTTTTTGTTTTTTTTTGTGTTTTTTGTTTTTTTTTGAGTTTTTAGAACCAAACAATCCTATCCTATTGCTATGGCTATTTTCTAGCCAAGTATCAAAGGAAGCACACTACTATGCCAGATGAGATGACACTGAGTTATTGCCTAATAGAAATCCAACCCCTACTGAATTTTGCCACTTCAGCCTTTGCTATGGATATGTGCGCCACTAAGCGCAGAACACAGCGGTCGCAAGTCTCACTACAAATTGCTCAGAATTGGCAAGTACATGCACTGCAGAAACTACAGCCACCAGCAGATCAACCAGAAATCAAATATATAGAACGCTACTGTAGGCTTCAAGAAGCTATTTGTATTCTCCTATGGCTATTTTCTAGCCAAGTATCAAAGGAAGCACACTACTATGCCAGATGAGATGACGCTGAGTTATTGCCTAATAGAAATCCAACCCCTACTGAATTTTCCCACTTCAGCCTTTGCTATGGATATGTGTGCCACTAAGAGCTAAACACAACGGTAGCAAGTCCCCCTGCTAATTCCTCACAAAATGGTAAAAGATGCAAATTAAAATAAAAAAAGTAGAACGTTATTGTAGCCCTAAGAAGGGCTGTTGGGTTCTTTGAGAATCACTCCTGCCTAACAGTAAGCTAATAGAACACCCTAACGCTTTCCCTGACCAGCAGCAGCTCTCTCCCTAGCGGCATCCAGAGACAGAATGATCCGAGCAGCGCGGCCAGCGGCTAGTCTATCCCAGGGTCACCTGATCTGGCCAGCCAACCACTGCTATCGACGTGTAAGGGTACCACGTCATGCTGGGTGGAGTGCAGAGTCTCCTGGCTTGTGATTGGCTCTGTTTCTGGCCGCCAAAAAGCAAAACGGCGGGAGCTGCCATTTTCTCGAGCGGGCGAAGTATTCGTCCGAGTAACGAGCAGTTTCGAGTACCCTAATGCTCGACCGAGCATCAAGCTCGGACGAGCATGTTCGCTCATCTCTAATCGTAAAACATGTTCAGGGATGAGGAAAACCTTGGGAAACTACCTCTGGATGTAGTAAGAAAAGACATGCGGCCCTAAGGCTTAGGCTCTTATCTTAGGCCCCTTCCACACTTGCGTTGCAGATCACGTCAGAGTCTGATCAGGGTGCGATCAGGGTTTGGTCAGTGAAAAACGCACATTTTGCATCAGAGTGCAATCAGTTTTCAGTCAGAGTTTCTTCAGTGTCTCAGTTTTTCACACGCGTTTTCAATGCAATTTCAATGCTTTTTTCTCGCGCGTTTTCTGCGCGTGAAAGGACTCAGGACTGAGCTCTATCTTTTCTATGGCAGTTGATTTGTGAAAAACGCATTGTACTTGCGTTGCACTTGCAAGTGTCTCAGAGTGCGATGCATTTTTGATGCGTCTCCATAGATTTGTATGGTGCGTTTTTCGCGCGCGCGACTTGCAAAAGTAGAGCATGTCGAGATTTAAACGCGCATTAAAAAAAGCGTGCGCGTGAAAAAAATTGCAAGTCTGAAAAGACCCATTGATTACAATGGTTCAGAGTGCAATGCAAGTTCTGCGCATCAAAAGCACGCGCAGAAAACGCGCATGAAAAACGCAAGTGTGAAAGGGGCCTTACAGTGTTGATCCAGAAGAAAGTGAAGGAGAATATGATTTTACTCAACCCAGGAAACAAAAATGTCTTCCTGACCACAAATATGGCCATTCTGAAAAAAATCCCAGGACCACAACCCAACTCCAGACGGATCACTATGAATATAGCCTGGAACATTGCTACGTTCTTCTTAAAGGGGTGTGATCATCTGGGCAGTCACATAAAATTAGATGGCATGTTATTAATAAAATGTTCTGTCCCTTCATAAGCTTCCATTTTCATACACAGGCAAACAGTTATGTAGATTGTAATATGGCACCATAAGGTAAGACACACGGTAATCCAAGTCCAGATCGTGGATTGTGCAGGGACCAGTAAGTAAATGTGCCCCAATGCACTTACATGCACCAGGAAGAAGATAGTGAACTCCGGGGACCTGAGCGGGGAAGTGACACATGCAGGATATCGGGCGCACTACCTTAGTGACTCCCCGCACAGCGCATTATACACGGACAATGCACTTACATGCACCAGGAAGAAGAAGGTGAACTCCGGGGACCTGAGCGGGGAAGCGACACATGCAGGATATCGGGGGCAGGATCTTAGTGACTCCCCGCACAGCGCATTATACACGGACAATGTACTTACATGCACCAGGAAGAAGAAAGTGAACTCCGGGGACCTGAGCAGGGAAGTGACACATGTAGGATATCAGGTGCAGGATCTTAGTGACTCCCCGCACAGCGCATTATACACGGACAATGCACTTACATGCACCAGGAAGAAGAAGGTGAACTCCGGGGACCTGAGCGGGGAAGCGACACATGCAGGATATCGGGCGCAGGATCTTAGTGACTCCCGCACAGCGCATTATACACGGACAATGCACTTACATGCACCAGGAAGAAGATAGTGAACTCCGGGGACCTGAGCGGGGAAGTGACACATGCAGGATATCGGGCGCACTACCTTAGTGACTCCCCGCACAGCGCATTATACACGGACAATGCACTTACATGCACCAGGAAGAAGAAGGTGAACTCCGGGGACCTGAGCGGGGAAGCGACACATGCAGGATATCGGGGGCAGGATCTTAGTGACTCCCCGCACAGCGCATTATACACGGACAATGTACTTACATGCACCAGGAAGAAGAAGGTGAACTCTGGGAACCTGAGCGGGGAAGTGACACATGCAGGATATCAGGCGCAGGATATTAGTGACTCCCCGCACAGCGCATTATACACGGACAATGCACTTACATGCACCAGGAAGAAGAAGGTGAACTCCGGGGACCTGAGCGGGGAAGCGACACATGCAGGATATCGGGCGCAGGATCTTAGTGACTCCCCGCACAGCGCATTATACACGGACAATGCACTTACATGCACCAGGAAGAAGAAGGTGAACTCCGGGGACCTGAGCGGGGAAGAGACACATGCAGGATATCGGGTGCACGATCTTAGTGACTCCCCGCACAGCGCATTATACACGGACAATGCACTTACATGCACCAGGAAGAAGATGGTGAACTCCGGGGACCTGAGCGGGGAAGCGGCACATGCAAGATATCAGGTGCACGCTCTTAGTGAATCACGCCAGAGTGCATTATCGTCGGACAATGCACTTTTGGTAGGTAAATGTTCCCCCTGTATGTGCAACTTTGTTTGTTGTGTAAATCCATAGAATAGAGTAGAAATAAAATGCTATTTTCTTATGTTTCCGGCTGCAAGAATAAAAAAAATTGTCCCAAAACTAACATTTTGGAAACTATTTTGCAAAAAACAAAGTATGGATGGAAACTGGTGGACGCAAACAATGAAATCTATATTCTGCTACTGACTATGAGGAAACCAGAAAATTTTCTATAACACCCTTATGTGTGAATCAAAGCTAATACATGTATCTGTCTAGTGAATAGTAAAACCTAATACATGTATCTGTCTAGTGAATAGTAGAACCTAATACATGTATCTGTCTAGTGAATAGTAGAACATAATACAAATATAGTAAAACTTGCAAAAACCATTTGCCATCTTTAGGAGTCCTTAGAAACTGAATTCTTCCTTAAAGTCTGATTTTCCGTACACACACAAGTTGAGCGTGTTGTAACGGCCCGAGTGATCCCGTGCGGGACACAATAGGACACCTGGGGGATGTCACATTGCGGCCGCTCTTGGGGTGGGAGTGGGGGGAGGTCCTGTGTTTGCAGTAAGAGAGTGTTTGAAGGTTTTGTCCGTGGAGTCATTACAATGTTTACCTGAGACTGTTTGGGCGTTTTTGTTTTTCTTATTTTTGAATACATAAAGTTTTTGATCTATATTTAACTCTTTGTGACTAAGAATACATAGAAGCATAAAAGGGAATTCATGGTAACAGCTGGTCCATGTGGTCTTCTAGGATGACGTCAGAGTCACTTTGCTTACATTTAAAGGGAATATCGTTGATAACAACCTGCTAATGTGCCATAATTATTGTCAACCACCCCCTCGTCTGAAGTCATGTGAGTGCACGTTATGGGGAAGAGTCTGCTGTCTGCAGGAGGGGGGCATACCCGGTTTATGGCATCTACAGTCTGCATTGATAAGCCACCTATTATGGACTGCTGCAGGTCAATCTGATGAGTCACAAAAGGGTGATTTGTAGGGGTAAGGCTGCCGGGATCCAAAAAACTTCAAGATGGTCCTGATCTAGGTGGTAGTGTCAGTCTTCGCCCTCCTTTTTTTGCCGTAGTGGATCATAATATTGGCCACCCAAACCAACCACCAAATTTTATACTCAAAATTTGCCAATGAAATCCTCATACATCTGTTCCTGCTCTCAATAAACATTTACATAAAGAGCCATTTCAGAACCTTTGAAGGTCCTCCACAGGTCCTGAAAGCAGCAGCAGTCTCTGCATCCTCTGTTTCCCAATTAGCTGATTCTAGTATCAGATGTAGGAGGTGATTCCAGACTTGCAGGGGGGATAATATTCTTAATATTAGTCTTCCAGGGCAGTCTTAATCCGCATCTGCTACTTTGGTCCAAGAGTCCAAATTGTCCAAATTGGACTGTCTGCTCCTGGTCATCTCAGGCCAGCAGTGGGCCAGTGGATGCATATGGAGACAAAATGGGAGTTACAGTGAGATTTATTTTAGAGTTTAGGAGTTTAGGTGTGTACATGCTGTATACCAAGCACCAAACGTTGTTCTACCATGGAGAAGGGGTTGTCAGGAGTTCAAGAACATGGCAGTACCTCGGGACACAGATAGAGCGGCAGAAACGGACCCAGGAACAGCGATAGCTTCTCAGCTGCACTCACCACTACACCAATAAACGCTTCCATCAGTGGTGGACTCTGACTGTCAACAGGGTGTATGTACCCGTGCACTTTATGTACATGCTCAGTCGTGAAGCTCCACTGCTATAGATCAGAGGAATAAGGCACTGGGAAGGAACGGCCACACTCATCTTACAATTGCTAGAGCAACCAGAAAAAACGGGCTGTCAAGTTGGAGTTGTGGACTCGGTGACCTTTGGGTGGAGTCAGAGTTAGGGAGTTGGAGTTAGGGAAATTGAAGAGTCGAGTTTGAGGAAATTGAGGAGTTGGAAGTCTGGTATATTGACTCCACGACCAATTCGAAAATGTTTTATTAGATTTTTTTTAAAATCAGTTTTAACTCATCACATTGGTGAGATACAAATAATAGTTTCTGATTTTGAAAACTTTTGGCGGTCACGTTCCTTGCCATGTCTATAGGAACACACGAGAGTCTCCTCTGTGGCTACGTAGGGCTGGGCCCCTGAGTTGCACAAGCTTCCTGAGGTCAGGAATTACAGCAGTGTCTCAGCCCTTCTCTATTTACCTGTCACTCTCAGTATGACAGCCTGATAAAAATAAAAAAAATAAAAAACCTCTGGGCTTGTGGTTTTCTAACGGCCTTTTCTTTGTGGTTTTTGAAACCAGAAGTGGTGCAATCTGTTCTCATACACAAACACGTAGTGAGGCAGCTTGTAGTGCAGGTCTATGGTGAATCCTACACAGACGTGGGGAATCTACAACTCAAGGAAGGAAATTTATCAGCTAGGAAATTATTTATGTCAGTTTGAAAAAGAAAATTTTTTTGTTTCTGATTATAGTTTTAAAAAATCTATAATTCCGGGGACCTTCCCAAACATATGTGACACTGGTAGTAGAGAGATGTTATCACTGGCTGACAGAGTTGTCAACATCTTATAAATATGAATCTATGGGGTTCATTTACTTACACGGTCCCGTTGCGATCCTGCGACGCGTTGTCCGACGAGGATTCAAGTCTTCCGACGATTCACTAAGATCATGCGCCCGATATCCTGCAGGTGTCGCTGCTGCGCCGAGGTCCACCGAAGTTCACCTTCTTCTTCCCGGTGCATGTGAGTGCTTGATCTTGCGACACAATTTGTTTTTTAAATCCTTCGTTTTTTCCGAATCCGTCGGGTTGTCCGCCGGCCACGCCCCCCGATTTATGTTGAGTTAAAGCCAGCGCCGATGTGCCACAATCCGATCCCGTGCGCCAAAATCCCAGGGCAATTTGGCGCAAAACGGAAATTTTCGTGGAAACCCGAAGAAAGTGCGGCGTTCAGACCCTTAGTAAATGAGCCCCTATGTGTTCTTGCAGATACGTGACATAGGACGACCGCTATTCATCTCAATAACCAGCACGATCCTCCGCAGGGCCTTGACCTGGATTGGTCAACAACAATAGAAGCTTTGTCTGCTTTTTATCCAAATTTCAAACATTTTTATGTAATAGCAAAAAAAACTAATAATAATTCACTTCAAAGTGTTGGCCTTAATGAGAAGACCAAAATGTAGATTCTCCAAAACCATAGCTGTGTCATCTACTCAATCTACTCATTCAGAGAAAGCTCCTGGGGGCTCCGAGATGGCGATGGTCACCTACTGGGCCTTCCATAGGGTTCTACAGAATTAGGGAGACATGGATACTGGTTGTATCTGATATTGGTTCTCTTTGGTTTTCTCCTGGATCATCTACTGGGCCTTCCATAGGGTTCTACAGAATTAGGAAGACATGGATACTGGTTGTATCTGATATTGGTTCTCTTTGGTTTTCTCCTGGGTCACCTACTGGGCCTTCCATAGGGTTCTACAGAATTAGGGAGACATAGATACTGGTTGCATCTGATTGGTTCTCTTTAGTTTTCTGCCTCGACAGATCAGCCTGGGTTTCTAGCCTCCAAGTCCATAATGTTTTGTTTTTCCGGTTGCTTTGAGACCTGTTTAGCAATGTTCAGGTAGATCTATGGGGTGTAGCTCTCAGTACTTAGGTTATCTATGACCCGGCAGATTTAGAAGTGTAACAATATATCAATAAGATTATATCAGCAGCTTAAATCTTCTCTTCGAATGACAAAACTTGCAGAAAACTGAAATAAAATTTTTTTTTCCCCAAACATAAATGTCGGAGATGTGGGAGAAGGTAGAGAAGAAGGTGGGAGGACAAAGGGAGAAGCGAGACTTTGTGAGGAGAGGCAGCGCTGGGGGTTGGGCTCGGCAGAACATCGGCAGAGGCCAGAGATGAGATTGACAAACGCTTGTGTTCTTCTTCAGACAGCGAGACAATGAATCTCCTACCATGAGACTCAGGAGCTTCTGAGAAATGATAATGACATCTATTCCGGTGCTACCTGCCCATCTTACATATTCCTAATAATCGCCTGCTTTGTAGCTTTTTGTCTCCAGACTTTATTTTGTCTCTTTTCCTCCTTCTTTTTGCCTGCTCTGCTTTGTCTCCTCCATCCTGCCCTTACGTCTCTTCTGCCTCTTCTCTTCTGGATACATTTGCTTGTTCTTGTCCTGTTGTATCTTCTTCATTGCTTCCTGTGCCGGCCACTGCTGGCCGTGTGGCTGTCTCCTGTCATTGCTTGCGTCCTGCCCGTCTCCATCATGTCTGCTCCTGCTTCCCTCATACATGTGATTGCTTCCCTATTGCTTATATCCCTCATGCCAGGCCCTGCTTGCTTTTTGCCTTCCTCTTGCCAGTCCAAATGTGACCCAAATGTGACCCTTTCCTGCCTTTCACATGCCCAGAGTGCCTTCTGCTTGCCCCCTCATGCCAGTCCAAGTACCTCATCTGCCTTCCTTCCATGCCAGGCTGTGAATATTCTCTTCCTGCATCCCTGAAGCTGGTCCATGCTCTGTGCCAGGTTTCTACCCTTTTCCTGCCTGTATTTCTCGCCCCCTGCCTGTCTCACTTATACCAGTTCTTGGTTGTCCTCCCGCTGACCGCTCATGGTGAGCCTTCTTCATGCCAGGCTCAGCTTGTCTCCTGATGTCTGGAGGCACTGGTCGTACAGTAGACTCTCATCCGTTTGGCACTACCCAAACCTTTTTTACAAGTCCAACCATTTCTATCCTTGACCCAGTCCATCCCATCGTGTCCCCATGCCACTTCATGCCAAAGCCATTCTATGTTCTCCAATCTGTGTGTATGGGAGTATGGAAGCTGCGTCCTGCATTTTGTACCCTCTACACCCTGTTACCCCCGTTGCTGCCATACTCCATGCCCCAATCATTCATTCACTTCTTTATTGAACTTGTTTTGCCTTCTTTCCCTGTGACTTAGGATATTTAAAACTTCTGGATTATAAACTTGGATAAATTCTTCCATGCCCATTATCCTCGGTGCTTTCTGCTTCTTGTGACAGCAGAGGTGCTGAGTACATCTGTCAGGAGCGGCTTCACCCTCAGCAGGACTTGAGTTCCTTGGCAAATCCCCATATTTACACTGAGCAGCCTATGAGAATACAGATGGCACCAGACTCCGGCTATATGGGCCGTGCCATACCGTGTAGTCCATGTTTACCACGTGGATTAGTAAACAGGGATTAATAACGCTCCCTATGAATGGCATTGTACAGGGCATTGTATGCACAAAGACAGGAGGGTAAGAGCCTCGATCTTCAGCAGCCGTCAATCACTGCCCAAGGACTCACGTAGCAGAGGAAGGTGCCATTGACTAAGAGCTTACCACATCCTCCAGTGTTGCCCTTTGCTTGGCCTAAATTACATGAACAAAGCGGGTCTGCAACATATCCAAGGTTATACGGCTCTGCCCATTAACCCTAATATCAGCCTCACATATGGCCGCAACTCTGGTTAACGAGAGGTATAGTAGTGGGGGCAGGGATGATTCTGGACGTCCTGCCAGACCCCCCCCCCCCCCCCCCCAATACATTAATGTTTTGTTTTACTATAATCTGTTCCATTGCCTGAATAATAAAATATCTCTACATCAGCCAAAATACAACGAGTTTAATAATCGCAAAGCGAATGACGTGGAAACAGGGTGTGGAGACGATCTCATCTGTATACACCCCAACTACAGGGAGCAATGAACAGCACAATACTGCTGCCTCTAGTACTACCACTAATACTAGAACTAATACTATTACATTGACCACTGCTTCTACTTCTATTATTATTATTATTTATTATGGATTTGTAAAGCGCTAGGGAATTTGATGGTGCTGTATAAATAAAGATTATTACTACTACCAATACTATTACAGCTAATATTTCTATCACTACCACTAATACTGTATCCATACCTACTACTACTACTTCCATTACTAGCGTTACTACTATTACAAATACTATTACAGCTAATATTTCCATCAATTCTCCTCCTCCTACTATTTCCATCACAAATACTACCACTACTTCTGCTGCTACCACTAGTATCAATACGACTACTATTTCCATCACTGCTACTATTTCCATTATTACTCCTACTGCTACTATTTCCATGACCACTACTACCACTACTATAAAAGCTACTACAATTATCATTACTGCCACTTATATTATTTCCATCACTACTATGGCTATTGCTACTACTACTACATCGCCGCCGTCTTGTACTCGACAGAAATCGGGGGGCTGGCCGTGGGACAACCCGACGGATTCGGACAACGCGCGGCATTTAACATTTAGAAATGTGTCGCAAGATCAAGCCCTTACATGCACCAGGAAGAAGCAGGTGAACTACGGGGGACCTCGGCGCAGAAGCGACGGATGCAGGAACTCGGGCGCATGAGCTTAGTGAATCGTGGGAGACCCGAATCCTCGTCGGACAACGCACCGCGGGATCGTGAAAGGACCGGGTAAGTAAATGTGCCCCAATATGTGCTAGGACTCTGGAACGTTGGGGGCTAGAGAAAAAATTCCAAGGTTTGCCAGAATCAGTGCCGGGATAACTCTTAAAGGTGCACAGAGGTGGCAGCGGTGCAGGTGGTGAAAGGTCCTTTAAGACCAGCGTTTTCTTAAACTTTTTGGAATTCACTATCCACGGACAATGAATAGGGAGGAATTTTTGGAGACAAAATGCAAGATGATAAATTTTTTTTGGTGGCCGTGTCACTTTAAGACGTCTTGGACCTTGCTCGAAATCCCTTATGGGGAATGAAGATGCAGGGAAAGTAGCTCCATCAATCTGCTTCCAAAGTGATCTGAAAAGAGGGCTGTATTGTGTGCGCTAAGGGGGCGAGCGGGGCCTGCGGTGCCCTTTATAAGCCGCTCACACACAATATGACCGGGGGGAACCTTGACGAATAATACACCGATGATGTAAACCTTAAGAGTCACAGAACATCTATTGTCACCAGGTCTCCTTGGCGATCAGACACTGGAATCCAAAGGACCCTTGGAGAGTAGGTGGACGGCATACTAATGGTAACCTTACCGGCCCAACAATGATTTCCCCTGACATCAGGGAGGAACTTTGTGTAAAAGACTTTAAGAGAAGAGCGAACAAAGATTTACCAGGCAAAAAGTTGTACGGCCACCAACATCTGATTGTGTTATCATCATCTCATGACCAGGGAAAATCAGCGCACAGGAGAAATATGGGCATATAATATCATTAAACTCCGGGGGGAAGAACACCCATTACGTGTCTCTCCCTCCTCCATGACCCTGACTTCATCTTGGGTGGGAAAATCAGGGAACATTAGAGTAGACTGAGCAGAGTTACTGGATAATGAGAAGATTAGCAACTCTAACAAAAAGTTATTAATTTTTTGAACCAGTTAGTTAACCAAAAGTTATTAGAGTAGTCAGTTATTAGAGTAGTCAGTTATTACAGTAGTCAGAGTAGTCAGTTATTAGAGTAGTCAGTTATTAGAGTAGTCAGAGTAGTCAGTTATTAGAGTAGTCAGTTATTAGAGTAGTCAGAGTAGTCAGTTATTAGAGTAGTCAGTTATTACAGTAGTCAGAGTAGTCAGTTATTAGAGTAGTCAGTTATTAGAGTAGTCAGAGTAGTCAGTTATTAGAGTAGTCAGTTATTAGAGTAGTCAGAGTAGTCAGTTATTAGAGTAGTCGCAGCAGTCAGTTATTAGAGTAGTCAGTTATTAGAGTAGTCAGTTATTAGAGTAGTCAGAGTAGTCAGTTATTGGAGTAGTCATAGCAGTCAGTTATTAGAGTAGTCAGTTATTAGAGTAGTCAGAGTAGTCAGTTATTAGAGTAGTCAGTTATTAGAGTAGTCGCAGCAGTCAGTTATTAGAGTAGTCAGTTATTAGAGTAGTCAGAGTAGTCAGTTATTAGAGTAGTCATAGCAGTCAGTTATTAGAGTAGTCAGTTATTAGAGTAGTCAGAGTAGTCAGTTATTAGAGTAGTCAGTTATTAGAGTAGTCAGTTATTAGAGTAGTCAGAGTAGTCAGTTATTAGAGTAGTCAGTTATTAGAGTAGTCAGTTATTAGAGTAGTCATAGCAGTCAGTTATTAGAGTAGTCAGTTATTAGAGTAGTCAGAGCAGTCAGTTATCAGAGTAGTCATAGCAGTCAGTTATTAGAGTAGTCAGTTATTAGAGTAGTCAGAGCAGTCAGTTATTAGAGTAGTCAGTTATTAGAGTAGTCAGAGTAGTCAGTTATTAGAGTAGTCAGTTATTAGAGTAGTCAGTTATTAGAGTAGTCAGAGTAGTCAGTTATTAGAGTAGTCAGTTATTAGAGTAGTCATAGCAGTCAGTTATTAGAGTAGTCAGTTATTAGAGTAGTCAGAGTAGTCAGTTATTAGAGTAGTCAGTTATTAGAGTAGTCAGAGTAGTCAGTTATTAGAGTAGTCATAGCAGTCAGTTATTAGAGTAGTCAGAGCAGTCAGTTATCAGAGTAGTCATAGCAGTCAGTTATTAGAGTAGTCAGTTATTAGGGTAGTCATAGCAGTCAGTTATTAGAGTAGTCAGTTATTACAGTAGTCAGAGCAGTCAGTTATTAGAGTAGTCAGTTATTAGAGTAGTCAGAGTAGTCAGTTATTAGAGTAGTCAGTTATTAGAGTAGTCAGAGTAGTCAGTTATTAGAGTAGTCAGTTATTACAGTAGTCAGAGTAGTCAGTTATTAGAGTAGTCAGTTATTAGAGTAGTCAGAGTAGTCAGTTATTAGAGTAGTCAGTTATTAGAGTAGTCAGAGTAGTCAGTTATTAGAGTAGTCGCAGCAGTCAGTTATTAGAGTAGTCAGTTATTAGAGTAGTCAGTTATTAGAGTAGTCAGAGTAGTCAGTTATTAGAGTAGTCATAGCAGTCAGTTATTAGAGTAGTCAGTTATTAGAGTAGTCAGAGTAGTCAGTTATTAGAGTAGTCAGTTATTAGAGTAGTCGCAGCAGTCAGTTATTAGAGTAGTCAGTTATTAGAGTAGTCAGTTATTAGAGTAGTCAGAGTAGTCAGTTATTAGAGTAGTCATAGCAGTCAGTTATTAGAGTAGTCAGTTATTAGAGTAGTCAGAGTAGTCAGTTATTAGAGTAGTCAGTTATTAGAGTAGTCAGTTATTAGAGTAGTCAGAGTAGTCAGTTATTAGAGTAGTCAGTTATTAGAGTAGTCAGTTATTAGAGTAGTCAGAGTAGTCAGTTATTAGAGTAGTCATAGCAGTCAGTTATTAGAGTAGTCAGTTATTAGAGTAGTCAGAGCAGTCAGTTATCAGAGTAGTCATAGCAGTCAGTTATTAGAGTAGTCAGTTATTAGAGTAGTCAGAGCAGTCAGTTATTAGAGTAGTCAGTTATTAGAGTAGTCAGAGTAGTCAGTTATTAGAGTAGTCAGTTATTAGAGTAGTCAGTTATTAGAGTAGTCAGAGTAGTCAGTTATTAGAGTAGTCAGTTATTAGAGTAGTCATAGCAGTCAGTTATTAGAGTAGTCAGTTATTAGAGTAGTCAGAGTAGTCAGTTATTAGAGTAGTCAGTTATTAGAGTAGTCAGAGTAGTCAGTTATTAGAGTAGTCATAGCAGTCAGTTATTAGAGTAGTCAGAGCAGTCAGTTATCAGAGTAGTCATAGCAGTCAGTTATTAGAGTAGTCAGTTATTAGGGTAGTCATAGCAGTCAGTTATTAGAGTAGTCAGTTATTACAGTAGTCAGAGCAGTCAGTTATTAGAGTAGTCAGTTATTAGAGTAGTCAGAGTAGTCAGTTATTAGAGTAGTCAGTTATTAGAGTAGTCAGAGTAGTCAGTTATTAGAGTAGTCAGTTATTAGAGTAGTAAGAGGAGTCAGTTATCAGAGTAGTCAGTTATTAGAGCAGTCAGTTATTAGAGCAGTCAGAGCAGTCAGTTATTAGAGTAGTCAGTTATTAGAGTAGTCAGTTATTAGAGTAGTAAGAGGAGTCAGTTATCAGAGTAGTCAGTTATCAGAGTAGTCAGTTATTAGAGCAGTCAGTTATTAGAGCAGTCAGAGCAGTCAGTTATTAGAGTAGTCAGTTATTAGAGTAGTCAGTTATTAGAGTTGTCAGCTCACCACCGTCTTCGTTAAGCACCGTCATCGTAATGCATTATGGGAGGCATGGAAAGGAAGTCCGTGTCAGTTTCGCTGACAGACAAATAGTATGAGAAAAACATAAAACCTGGAGATGTACATCGATACATAAAGACTTCATATCTACATGTTTCGAGCCATTTCACTGCTCCTGATCCCACACTTTTATACTTACTCATAGATCCAGGAACTGTGTCCCTGGTAATCCTCTTATATTTGTTATCCATGACCTCCTGTCTTCTAAGATCAACTTTTAAAATGATGCTAATGAGCCACAAGGGCTCTGGGGGTGTTACCAGAACATCTCCATGCTGTAGCTTCACAACCTGTTACACTTTCTCTTGCTCTTCCCTGCACCCTTAGCTCCTTCCCTCTGCCTGATGTAATTTCACACAGTAGGGGGATGCTGCATAATGGAGGGGCTGTGGTAACACCCCCTGGAGCCTTTCTGGCTCATTAGCGCCATTTTATTGATCATGATGATTTTAAGTTGATTTTGGAATGAAGGAGGCCATGGATCACACATATAAAGAGATTACCACAGTCACGGTGCCTGGATCTATGAGTAATGTCCCTGGTTTATCAGGATGGATCATGGCTGATTTCTTTTAAGAATTTTTTTAAAGGGAACCTGTCACCAGGGACCTCATTTTCACTAAAGACAGGTTACAGAAGCCCATTACAGCTGCAGTGCAAATATGTCTTTCTGCCTTCTCTAAGCGTTTGCATTACAATATAATTGTGTGTCATAACTTACCTTGCACCCTGACAGAATCCTCTGTGTTGTCTCAGGGGCTGGTCTTTAGTTTGGATGCATTTCAAAAAATAATGTGCTTCAGACTCCTCAGCTCTCAGCACCTGCCTTTGTGCTCCTGAACAGCTCAGGAGCACAAAGGTGGGGGCTGGGGAGCTGAGGAGTTGGCAGCACAGACACGTCTTGTGTTGTTTTTTGAAACGCATCCAAATCAGACCCAACCCCTGGGACTTCACAGAGGATTCTGTCAGGATTCAAGGTAAGTTATAACACACATAAAAAGACATATTTACAATGCAGCTGTAATGGGCTTTTGCAACCTGTCTTTAGTGAAAATTAGGTCCCTGGTGGCAGGTTCCCTTTAATGCTCTTAGTGACAGCTGTCATATTCAATGGGAAACCGGCAACAGCTTTATTCAGAGCAGTGGGGAAGGCCTTTGGAACAGTCCCGTGCAGAGAGCACAGCAGTGTGAGGACACGTCCCAGTACACCCGGAGAAGCTCCAATCTCCCATCTCCCCTTCCTCCGTTGCAGTGACCACCATGGGAAACACGTAGTATTACTTACCAGCCCATGAAATAGTCTGCTGACAGGTTCCCTCAAAACCCATTTTGTGTATGTCACTGCCTTTGACGGTCTCAATAATTAACAAAAAGCATTAATCAAGGCATAGCGGCTTAATCCGCCCATGAATAACACAACATTTACTCACCTTCCTGAAGTGGCTGACAACAGAGAACAATAGACTTCCCAAGAAAAACAGCAAAGAACAGCGCTGTCCCCTTAGGACTACTCGTAAGGGTCAGGGCGATGATAGCATGGCAGACACAATGATGTTGTCACTCAATAATTCGGCCCCGGTGATGTCATTGTTTTGATTCCAGAACGCCGTCGTAAGTAAATACTGATATTTTCGGTTTATTTTCCCACGCTACAACCTGCGTCGGCTTCCAAAAGAAAAAAAATCGTAAACCACCACATTTACAACCCAAAATTACAGTGATTAACATCTCGGGTCTCTTGGCCCATGGTATGAAGACATTCTTGGCACGGTGACCATCGCTCTCTGATAGTATTGCCAAGGGGCGTGGCCTACGGTCCTAATAAATCCCATCTGGGGGAGTCGCCACGAAAATCCTCGAAGGCTCCTTATACAAGGACTGGTCTTATTATATCACAGTTATAATCACCCGGGGAATCCTCTACAGTCATAAACTGCAAATGAGATTCTTATGAGACGTTCCCCTTGTTCTTTGAAGTTTTGGGGGTGGGGTCCGGGATATGTAATGAAAACATTTTTGTTCAGGAACATCAGAAATTGGCTAAAAAAATAGAGACATAAATAGTGAATGTTGCATCTGAGACAACTGGAGTTAATAAGGGTGAGAGCATTATATGTTATAGTCCTATATGTGTTATATGAGAAGTTTCATTGGAATCTATTACACCGAGATATTCTGCATAACATTCCTTAAAGGGGATGTCTGCTTAAAGGAAATCTACCTTCAGGATGAAGGATTGTAAAACAAGCATACTGACATACTGGTGTGCACCTACTCTGGCAGGATCTGTTCTTCTTGTAGCTTCGTATGCCTTTGTTTTTAAGAAAAAGAAGTTTTAAAAATTATGCAGATTAGCCTCCGGGGCTCCAAGTTCCATTGACATCTATAGAGTCTGGAGCCCCGGAGGCTCATTTGCCTAATTTGTGAAACCTTTTTCTTGTAAGAATAAGGTCCTAAGAAGCTAAAAGAAAAGCAGAACCTACCAGAGGGGGCACTCACCAGTATGTCAGTGTGCTTGGTTTACAATTCTTTATCCTGGTGGTAGATTTCCTTTATAGGGGTTTTCCATGCTAGCTATACATAGGGTGACCACTACATAGAGAAGGATGGACTTACCGCTACATTATCTGATGATCTGATATTGATGATGTAGCCTACAGATAGGATCAATATCTGTTACTTGGAAAACCCCTTTAAGATAGTCCTTGTGTGATCTATTATTAGTTATCGGTTTAGCTAATGTGCCCCCAATTACAGTGCCCCCGATGGATAGGAAGAGTATAACAATAGTGTAAGCTCCAGGGTGTCTTACTCACTGGAGCAGGTGCCACCTGCTTTAAGATGACCGGTGTATTTCTTCTTTTTAGCTGTGGTGGCGCTGTTGAGCAATGACACAATAAGGGAGAGATTTATCAAGCTGCCTAAGAGTAAGAATGTGCCAATGGCAACCAATCACCGCACCCCTTAAAAATATTCATGAGCACTGGTAAAATGAAAGCTGAGCTGTGATTGGTTGCCGTGGGCAAATAAGCACACTCTTAGGGTGGTGGCACACGTGGAGTTTTGAACCCGTTTTTAAGCAGTACGTTAAAAAAACGCATGCGTTTTTTGCCCGTTTTTGTCTGTTTTCCAATCATCCAAATTAAGATCATTGGGAAAAACAACAATGCGCCACAATCCGATCGCGTGCGCCAAAAACCCAGGGCAATTCGGGGCAAATCGGAAATATGCGGGAATCCGAAAGTGCGGCGTTCGGACCCTTAGTAAATGAGCCCCATTATTTTGAAGTGTCCGCTCCTGCTTTGTAGCAGGTGACTGCACCCCTGATGCTGCCCACCATCTTGTTGCAGGTGCTGCTGCCTGAGGTGAGAGGCTCATCTCGCCTCTTGGCACGTGCACCCCTGGATGTGCTGTATCAATGTGAAGTCACCTGTACACCATTACAGGCTGATGCTAACCAGAGATGCTGCGAGGGACCTGACATAAGGACAGAGGTAAGACAAAGGTAAAAATTGCTATTTAGGACTTCCCCTTTAAGGGTTTGGTATCCAGTTTCTCCTTAGCCTCTCCACCAGTCTTTGTTTCGGAATTTTACACCAAAATCAGTCAAATTTATATCCCAAACAAGAAATTTGGTGTAAAGAAGTCCTTGCTGTACAGATAGCAGATTTTATAGCAGATGAAGCTTCCAGTGACTACTTCTGTCTGCACTACTACATGTAGCCGGGTGGTAGTCACCCAGACAGGAAGTGGCTGCAACAAAGATGGAGCCGCCAGGGCCCGGAGCCAGAAAACACACAGGCCCAGAGCCAAAAAAGGGCTGCAAGAAGAGAGATAAGCTGTGGTATAAATGTGTATGGCCAATGGAGACGTAAAAGGAACCTGTCACCAGATGTTACCCCATTAAACTACTTGCCCCTGCAGGAAGGGGATAAAATATCCTTTCTAGAAATCCCTCTTTTATGTTGTATCTCAACATTTTATCTATTAAAAAAATCTCCTACAAAGTCAGAGAAGAGTCATATTTGCCTGAGATGAGTCAAGATTTGAGGCTGCAGGCGGAGCGTCACTTCAGACGCCCCTATCTTTTGTTCTACATTAGTTAGAAACATGCTGCCGGTGTCTTATTAAAGGTAAAAATCTCATCGTCCAGAGTAGTAGTTCTGATGTAGTTCCAATTCCTGCATTTTTTAAAAATCCTCCGTATCTCTGATTCTGTAGCACTCCGAACCCTAAGTCTGATGTCATCTGAAAGATGAGATTCTTATCTTTAATATGACACCAGAAATGTTTCTAGGTCCTATTGAACTGAAGATAGGGGTGACTGAAATGAGAACCGCCCTCATTCTCTAAACTTGATTCATCTCAGGTAAAATCTGACTCTTCTCTGCTCATTTTCAAATGATGGGTGAGATTTCACATAACAGGGGACATTGTAGGGATTTTTTTTTTATGAAGCCTTATTACACAGGCAGCGGTTATGTCTCTATCCCACTCATTTCATGCCCGGAGCTTTGCGTCAATGCTTTGAGTTTGTCGGTGTCACATCTCTCACCTCGTCTTGCTTCTTCCTATATGACATCTCGAGGTCATCAAGTTGTTCTCGTCTAGACCTTGCGGCTCTCAGTTTCAGTGGTTCCTTAATAGGGGAAGTGTCTTGTGTGGGGTGAGGTTTATTATCCCACCCGCTTGTTCTCTCCTAATCTGCACCAGTTCCCAGGTTTCCTCTCCATTCACTTTCATTGTGGTCACACACACTAATCTTCTCGACAGAGGAGAAACTTTTCTGTTTCTAGGCCTATAGGACAGCGGGAAACGTCAACCACGAGGGTGATGAAATAATTCTGACTGTATCATGTACTGCTTAAAGGGAACCTACAACCACGGATCTACCTATAAAGGTAGATCGGGTGGTAGGTGGACCCTTTTAAGGGCTAATCCTCACATCTCCGCACTTTTTTTGAAAAGTTTTATTATCCCTATATGCAAATTAGCCCTTAAAAGAGCTATCCTCACGTCCTATTGATCCACCTACCACCCGATCTAACTTTATAGGTAGATTCGTGGTGGTAGGTTCCCTTTAAAGGGGTTGTCCACCTGGCACAACCTCAGTTCTATATTTTTGGATATTATTCCAAAAGTTTTTTTCTATATCACAATCCCTTTAATATGAGAATTTAAAGAATATAAATTAAATATATTAAAAATATGAGAATCAAAACCCCCTCTGATCAACTAAGTCCGGAGGTCTGACTGGTGATCATTTTCAGTGCAGTGGCCACTACAGGTCAAATGTAGAATTGCACGTTGGCTGTTGAGGTTAATGACCTTTCATGTAATGTATCCAGTGTCTGGGTCCTCCGGAGGAAGAACTGCTGCTTGTTAGTTCTGACCCATGAAGAGGGGTCTGGATCTAATGGGGTCTATGGACAGGGGTCATTAGGGGGTCTTCATATGCTTGTATAGAGGTCTTTGGGGCTATGATGTCAGCATCGCTCTGCACAGTCACACGATGGAGAACCCCTGATTCATTCAATGAAACAGTCAGGCGCATTTCTTACACAGGAACGATGTGGGTTTGACCACAGCAACCAACAAGTCACTTTCATTCTCTGAACTGCTATAAGATGTCAGTTGCCGCCGGTTTCCATACGTGTTTCCTCACATTTACATGTTTAGCGCTGACTCAACCAATTACCGGGTCAGGGTGATTCTGCAGGAACAAAAATTGTCAAAAATTTCTAATTCACATTGAGCAAGTATTCAATGTATACATTGAGCAGTGGGTGAATTTGTGTGTAAATTAGCTGCTCCGGTGCACTGGGGGCGGAGTCATGCCTGACGCTGCACCTGTTTAATTATTTCTATTATCTCCTCTTTGTGTTTGTGTATTTTGATATGACCTTGTTCACTCAAAGAACCACCGTCTGGTCATGTGTCCTGGACCGAATATTATGCCTAACCCTGGACTCTATGATGGATGCTGAGAGTCATTGGAGCAGATTTACTTACCTGGTCCTGTCGCGATCCAGCGGTGCGCTCTCCAACGAGGATTCGCGATTCACTAAGCTTGTGCGCCCAAGTTCCTGCATCCGTCGCTTCTGCACCGAGGTCCATCGGAGTTCACCTGGTTCTTCCCGGAGCATGTAAGTGCTGATCTTGCGACACAATTTTAAATGTTAAATCCCGCGCGTCCTAATCCGGCGGGTTGTCTGATGGCCACGCCCCCCGATTTCTGTCGGGTGCAAGCCAGCGCCGATGTGCCAAAATCCGATCACGTGCAGCAAAATCCTGTGGGGTAATTCGGCGCAAAACAGAAATCGTCAGGAAACGCAACGAAAATGTGTCCAAAGGACCCTTAGTAAATGAGCCCCACTTCTCCCCCAGGACTGTGGTCCTAGATTTACACCATTCTGGGGCACCACCCCATGGTGAGGCAGTGACCTAGCGTTACACATTAGAGGTGGCTCTCATGTTGTGTGTTGGGTCCAAAAAACACGACCAATAGATGGACTGGGTTTCTTGGACTGAAGATGCACAATGGTACTAGGGCAATGTTCACACTGGATTTATGGCTTTCATTCATTCATCCCAGCAACCACAGCCTTTCTGGGTTTAATAATTGAGATAATTAGGTTCATGCAATTTTCAGCAAACCTGTTATAGCTTTAAAGGAAATCACAATCCCTCCTGATAAACCAGGGACATTACTCATAGATCCAGGCACCGGGACTGTGGTATCTTCTTATATGTGTTATCCATGGCCTCCTTCCCTTTAATAGCAACATTTCCAAGTATGCTAATGAGCCTGAGGGGCTCTGCTGGGTGTTTCCAGACTGCTTCAGTGCTGTCGCTTCACAGGTTGGTACAGTGAGCAGAGCGGGTCTTCCCTACCCCAGCCCTAACTGCTGCTGATAGATTTCACAGGGAGAGGGCAAGGGGAGGGTGAGACATGTTCTGCTCATTGTAACAACTTGTAAAACTGCAGCACTGAGGGGCTCTGGTAACACGCCCAGAGCCGTTCAGGCTCATTAGCATAATTTTATAGTTTACCACGGTTTATCAGGATGGATTCTGATGGACGTCCCCTGAGGTTCTGTGTCTTTTGTTTCTGTTGAGTGAGTGTTGGGTTATGGGTTAGGTTCGGCTAATTTTGGGGAACACATGAGAAGATACTTTATTATTTTGATACCCTGTGGATCTCTTAAAGGGTAATGTCACATGATGCCATGTCTTGTGTCCATATTAACTAACCCATGTCACGGGCAGCTCTCCTAATACCCCAGGCAGTGATTTATAGTAGCGGTGGCATGTGCCTGACGTCATGTCCCATGTAGCGTGTCCGGGGGGTCCGGGGGGGCTCTGTTCTGTGTCTGTGACGGCTCTGCAGATGACACGAGGCACTGAGCAGTGACAGCGAGCTGCTGGATGTGGGCCATGGGCGCAGCGACTGTAAATTACATCACATGCTCAGGTTTATTTAATTAAGAGTCATGAAGTAATCAGTCAGTGACTAATGACTGAACCTGCCCGGGGTCCGGAGCATCTCATCATAAGAAGCTGCTGGAGTATAACCCCCCCCTGAGCCTCTGTCAGCAGCTCATTCTACAATAGCGCATGTGAACTGAGCCCTAGCACTGGGCACTGGACTCGCGATGAGTTATTGGGTTATACCGGTGACAAGGTACAAACTGGCATTTAACCCTTGCACTGACCCCAAACTAAGCTGCTGGAAAGATGGTTGTTCTGTAACCTTATGGGCCCCTGCAGAACATACAGGTGGGATTGCATCACTGCTGGCAAGGGAGAAAAGAAGCTTTCATAGTGACTGTGACCCAGAAATTATGTTATGCCATGACTTACCTATAGAATATGTGTCAGAGACATGTAATCGCTTAGCTGTGAACCTATCAGAAACAAATAACCACTAAGTTGCGCGTCCATCATCAGAATAGTGTGCCATCACTGATAACCATCAAGTAGTGTGCCATCACTGATAACCACCAAGTAGTGTGCCATCACTGATAACCACCAAGTAGTGTGCCATCACTGATAACCACCAAGTAGTGTGCCATCACTGATAACCATCAAGTAGTGTGCCATCACTGATAACCACCAAGTAGTGTGTCATCACTGATAACCACCAAGTAGTGTGCCATCACTGATAACCACCAAGTAGTGTGCCTTCACTGATAACCACCAAGTAGTGTGCCATCACTGATAACCATCAAGTAGTGTGCCATCACTGTTAACCACCAAGTAGTGTGCCATCACTGATAACCATCAAGTAGTGGGCCATCACTGATAACCATCGAGTAGTGTGCCATCACTGATAACCATCAAGTAGTGTGCCATCACTGATAACCACCAAGTAGTGTGCCATCACTGATAACCACCAAGTAGTGTGCCATCACTGATAACCACCAAGTAGTGTGCCATCACTGATAACCATCAGGTAGTGTGCAATTACTGATAACCACCAAGTAGTGTGCCAACACTGATAACCACCAAGTAGTGTGCCATCACTGATAACCATAATGTAGTGTGCCATCACTGATAACCATCAAGTAGTGTGCCATCACTGATAACCATCAAGTAGTGTGCCATCACTGATAACCACCCAGTAGTGTGCCATTACTGATAACCACCAAGTAGTGTGCCATCACTGATAACCACCAAGTAGTGTGCCATTACTGATAACCATCAAGTAGTGTGCCATTACTGAAAACCATCAGGTAGTGTGCAATTACTGATAACCACCAAGTAGTGGGCCATCACTGATAACCATCAAGTAGTGTGCCATCACTGATAACCACCAAGTAGTGTCCCATCACTGATAACCACCAAGTAGTGTGCCATCACTGATAACCATCAAGTAGTGTGCCATCACTGATAACCACCAAGTAGTGTGCCATCACTGATAACCACCAAGTAGTGTCCCATCACTGATAACCATCAAGTAGTGTCCCATCACTGATAACCACCAAGTAGTGTGCCATCACTGATAACCACCAAGTAGTGTCCCATCACTGATAACCATCAAGTAGTGTCCCATCACTGATAACCACCAAGTAGTGTGCCATCACTGATAACCACCAAGTAGTGTGCCAACACTGATAACCACCAAGTAGTGTGCCATCACTGATAACCACCAAGTAGTGTGCCATCACTGATAACCATCAAGTAGTGTGCCATCACTGATAACTATCAAGTAGTGTGCCATTACTGATAACCATCGAGTAGTATGCCATCACTGATAACCACCAAGTAGTGTGCCTTCAATGATAACCACCAAGTAGTGTGCCAACACTGATAACCACCAAGTAGTGTGCCATCACTGATAACCACCAAGTAGTGTGCCATCACTGATAACCATCAAGTAGTGTGCCATCACTGATAACCACCAAGTAGTGTGCCATCACTGATAACCATCAAGTAGTGTGCCATCACTGATAACCATCAAGTAGTGTGCCATCACTGATAACCATCAAGTAGTGTGCCATCACTGATAACCACCAAGTAGTGTGCCATTACTGATAACCACCAAGTAGTGTGCCATCACTGATAACCACCAAGTAGTGTGCCATTACTGATAACCACCAAGTAGTGTGCCATCACTGATAACCACCAAGTAGTGTGTCATCACTGATAACCACCAAGTAGTGTGCCATTACGGATAACCATCAAGTAGTGTGCCATCACTGATAACCATCAAGTAGTGGGCCATCACTGATAACCATCAAGTAGTGGGCCATCACTGATAACCATCAAGTAGTGTGCCATCACTGATAACCACCAAGTAGTGTGCCATTACGGATAACCATCAAGTAGTGTGCCATCACTGATAACCATCAAGTAGTGTGCCATCACTGATAACCATCAAGTAGTGTGCCATCACTGATAACCATCGAGTAGTGTGCCATTACTGATAACCATCAAGTAGTGTGCCATCACTGATAACCACCAAGTAGTGTGCCATTACTGATAACCATCAAGTAGTGTGCCATCACTGATAACCACCAAGTAGTGTGCCATCACTGATAACCATCAAGTAGTGTGCCATCACTGATAACCATCGAGTAGTGTGCCATTACTGATAACCATCAAGTAGTGTGCCATCACTGATAACCACCAAGTAGTGTGCCATTACTGATAACCATCAAGTAGTGTGCCATTACTGAAAACCATCAGGTAGTGTGCAATTACTGATAACCACCAAGTAGTGTGCCAACACTGATAACCACCAAGTAGTGTGCCATCACTGATAACCATAATGTAGTGTGCCATCACTGATAACCATCAAGTAGTGTGCCATTACTGATAACCACCAAGTAGTGTGCCATCACTGATAACCACCAAGTATTGTGCCATTACTGATAACCATCAAGTAGTGTGCCATTACTGAAAACCATCAGGTAGTGTGCAATTACTGATAACCACCAAGTAGTGTGCCATCACTGATAACCACCAAGTAGTGTGCCATCACTGATAACCATCAAGTAGTGTGCCATCACTGATAACCACCAAGTAGTGTCCCATCACTGATAACCACCAAGTAGTGTGCCATCACTGATAACCATCAAGTAGTGTGCCATCACTGATAACCACCAAGTAGTGTGCCATCACTGATAACCACCAAGTAGTGTGCCAACACTGATAACCACCAAGTAGTGTGCCATCACTGATAACCACCAAGTAGTGTGCCATCACTGATAACCATCAAGTAGTGTGCCATCACTGATAACCACCAAGTAGTGTGCCATCACTGATAACCATCAAGTAGTGTGCCATCACTGATAACCATCAAGTAGTGTGCCATCACTGATAACCACCAAGTAGTGTGCCATTACTGATAACCACCAAGTAGTGTGCCATCACTGATAACCACCAAGTAGTGTGCCATTACTGATAACCACCAAGTAGTGTGCCATCACTGATAACCACCAAGTAGTGTGTCATCACTGATAACCACCAAGTAGTGTGCCATTACGGATAACCATCAAGTAGTGTGCCATCACTGATAACCATCAAGTAGTGGGCCATCACTGATAACCATCAAGTAGTGGGCCATCACTGATAACCATCAAGTAGTGTGCCATCACTGATAACCACCAAGTAGTGTGCCATTACGGATAACCATCAAGTAGTGTGCCATCACTGATAACCATCAAGTAGTGTGCCAACACTGATAACCACCAAGTAGTGTGCCATCACTGATAACCATCAAGTAGTGTGCCATCACTGATAACCATCGAGTAGTGTGCCATTACTGATAACCATCAAGTAGTGTGCCATCACTGATAACCACCAAGTAGTGTGCCATTACGGATAACCATCAAGTAGTGTGCCATCACTGATAACCATCAAGTAGTGTGCCATCACTGATAACCATCGAGTAGTGTGCCATTACAGATAACCATCAAGTAGTGGGCCATCACTGATAACCACCAAGTAGTGTCCCATCACTCATAACCACCAAGTAGTGTGCCATCACTGATAACCATCAAGTAGTGTGTCATCACTGATAACCATCAAGTAGTGTGCCATCACTGATAACCATCAAGTAGTGTGCCATCACTGATAACCACCAAGTAGTGTGCCATCACTGATAACCATCGAGTAGTGTGCCATCACTGATAACCATAATGTAGTGTGCCATCACTGATAACCACCAAGTAGTGTGCCATCACTGATAACCATCGAGTAGTGTGCCATCACTGATAACCATAATGTAGTGTGCCATCACTGATAACCATCGAGTAGTGTGCCATCACTGATAACCATAATGTAGTGTGCCATCACTGATAACCACCAAGTAGTGTGCCATCACTGATAACCATCGAGTAGTGTGCCATCACTGATAACCATAATGTAGTGTGCCATCACTGATAACCACCAAGTAGTGTCCCATCACTGATAACCACCAAGTAGTGTGTCATCACTGATAACCACCAAGTAGTGTGCCATCACTGATAACCATCGAGTAGTGTGCCATCACTGATAACCACCAAGTAGTGTGCCATCACTGATAACCATCGAGTAGTGTGCCATCACTGATAACCACCAAGTAGTGTGCCATCACTGATAACCATAATGTAGTGTGCCATCACTGATAACCATCGAGTAGTGTGCCATCACTGATAACCATAATGTAGTGTGCCATCACTGATAACCATCAAGTAGTGTCCCATCACTGATAACCACCAAGTAGTGTGCCATCACTGATAACCACCAAGTAGTGTGCCATCACTGATAACCATCGAGTAGTGTGCCATCACTGATAACCACCAAGTAGTGTGCCATCACTGATAACCATCAAGTAGTGTGCCATCACTGATAACCATAATGTAGTGTGCCATCACTGATAACCACCAAGTAGTGTGCCATCACTGATAACCATCAAGTAGTGTCCCATCACTGATAACCACCAAGTAGTGTGTCATCACTGATAACCATCAAGTAGTGTGCCATCACTGATAACCACCAAGTAGTGTGCCATCACTGATAACCACCAAGTAGTGTGCCATCACTGATAACCACCAAGTAGTGTCCCATCACTGATAACCACCAAGTAGTGTCCCATCACTGATAACCACCAAGTAGTGTGCCATCACTGATAACCACCAAGTAGTGTGCCATCACTGATAACCACCAAGTAGTGTCCCATCACTGATAACCATCAGGTAGTGTGCCATCACTGATAACCACCAAGTAGTGTGACATCACTGATAACCATCAAGTAGTGTGCCATAACTGATAACCACCAAGTAGTGTGTCATCACTGATAACCATCAAGTAGTGCAAGTAGTGTCCCATCACTGATAACCACCAAGTAGTGCAAGTAGTGTCCCATCACTGATAACCACCAAGTAGTGTCCCATCACTGATAACCACCAAGTAGTGTGCAATCACTGATAACCATCAAGTAGTGTGCCATCACTGATAACCACCAAGTAGTGTGCCATCACTGATAACCACCAAGTAGTGTGCCATCACTGATAACCATCAAGTAGTGTGCCATCACTGATAACCACCAAGTAGTGTGCCATCACTGATAACCACCAAGTAGTGTGCCATCACTGATAACCATCAAGTAGTGTGCCATCACTGATAACCACCAAGTAGTGTGCCATCACTGATAACCATCAGGTAGTGTGCCATCACTGATAACCACCAAGTAGTGTGACATCACTGATAACCATCAAGTAGTGTGCCATCACTGATAACCATCAAGTAGTGTGCCATCACTGATAACCACAAGTAGTGTGCCATCACTGATAACCACCAAGTAGTGTGCCATCACTGATAACCATCAAGTAGTGTGCCATCACTGATAACCACCAAGTAGTGTGCCATCACTGATAACCACCAAGTAGTGTGCCATCACTGATAACCATCAAGTAGTGTGCCATCACTGATAACCACCAAGTAGTGTGCCATCACTGATAACCACCAAGTAGTGTGCCATCACTGATAACCACCAAGTAGTGTGCCATTACTGATAACCACCAAGTAGTGTGCAATCACTGATAACCACCAAGTAGTGTGCCATCACTGATAACCACCAAGTAGTGTGCCATCACTGATAACTATCAAGTAGTGTGCCATCACTGATAACCATCAGGTAGTGTCCCATCACTGATAACCACCAAGTAGTGTGCCATTACTGATAACCACCAAGTAGTGTGCCATCACTGATAACCATCAAGTAGTGTGTCTTCACTGATAACCACCAAGTAGTGTGCCATTACTGATAACCATTGAGTAGTGTGCCATCACTGATAACCACCAAGTAGTGTGCCATCACTGATAACCACCAAGTAGTGTGCCATTACGGATAACCATCAAGTATTGTGCCATCACTGATAACCACCAAGTAGTGTGTCATCACTGATAACCACCAAGTAGTGTCCCATCACTGATAACCATCAAGTAGTGTCCCATCACTGATAACCACCAAGTAGTGTGCCATCACTGATAACCACCAAGTAGTGTGCCATCACTGATAACCATCAAGTAGTGTCCCATCACTGATAACCACCAAGTAGTGTCCCATCACTGATAACCACCAAGTAGTGTGCCATCACTGATAACCACCAAGTAGTGTGCCATCACTGATAACCATCAAGTAGTGTCCCATCACTGATAACCACCAAGTAGTGTGCCATCACTGATAACCATCAAGTAGTGTCCCATCACTGATAACCATCAGGTAGTGTGCCGTCACTGATAACCACCAAGTAGTGTGCCATCACTGATAACCACCAAGTAGTGTGCCATCACTGATAACCACCAAGTAGTGTGCCATCACTGATAACCACCAAGTAGTGTGCCATCACTGATAACCATCAGGTATTGTGCCATCACTGATAACCATCAGGTAGTGTGCCATCACTGATAACCACCAAGTAGTGTGCCATCACTGATAACCATCAGGTAGTGTGCCATCACTGATAACCACCAAGTAGTGTGCCATCACTGATAACCATCAGGTAGTGTGCCATCACTGATAACCACCAAGTAGTGTGCCATCACTGATATCCACCAAGTAGTGTGCCATCACTGATAACCATCAAGTTGTGTCCCATCACTGATAACCACCAAGTAGTGTGCCATCACTGATAACCACCAAGTAGTTTGCCATCACTGATAACCACCAAGTAGTGTCCCATCACTGATAACCATCAGGTAGTGTCCCATCACTGATAACCATCAGGTAGTGTCCCATCACTGATAACCACCAAGTAGTGTGCCATCACTGATAACCATCAAGTAGTGTCCCATCACTGATAACCATCAGGTAGTGTCCCATCACTGATAACCACCAAGTAGTGTGCCATTACTGATAACCAGATAACCATCAGGTAGTGTCCCATCACTGATAACCACCAAGTAGTGTCCCATCACTGATAACCATCAGGTAGTGTCCCATCACTGATAACCACCAAGTAGTGTGCCATCACTGATAACCATCAAGTAGTGTCCCATCACTGATAACCATCAGGTAGTGTCCCATCACTGATAACCACCAAGTAGTGTCCCATCACTGATAACCATCAGGTAGTGTCCCATCACTGATAACCACCAAGTAGTGTGCCATCACTGATAACCATCAGGTAGTGTGCCATCACTGATAACCATCAAGTAGTGTGCCATCACTGATAACCACCAAGTAGTGTGCCAACACTGATAACCATCAAGTAGTGTGCCATCACTGATAACCATCAAGTAGTGTGCCATCACTGATAACCACCAAGTAGTGTGCCATCACTGATAACCATCAAGTAGTGTGCCATCACTGATAACCATCAAGTAGTGTGCCATCACTGATAACCACCAAGTAGTGTGCCATCACTGATAACCACCAAGTAGTGTGCCATCACTGATAACCACCAAGTAGTGTGCCATCACTGATAACCACCAAGTAGTGTGCCATCACTGATAACCATCAAGTAGTGTGCCATCACTGATAACCACCAAGTAGTGTGCCATCACTGATAACCACCAAGTAGTGTGCCATCACTGATAACCACCAAGTAGAGTGCCATCACTGATAACCATCAAGTAGTGTGCCATCACTGATAACCACCAAGTAGTGTGCCATCACTGATAACCACCAAGTAGTGTGCCATCACTGATAACCACCAAGTAGTGTGCCATCACTGATAACCATCAAGTAGTGTGCCATCACTGATAACCACCAAGTAGTGTGCCATCACTGATAACCATCAAGTAGTGTGCCATCACTGATAACCACCAAGTAGTGTGCCATCACTGATAACCACCAAGTAGTGTGCCATCACTGATAACCACCAAGTAGTGTGCCATCACTGATAACCACCAAGTAGTGTGCCATCACTGATAACCACCAAGTAGTGTGCCATCACTGATAACCACCAAGTAGTGTGCCATCACTGATAACCACCAAGTAGTGTGCTATCACTGATAACCATCAAGTAGTGTGCCATCACTGATAACCACCAAGTAGTGTGCCATCACTGATAACCACCAAGTAGTGTGCCATCACTGATAACCATAATGTAGTGTGCCATCACTGATAACCACCAAGTAGTGTGCCATCACTGATAACCACCAAGTAGTGTGCCATCACTGATAACCATCAAGTAGTGTGCCATCACTGATAACCACCAAGTAGTGTGCCATCACTGATAACCACCAAGTAGTGTGCCATCACTGATAACCATCAAGTAGTGTCCCATCACTGATAACCATAATGTAGTGTGCCATCACTGATAACCACCAAGTAGTGTCCCATCACTGATAACCACCAAGTAGTGTGCCATCACTGATAACCACCAAGTAGTGTCCCATCACTGATAACCACCAAGTAGTGTGCCATCACTGATAACCACCAAGTAGTGTCCCATCACTGATAACCACCAAGTAGTGTGCCATCACTGATAACCACCAAGTAGTGTCCCATCACTGATAACCACCAAGTAGTGTGCCATCACTGATAACCACCAAGTAGTGTGCCATCACTGATAACCACCAAGTAGTGTCCCATCACTGATAACCACCAAGTAGTGTGCCATCACTGATCACCATCAAGTAGTGTGCCATCACTGATAACCACCAAGTAGTTTAAATGCGGCGTTTTTTTCCGAATACGTCGGGTTTTCGTTCGGCCACGCCCCCCGATTTCCTTCGCGCGCATACCGGCGCCGATGCGCCACAATCCGATCGCGTGCGCCAAAATCCCAGGGCAATTCAGGTACAATCGACGCAAATCGGAAATATTCGGGTAACACGTCGGGAAAACGCGAATCGGGCCCTTAGTAAATGACCCCCATTGTTCATTAGTGATTGGGGTTGGAGCCTTTCCTAACTTTAACCTCCATAGAAATTATAATGGAGTGAACTGAAGGACCCCCTAATACTAACTACTACCACTAGCTACTACTACTAACAACTACTTCTAACTACTACTAGCTACTACTACTAACTACTACCACTAGCTACTACTACTAACAACTACTTCTAACTACTACTAGCTACTACTACTAGCTACTACTACTAGCTACTACTACTAACTACTACTACTAACTACTACTACTAGCTACTACTACTAACTACTACTACTACTAGCTACTACTACTAACAACTACTTCTAACTACTACTAGCTACTACTACTAACTACTACTACTAGCTACTACTACTAACTACTACCACTAGCTACTACCACTAGCTACTACTACTAACTACTACTACTAACTACTACAACTACTACCACTAGCTACTACTACTAACTACTACTACTAGCTACTACTACTAACTACTACAACTACTACCACTAGCTACTACTACTAACTACTACTACTAGCTACTACTACTAACTACTACTACTAGCTACTACTACTAGCTACTACTACTAACTACTACTACTACCTACTACTACTACCACTAACTACTACTACTAACTACTACAACTACTACCACTATCTACTACTACTAACTACTACTACTAGCTACTACTACTAACTACTTCTACTAACTACTACTACTAACTACTACTACTAGCTACTACTACTAACTACTACTACTACTAGCTACTACTACTAACTTCTACAACTACTACCACTAGCTACTACTACCAACTACTACTACTAGCTACTACTACTAACTACTACTACTAGCTACTACTACTAGCTACTACTACTAGCTACTACTACTAACTACTAATACTAACTACTACTACTAGCTACTACTACTAACTACTACTACTACTAACTACTACCACTAGCTACTACTACTAACTACTACTACTAGCTACTACTACTAACTACTACAACTACTACCACTAGCTGCTACTACTACTAACTACTACTACTAGCTACTACTACTAACTGCTACTACTACCTACTGCTACTACTAGCTACTACTACCAACTGCTACTACTACCTACTACTACTACTACTAGCTACTACTACTAACTGCTACTACTACCTACTACTACTACTAACTACTACTACTAACTGCTACTACTACCTACTACTACTACTAGCTACTACTACTAACTACTACTACTAGCTACTACTACTAGCTACTACTACTAGCTACTACTACTAACTACTAATACTAACTACTACTACTAGCTACTACTACTAACTACTACTACTACTAACTACTACCACTAGCTACTACTACTAACTACTACTACTAGCTACTACTACTAACTACTACAACTACTACCACTAGCTGCTACTACTACTAACTACTACTACTAGCTACTACTACTAACTGCTACTACTACCTACTGCTACTACTAGCTACTACTACCAACTGCTACTACTACCTACTACTACTACTACTAGCTACTACTACTAACTGCTACTACTACCTACTACTACTACTAACTACTACTACTAACTGCTACTACTACCTACTACTACTACTACTACTACTACTAACTACTACTACTAGCTACTACTACTAACTGCTACTACTACCTACTACTACTACTACTAACTACTACTACTAACTGCTACTACTACCTACTACTACTACTAACTACTACTACTAACTGCTACTACTACTAACTACTACTACTACTAGCTACTACTACTAACTACTACAACTACTACCACTAGCTGCTACTACTACTAACTACTACTACTAACTGCTACTACTAACTACTACTACTACTAGCTACTACTACTAACTGCTACTACTACCTACTACTACTACTACTAGCTACTACTACTAACTGCTACTACTACCTACTACTACTACTAACTACTACTACTAACTGCTACTACTACCTACTACTACTACTACTGCTACTAACTACTACTACTAGCTACTACTACTAACTGCTACTACTACCTACTACTACTACTAACTACTACTACTAACTGCTACTACTACCTACTACTACTACTACTACTACTACTAACTACTACTACTAGCTACTACTACTAACTGCTACTACTACCTACTACTACTACTACTAACTACTACTACTAACTACTACTACTAACTGCTACTACTACCTACTACTAGCTACTACTACTACTAACTACTACTACTAACTACTACTACTACTACTACTACTACTACTACTACTACTACTACTACTAACTACTACTACTGCTACGATTACCATTACTACTACTCTTTTTCCTTCTGTTATTACTTCTATGACATCTACTTTATTTTTCCTACTACCACTACTTACCTTTGCTACTTATGGATTGTCAGCATGTGGCAGCCACTCATGGGGCGATTTGTCTTCTGTTCTGTATAACAATGGTCCCTGCACAATGACTCGGTGGGTTTCTTGTAAGACCCCATGAAGTTCTCTAGACCCCAGGCAGATGTGTACAATGTGTATGTTCTCCATGCAGATCATTATACAACACCGTATTGTCCTCCAGTCCCTTCTGCATGTTATGTCCCATATTGAGGAGGGGGTTGGGGGTTAAAGGTAAAGTTTCTGTTGATGGATCCGTTTTTGTAACTGGACATTTGGTTGTATGTAGAGTTTATCAAGCCCAAGATATTTTAGGACAATAAGGAGTTGAACTAATGTGCTGGGGCTGATGCCGGGTGGTCTTAGTCCCATGGCAGAACTGGGCACCCGGAGGTCTTATTAGGATCCAGGTAGACGTATTCTATCGTTATAAGGACAATGACCCCTCCCCCTTGTAGGACTTATGAAATGCAGACACGGCTGAAAAGCAGAGAAGAAACTCCTGCACCAAAGTGGTCCCCAGCCCCGGAACCCTTGTATGGGATAGTCTAGGCAGGTGGATTAAGCTCAGCTTTAACAAACAAGTAGAGGAGACCACCCGGAGGATTTCCCTGATGTTCTCCTCTTTATTGGATAAAGTAGGAAGTAACAAGATATTGGATTATGGTTGCATTTAGTAGGGGGCAGGAGTTGGGGGCTCCTGTATACAGGCTTTCCTGTATACACATCGAAGCTTCTCTACTCCAGTCATATTCCAGTCCAGAATTATTAAAGGAAATCTACCAGTAATGTAGAGTAAAATGAAATTACAGATACTCACCTCTTCACCGCGATCCCAGCGCCGGTCTTCTTTAGTCTTGACACAACAGGATCACTGGAAAAAAGAATTAGAAAAAAGCAGCCCAGTGCACCGGGAAGCGATGTCCGGCTCCCCGTGCTGTTAATTATTCACGCCTCCTGCGTGACGTCACCTTCCTCTGAAACATGGGAGAGGTAAGTATCTATTACGTAGGAGGCATGGATTGAAGCCTCTTGCCGTGACACAACCTCCCTCTCCAGCATTGGAGACAGAAGTGACGTCACACGAGAGGCGTGAATAATTAACAGCCCGGAGAGCTGGACATCGCATCCCGGTGCACTGGGCTGCTTTTTCTAATTCTTTTTTCCAGTGATCCCGGTGTGTCAAGAATAAAGAAGACCGGCGACAGGATCGCGGTGAAGAGGATGATAGGTGAATATCTGTAATTTGTATTCCATAGTCCTACCATATGTGAGGAATATATATTATTTAGGAGCACAGTGGGGCAGTTTTACTTATCTGATCCTGTCGCGATCCCGCGGTGCGTTGTCCGCCGAGGATTCGGAGCTGCTGCGATTCACTAAGGTTGTGCACCCGGGTTCCTGCATCCGTTGCTTCTGCGCCGAGGTCCGCCGGAGTTCAGCTGCTTCTTCCCAGTGCATGTGAGTGCTTAATCTTGTGACACATTTCTAAATCTTAAATCCCGCACGTTGTCCGAATCCGTCGGGTTGTCCAACGGCCCGCCCCCCGATTTCTGTTTTGTGCAAGCCGGCACTGATGAGCCAAAATCCGATCACGTGCGCCAAAATCCAGAGGCAATTCGGCATAACACGGAAATCGCTGGGAAACCCGACGAAAATACGTCCGGCGGACGTAAATGAGCCCCAGTGTTGTTATCCAGGGGACCATATACTAAACATAACAGGACAAATTCATGTCATACTCCCAGTATTGTTCACCAACACAACCAAACTTCCAGCTCCTTCCCTGACCTCAGACCATAACCTGGCTGAATGCAAGGGTTCAGTCCACAGCCATATGTCCTCCATCACCTCTAGCGACCATCCGCCATGTTAATGAGTCACTCCTATGGCATCTAGCTGTCGTCCATACTGCCCGGGGCTGTCATCCTGGATATCGGCTGGTAGTCAGGTGCACAATTTTATGGCCCCTGTAAATGGTAAGTGAGGATCTAACCGCAGACGCATGACCGTCCATTTCAGACAATTCAGGCCAGAGGAGAGGTAAAAATGACTATTTTTGGATTGGAAATGTCAATCATTTACCGGCTGTGATTACGGTCATAGCTGGTTGCCTTCCTTCATGAGAATGACCCCGGGGCTACTCCTTCCACCCAATGCACAAGACTCTCAGATTGTAATTATATAAGTCGCTGCCTTTTGATTCATTATTTGTTTCGCTATGATTTTTTTTTGTCTATGAATTTGATATGAATTGCGCTACATTTAGGGCATGTTTAATATTGTAACCCGGGGACGATGAATAATTCAGGCTTTGTTAGGGGCGACTATTACAGAATTGTCATAATGGGTGAATATGGCCGGGAAGCTGATAACAATCCTATCAGCCTGGAAGCAAAGCCCTTCCCTGGGGACTGCGCGGAGATTAACACACAAAACACCTGCTCGTTCACTTGTGACATGGAAATCTGCTAAATTCGTGTAATAATAATCGGATTAACCCCAAACTACCTGCAAAATGCATTGAGAAGAAAGAGCGATAAAGAGCAGGAGTCCGAATGTTACAGTAACGCAGGGGAGATAAGCGTGTGCCAGACTCCTCTGCTGCTGCTTATCTTCAAAGAAAACAAGAAGCGCAGCCCTCCCAGATAGCGGCCCCCAGGGCGACCATCCGTCTGCCTCAATCAATATTATTCAGTGAATTTTAATAAATCTGAGCCCGTGTAGCCTCACTGGATGGGATGATATTATTGTAGAAGACAATCTTGGGTCTGATACTCCCATCACGTCAGTCTAAAAATCAGAGCAAATGCACAGACCTTCTGGTGAGACTATCATAGACTTACACAATAACTACTCTAAGGAGGCGGAGTTGCAGTGAGAGGGGTACCCTGAGCCAATGATAAGATGGGGGTGTGTCCCAGACTACTCAGATGCCTTGTAGACATTGGGGCGGATTTACTTACCTGATCCTGTCGCGTTCCAGTGGCGCGTTCTCTGTGGAGGATTCGGGTCTTCCGGCGATTCACTAAGGTGCGCCCGATGTTCACCAGGTGTCGCTGCTGCACTGAATGCACTGGAGTTCACCAAGCCAGGCCGAGTGCAGGTAAGCGCGTGTCAAGCGACACTTTTTTTTAAATACGGCAGTTTTTCCAAATCCATCGGGTTTTCTTACAGCCACACCCCCGATTTCCATCGCGTGCAACCCGGTGCCGATACGACACAATCCGATCGCGTGCACCAAAATCCTGGGGCAATTCAGGGAAAATTGGCGCAAATCGGAAATATTTGTGTAACCCGTCGGAAAAACGTGATTCGGGCCCTTAGTAAATAACCCCCGGTGTGGCACAATTCCAAACTCTACCACAATTGAGTGAAAAAGTAGCCGAGAGGCAAAATCTAAGGAAGGGATGAACCTTTATTAGTTCAATAATGAATGGACAGTTTCTTTAAAACAGCTGGAAACCAATTTTTTTCCTATGACTGGACAGTTTCTTTTAGTAGTTTCTTTTAAATCTTAACTAAATTTTCAACACATAAATTGTACACTAAAACATTGTAAATGAATGGTGCTGATAGTTAACATTGTAATACACTTCATTGAAGAAATCCTTTTCCTCTGCCTTTCTTTCCTTATTTAAAGGGAATCTGTCATATAAATTAACCCACTCTAACTAAAGATATCTTTACAAATGAATATAATACAACAGTACAACTATCCCTATATTGTTCCTTCCCATACCTGTAAGGTTCCACAGTCTGTTTGCAAATTTGACTCACCATCTATACATATTCATGTTCTTCTAGCTTAGCTGAGCCTTCAACTTCCATATTAACAAGGAACCTGCTTTCTCCTTAGCTGAGTGTGACTAAGCTCAGCTACATCATTAACCCCTTCCTCAGGTATGAGAAAGTCATTGGAACACATTAACTAAGGGTTGCGGATTGCACTTTCGTCGGACTGATCGCCGTTTTCGGGATTTGCGCAGCTTTGCCAGGTATGTAACAGGTGTCTGTGCTGGGATTGTGTTGCACGCGATCGGATTGTGGAGCATTTGCGCTGTCTTTCATGTGGCAGAAATCCGGGGGCAGGCCGCCGGACGATCCGACTGATTCGGACGGAGCGCAGGATTTCACTTTCTAATTGTGTTGCAAGACAAATGCACTTACATGCAGAAAGAGAAATTAGCTCCTCATTTACTCATACCTCCTGAATTCTCTTCAGCAAGCTACACAGCCAGCGTCTTTCTCATTCCTGAAGGAGAGGTTGAATGAGATGAAGGCGTGACTAAGGACATGAATGTGCCGGACTGAGCTTAAAGGTTAGACGATGATCGGACTTACATGGGGTCATTTGCATAGATGGTGAGTCAACTTTACAAACTGACTTTGGAACTTTACAGGAATGGCGAGGAACAATATAGGGATAGTTATAATGTGGTGTAATAGCAAGTTTCAAAGATATCTTTAGTTAGAGTAATTTAACTGACAGGTTCCCCAATTTGGTTTAGCACCTCTTTCTCTCCATACTCCACTAATAGCTGAGAGATAAAGGAACCTGATAATGTTACTAATTAGCGATGAGCAGACTCAAACTTCCCGTTAGAGTTCGGGGTTCTGTTGCACCCCGCGCTACCCGAACATATTACGGGATTTCCTCTCGAACAGACAATACGGCACATTAACACCCGCAGCAACTAGCCATGGCTTTGATTGACCAGGGATGCTCCCTTGGCCAATCACAGCCACGAATAGTTGCTAGGGGCATTTATCTGTTCGACAGCCAATCTCGCAATGTGTCCAGGTTGCATGAGCGCATCCGAATCCTGAACCCAAAGGGCAAGTTAGGGTCCACTCATCTCTATTCCTATTGACTTACCTCTTTACACACAGTCTCTGCATATCCAAATCTCTGCAAAGTGCTGAATTAATAATAAATTAATAAATTCTCTCGGTGTGGAAAGAGTGAATCTAAATCTTATCTGCTTGATGTAGAAGGCTTTAAAATTCACTGCTCACTACAAGAGAAAGAGCAGAAACAAGGTGCATAGAAGATGCTTTACCTAATAAAGTTTATTACTATCCCCTGCTCTGAAACAAAATCTGAAATAAAATAAAATTTGCTTAAAAGGGTTGGTTCATTTTCAATCTGTAGATTAGCTATGTATCCTCAGCCAAATGTTCATGTGTCCTCAGTCTGTGTCCTTTGTGGAACACACCATATACATTATATGATAGGGCAGATGCTCTTCTGTTAGAGCTGCCCTATGACATATCTACAGTCTCAGATTGAAGTAATGTTTTAGCTACACTTGGATCTGATATTACCTATAATTTCAACTTTAGGCAACCTCATATTGTCAGTCCAGGTTCACCCCCCCCCCCTCCCATATAACTGAATGTGTATATATAGTTAATTATTTTACACAAAAATTGTGTCGCTCCCGTTGGATAAATCTTTGCTTTATGAACTCTTGAACCCGATGGAGGCCGATGGATTTTTTTTCCCATGCTCCTCGGCTGCCGGCCAACATAATGGCAACGAGAGACAATGGCTGACACTTCTGCGCAATCTATTACCGCCGGGTACAATTGGATCTACATGATAAAAATGAGCTACCATCCGTCATTGCAGAATTGTTTTGACCTACAAGTTATCAGGAAGCCACCGAGCAAGCGAAATAATCTCTCTGCCCCAAGACCACAGTATAAGTAATGAGTGGAGAGCACTCCCCCCCCCCTACACAACTTCTAAAGCCGAATATCTTTTCTGTGTTTTTTTTTTCCTATTTCCTCTGCTACTTCCTTCAGATATTTGGGATGTAATTAATCTTGGACGACTCAGAGCTTTGTCAACTTTATTGCCTAATAACCGGCTGTGCCTAATTAGTAACCGCTCTGCAGAAAGGGGAGGGGGGAAGACGGTAAATATAAAGCTTTTTCTGTCCATTTCCTAGACCTGTTGTTGCCACTTTGTGTAAATGACACATTTGCTACTGATGAGCAATTTATGGCTTCTAAATAATACAGCGAGCTGAAAGATTTTAAGATCAGTAGATGTCAGTGAGGCCGGAGATGGATCACTAGTAAAAAGCCTAAAATGTTCTAGGAAGAGGTGAAGCTGGCTATGGACACATGAAGAGGGGGCAACCAATACGGCCATCAGTATGGCTACCTTATAGTTGTGAATTCTTCTGTAGTTATACGAGATCATTGGTTGATTTTCGATCCATTCAGGACCCTTAAAAATCTTGGCTACATTCACATAATGAATCAGCGCCCCTCTCCATAGCAATGTATGGTGCACGGCGCTGTACTCCGGAAAAAGATAAGACATGTCCTATCTTTCTCACGGCTACAAGAGCATACATGTGCGGCACCGTACCCCTCCTGTACTGCGCTGTGCGCCCATTGACGTCTATGGGGGACGTATATACTACTTCCTTATTGAGCTCAGTATTTTTGGGCCCCACCTCCTATTGTGGGGGTCCAATGGTTTTTATGGGCTATCAATCAAATATGCCCTATTATGGTTGGTATTTTTGAGTCTTGTCCCTATTCAGACTTTCCAATTTTGAGATGCTGCCCCCTATTATGGCCATTAATGTTTGCCACCCCTCTACTAATATGAATGGAAATTTTGAGCCCCACCAGTATTGTGACGAGTATTTTTGAGTCCTCGTCCATATAATAACCATTCATTTTTGCATCCGATCCCTTATTATGGCCAGTTGAGTCTTCCCCCTATTAGGGTTTGTCCTGCCTCTGATTGTGGCCACTATTTTGGAGTTGTCGATCTGGCAACCCCAACTTTTACGTAGATTGAATAGACTTTTTATAAACTTGACGGGAGAGAAGAACACTTGAAGTTGATCAATAAGAATCCTGTGAAACTTGTGAATTTTCTATGCACAGCCTCGAAAGAAGGATTCTGAGAAGAAGCCAACAGACCCATCACTCATGGCCGCTTCCTGACTGTGGACTGAATGTCAGTGTTTTCTGATGATTAGGGAAACAAACCAGACACAATGAGCGGGGATGCAGCCGCTGACATTACTTATTCATTAAAACCTGCATATGCCGCTGACGGCTCCTACCAAAAAATATCCACCATTCACACTGTTCCACAAAGGATTGCGATGATGAGAATGCTAATGAGAGGGCCGGGATTTGTGCTCCCCAAACCCCTCGATGGGACTCCCTCAGGCTCAGGCATAATATAAGCAGATGCTGATAACCTTGATTTGGAGAGTGTGCAATTAATGGGATTGTAGATACAACAGAGTCGCCGTTTGGGTCCTTTGTCTGGAAGGATCTTACGAGATGGAGCTGCGGCATGTCTAGCGAAGCTGTGAGCGCATCTGGTGCGGGTGACAGAAATGGGATCAATGTACTGAATGGGGAGGAGGATTTTACATCTCAAGTCTACGGGGTCATATTCTTAGTAATGAGCTACTAAGATGACCCCGGATGCTTCGCTTTTCTGTGAATTTGGGCAGTTTATTTGCTATGCAGAACTCTTAGCCCCATAGGGGTGTAGGTGTTAATAGAACATATGCCATCCCAAAAATGCTGTGATACTTCTGCATCTTTAAAATTGCACAGTATTTAGGGGGTCGGTTACATGATTTATCTGGTCCTACTGGTCAGGGCCCAAAGCTCCAGAGCGGGTTGTTGGCAAAAGTTCATTGTCCCAAATGGCTTTGATATCCAGGACATAGGCCCCATATCTCTTGCCCAATGCCTTAATTGTCCTCCAACCTCATAATCAATGCATTTTACCGCTACAGGGGGCACAACTAATACTGCGGGTCACAGCCTCCGTAGCCGTCAAAACCGTTTTTACGTTCTGAAAACGCACTAAAAATGGCGCCATGTGTGTCACCACCCTAAGGCTTGCAGTGCATGTGGGGGCACTTTATTACTATAGGGGGCACTTATAATACTGAGGGGTACAGCATCTATGGTTAGCCATTCACCTGAGGCTTGCACTGCATGTGAGGGCACTTTATTAATATAGGGGTACAATAATGAGGGTCACAGCCTCTATGGTTAGCCATTGACCTTCTTACAGTACAGGCGAGATAATGTAATTGCGGCAGCCCAGAGACCTGAAAGCTGCACAACAGACACTGGGGGCTCTACTAGCACTTGGGGGCAAACTGGTAGAACACTATGACTACTGCTTCTAATGAGGGGGCACTTTTTCAGAAAATCTCATGGTCTCTTTAATCTGCTCCTGTTGGTTCCAAGCGTTTGATTTTTATACAAATGGCTTACTATATGGGGCGCAGCATTATCATTCCCTCTGGGATTCAGGACCTGAGGGGCACCATAGATTTGGCTACCAGAAGAGAGGAGTGAGATAGTAGCAGAGGGCTGTGGAGACCATGTAAACTTTACCAGGGGTCAAGGAACGACCATCAACAAAGTATCCTCCTCTAATAAACATGAAGCACAATGTTTCCACCTGTTCATTCCTCACCTGTCAGTCATATGTGATGAATTATTACCATACCCTGCTCCATATACTCTGCAGGATTACCCTTCTCATATCCCCTTATTCTCTTAAAGGGCCAGCACAAAAATTCAAGACGCATTCCTTGACCGCTCAGCATCACATATGTAGCAGTTGTTCAGCCGGGGTCAGTCTGTTTTTTTTATCTCAGGTTTCACTATTGACCTGACTCTAGTAATGGCGAAAGCCCAGGCTGCTTCATTAGAACTCAAATTGACCCCCAAGTTCACATTTGCTGTGGCGGAGCTATTTTAAACAGTAAATATTGGCCCTGCATGTAGTAAAATTGCCCCAGCTGCCCACAATATGGTGGATCAAATTCGTATGGTCAGCAGCTTTATTTATTTTATATATTAACTCGTAATATCCAAAATCAGGCACTTGGAATAGAATCACACATTTTTGAGCTCTGGAAACTGTATGCCCAGCTGGACTCCCAGCTGGCAAGTCGGCCAACTGAGCAACCCCCATCTCACATCTTCCACCATTCCGTCTGCTGTGACTTGAAATTAACTATAAAATAAATACAAAGCTAAAACATTAACAAATCACATAACAGGGACAGCTTGAGTGTCGCCTAAAAGAGGGAGTTATCCTTGAGTGATCAGTCATATATATACCCTCAGGTCCAGTAGGAGGGGAGGACATTATGAGGTAAGCAAAAGGGGAGGAGTGAGAGCACATCTTAAAGGCACAGATCACCAACCCTATTAAAGTGCAATAGTACCCCAACGTTTACCCCTTTGCATCTAATAACGTCAGCCCCCAGTGTAGGGGTACCTTCCTTAAACAGTCAGGTGTACCCCACAAGACATTCATGGTCTTCATTGGTGTCTATGGGAATTATGGAGACCAAGAGATGCCTCATAGATGTGTGACCGCCTCTATATCAACGATCATTATGGAACCCACTGGTTGGAACAAGTAATCATTCATATACGTAGTAACAACCAGGGGAAAAATATCAGAACCAGCCATGGCAGGCAGGATGGTTGGTAGAGGGCCCTTAGGCCTTCCATATTCCTGTTTTCTTCAGTAGTCACCAGGTAATAGACCACTGGTCTCCGAATTAGGCTGCTGGGCTCCAGTATTAGGTTTTGAGTGTTGCTCGATTAGAGGATCTTCCTCTGGTAGGCCAGCCCAACACTAAATGTCCCTTGTTTCCTTCCTATAATTTGGCCTTTAGGCTGACAGTCCAAAAAACATGACATATCATTGGGGAATATATATGGGATCGGTAGGAGATTGCCTAACTTTAATTGGTTAAATACGAAGTCCCTCCCCCGTACAAAGACCATCTGGCCCTGCCCTTTAAATTGGCGGGACTGCACATGTTTGGCAAGGGTTAAAAAACTCCACCCCTTACTGGATCAGAAAAAATTAAGGAATGACCTGGTAGATTTGGGATACTTGGCAAATGAGTCAAAGGGGACCCTGACAGTATATGTTGTGAGATCCTTATGATAGTATACTATCTGATGATGTGAACAGTTCCATATGTAGCTTTGCCTTTTCCATAATAAACCGCCCTTTTAAGTGGCCATGAGTTGCAGACCAGGGCATACATAGAGTTAAAATAATAATCATAATGAAATACCATATAATGCTACACCTGTACACGAGGAGATATTACTAGCTAATCCCATTCCAGTGGTTGCCATTGATACCCATCCTCGTCTTCCCATCTCCACAAGGGGCCGTGAGGATTCCTCGCCCTGAGGCTAGCAGAATGAGAATCTGGACTCACAACAAAGAAGAATAGAAAATACTGTGAAAATTAATTAAGTGATAATAAATTGGGGGAGCTTTATCACCAGAGGGAGTAAGGGGGGGGGGGGGGGCAATCTCATACTGTGTTAATTAAAGGGAACTAGCAATTAAAATATTTAATGAGCTCTCTGTATGCAAATGAAGGCCAAGGGGAAGCCAAGGCCTGACAGAGTTCCTTCAGATTCCCTAAGACATCAAAAAAGTTGCAGTGAACCAAGGAGCGGATGTTCTCCTGTTATCTGTGGGATCATTACTGTCACCCCATCAATGGATGCTTGTTGCTGTGGTGACAATTCTTTTTAAAGGAATTTTAGCTAATTTATAAAATTCTTCACTTACAAGCTGCGCAAAATGTGAAAGTAGACAATATATTTTTAGAGTAACCCCATGACCCCCCATGTTCAATGTTAAAGGGCAAAACACGACTGCTTTCTTCTAAAATCTGCGCCACTTCTATAATGTACTTGTTCCTATACAGATGAGCTGCAATACCAGCACAGACCATGGTCAGGGATGGCGCTGCAAGAGACTGAACAGGTTTTTAAAATACTGGACAGTCCCTTTAAGTTGTAAATCCACACCCAGGGGTATTAGGGTCGACATTCTTGACTACGGAGAGTCATAAGCACCAATTACACCGTATGCAGTAGAAATGGAGGCAGCTCCATAGCAAACAATGTTTAGGCAATTTAAATTAGACGTGCTATGTTGAAATTATTTTGGGGCGTTACAGATTAGCTCCGTTATTTGTACATATGGTAATATTATTTATACATGTGTCATGGAAATCACGTGTCTCTGGATTGACACACTACTGTAGACTAGTGCAAGTTAAGTGCATAGATAATGAATACAATTCTAGCAGTTCTAGAAGTGTTTACTGACACACTGAAATAATTTCTTCACACATTAAATATAACAGTATATAGGAGTGTATGCTCCTATTATTTCAATTTGATACTATTAAGGCATTGTGTACTACTGTTATATGGGCATGGTAGGGGGGTATTAAGACATTGTACTTCACTGTTATGTGAACATGCTATGAGAGTAATATTATTAAGTATTGTGTGTCGCTATTATGTTGACACTATGGGGTACATTTACTTACCCGTCCCGTTGACGCCGCCGATCCGGTATGTCCGACGAGGATTCCGAGCTGATTCACTGATTGTGATCGTGCGTCCAATTTCCTGCATGTGTTGCTTCCCCCGCTGAGGTTCACCGGAGTTCACCTTCTTCTTCTGGGTGTATGTGAGTACTGATCTTGCGACACAATTTTGTTTTTAAATTCTGGGGTTTGTCCGAATCAGTCGGTTTGTCCGACTTCCACACCCCCTGATTTGTGTTGCATGCAAGCCGGCGCCGATGCAACACAATCAGATCGTGTGTGCCTAAAACCTGGGGTAATTCAGAGCAAAACGGTAAAAAATTGGGGAACCCGAAAATGTGTTTGGACGCTTAGTAAATGTGCCTCTATATATCATCCTTATTTACATACAGTATACTATAATTATTTGTTTTTGGGTACTGTATGGTAATATAACTAATGCATAGTACAGGGAGTCCCCAAACACCCAACTTACAAATGATCCCTAGTTATAAACGGACCTCTCTCTCCACTGTGACCTCTGGCGATGCTCTCTGGATGCTGATAGCTTTATTGTCAATCTTTTTTCCCACAACTTAGAAAATATAACAGTTCCCAGTTACATACAAATCCAACTTATTGGGGTTTTCCCACCAAACAAGTTAGGCCCTTATCAGTGGGTGTCTCAATGAACTCTGTTAGCTTCCAGAACGGACATGCATGGCCATCTGCTCCACTCATCTTGACGAGAGGTCTGATGGAGGTACCTTGGACCCCATCGAGCCCCCCGTTCTCATGATCTTTGGGATCTCATCTCTGAGACTCCCACTGATCAGCAAGTATGAATAGGGCCTAACTTGTTTGGTGGGAAAACGCCTTTAAGAACAGACATAACATCTTGTACATAACTCCGGGGACAGTTCGTATAAATCTACATGTTCTCTATGTGTTTGTGTGGCTTCTACCATTCCTTCCCTATACTAACAGGTTAATTGAATTCTAGTGTATGTATATCTGGGATATGGAAATGAGCCCCCCTGGGGGATAAGGATTTTAGGAGCGGAAATCTAAATAACATAATTCCGGCATTTTCTGCTTTATTTCAATATCTCTTGTACAGATGTAAACTGTCCCAGACTGATTACAGAATGATTGCACTTTAATAAATCTCGCTGATTAGTGGTAATTACTGTAATATACGTTTTTTGGCAGGATGAGGGTCTGTAAGAACCTAGCGAATGTCAATGAATGAAATACAAACAATGAGCAGGCCCCACCCTTATCATGGCACATGTACAGCCGTATTTGCCGATTGTACTATATATCTCTGGTAAAAATGTTGTACCTGACACCAACATTCCCATTGTGACCCTGGGAAAATTAATTGGTGGAAACTTCACACAAAGAACTAGTGCGGATCAAGACGTCTCAATCAGACGAGGAACACAAAACCCAGAAATGAGGGGGAGGAAGTGTATGGAAGGGGGGCTAGGAGGGGCTGTTAACAGATCGGCTTTCCCATGTACCGCTCTCTAATAACATGGGCTAATGACCTTAATACAGGAGGCCATCAAAAATATTAATAAATTCATGTATTTTTTTTAATATTAATGTAAGTTTAATACAATCTCAGTTTATCATCCGAAAAGTTATATAATATTGTAATTTACTCTGTCTGTCAAATCCACCCAGTTTTTTAGATCTCTGGTTGTTGTCAGTGAACATAAACTAGGCCTAAACCTGCCTAATAGTAGGGTTGTCATGGTTGTGCATAGCAACCAACCAGAGCGCTTCTTAGATTTCATAGGCTGTTCTGGAGAAATGACAACTGAACTCTGATTGGTTGACAGTATTGTGGCCGACATAAACAATAGATGAAATTTATCTGAATCCACCTGTTTTGGCCGATGAGGAAGAACATATTAGGGGGTATTTATCAGGGATTCTGATCCATGCCAGAATCTCAAATGTTAGCTTATTGTTGCAATTATTTTCCCTTTTTGCGACTTGTGAAGGGGAGGCATATGTCAAAATTCTCTGGCTGCATTTATTTCTATGCCAGGGCCCATAATGTGTATGGGGCCCCTCCACCAATTTGTCATTAATGAATCAACGAAAACAAAAGAGTCACAAGAACAGCTCCATTCTCTGTGTAGTGGCTGATTCAGCTTACTGCAGTTCAAGTGAGTGGAAGATGTGCTGCAGCTGCAGTGACCTTGCCTGACCACTACACAGAGAATGGAGCTGTTAAATATCCGATCAACTAATCATTGAAATGAGCAAAACGATATAACCACAGCCATGTCAGCTCATGAGGGCAAACAGATCCATACAGTTATATGATCTGGTAACATGGAGGTGACTGCGGAAAGGACAGTGGGGGTGGGGGGCCGTGATGAGAGGGCATATTAACAAATTTCAGGCATTCTACAAGAAAAGAAAAACTTCAAGGAGACTTTAAAGTGGCAGAAGTGACAAACAGGAGGACGCTCGGGTGTTATACTGCCCTCGCTGGAATGTGTCAGGTTTTGTCCCTGGATGGGGGCAATAAAGAGAGACAGTCAGTTTGTTAGTACATTACTAGAATTGACACCTTCACAAATAATTGCTAAAGAATCAGAGCTGCTAATGCCTTTATTAGCTGCAGTCATCAAGCTGAGATTATATGGAACCAACCTATTCAGCAGCGTTGTACAGACATTGTCACCACTATCAGTCTCCGTGTGTTAGATTTTTCTGAATTTTGCAATGAAATTTGCAGCAGAAAAGTAATTTGTGGGAGTACAACTGTGTCATACAATTGGAAACTTTCCCTGTAGTTCATATCTGGACCATCTTCCTCCATCACTTGCAGGACAAATATTGTGATGTAATTGCAACATGGGAACACAACTTCAGGCTTCTTTCATACGTCATATATACGTCCCCCATGGGCTGGCATCGGGCGCACAGCGCCGTACGGAGAGGTATGGTGCAGCACACGTTCGGCAACGTACAGCTCCGTACCCAGGGAAAAGATAGGACATGTCCTATGTTTCCCTGGAATACGGTGCAGTGCTCCATTGTTTGTCTATGGTGAGCTGCACTCACCCCCCTCCGGCCGAGGACATGTGCCTGCCGTGCTATGATACCGCAGGCACAGGTTTGTATGAATTTAGCCTGATCTGGATCTCTGGAAACGCATATGCGATCGGGCCGTGGCCCGCCCCCTATGCTCTAGTGTAATGTTATGAATGGACTGCTAGCGGAACGTGTGACAGCGGCCTTAGAGGGGTTGTCTGTAGATAAAAGCATGACTGCTTTCTTCCAAAAACGGCGCCACACCTGACTATGGGTAGTGTTTGGTATTGCAACTGAGTTCTTTTAATTTCTATACAGATGAGCTGCAATACCAGCACAAACCATGGTCAGGTGTGGAGCTGTTTTGGAAGAAAGTAACCATGTTTTTTATCAGCCAGACAAGAGATTTAAATGTGGAAGGGGGGAGGTAAGGTCCAGGAATTTTAGAGGGGCATATAGTGCCTATTCCTCATACAAACAGATGTGTACTATGAATAATACATTTAAGTTGGGGTCCTAGAACAGATTTTGCATTAAGGCCTTTTCAAGGGATTGAACTGACCTTTTAACAGATTTGGGCACATGTATCATAAGTCTGGCTTTTTCTGTCTGTTTTTTGAGACTTTTCTTGGCTTTTCAGCTGGTCCGATGTAGCCGAACAGGTTTTCTTTATTGATACATGTGGCGTTTGGTCTGTAATGAATTTGTGACTTTTTAAAACAAAAGTCTTCAAACGTCGCAAACTGTCCCCCAGCTAATTTATGCGCCCGGTCAGGGGCAGTCGTAGATTTTTAAAAAGTCACAACTTGCACATCTGGATTAAGATGATAACTCATGGAACACTGCAAGAAACTAGGCAATGGCGAACACTGAAAGGAGACCGTTATAAGCACAAAAATAGTCACAAATGAGCACAAGAATCATGAAAAGTCTTAAAAATGACATTCCAGTCTGGATGAATACATTTGAAAGGGTCATTTAAAGGGTTATTCCAATAACCATTGGCTGATTACATTGTGGCTTCCATGTAACCACAAAAACTATAAAGTCCTGAATGTGTTTTTGCGTTGGATGATCTGACTGATTTGGACTGAGCGCGGGATTTAACTTTCGAATTGTGTTGCAAGACAATGCACTAAGGGTGCATATGGTAACGCCTGCGATCGGGAACGAGCCGTCGGTGTTTTGCGTTAATTTAAAGCAAAACACCGGCGGCTCATTCCTGATCGCAGCCGTTTTCATGGAGACTCCGATGTGATCGGGCCGCGGCCCGCGCCGGTGGGTGCAGCTTTGTCTGCGTTTGCACGTCACCCTTACATGCACCCGGAAGAAGAAGGTGAATTCTGTCAGACCTGAGCGGGAACCGACACATGCAGGATATTGGGCACACAATCGTCGTGAATCGCGGACAATGCACTTTCGGGGATCGCAACAGGACAGGTAAGTAAATGTGACCCAGAGGGTGAAGACACACGTGGCATTTTTAGGCTGTTTTGGGGCAGTTTTTAGTTAGTGCGTTTTCAGATCGCTAAAAACGCATGCGTTAAAAAACGCATCCGTTTTTTTTAAACGCATGCGTTTTTGTCCATTTTTCCTAACTTGCGCAATTAAAAACTGACAAAAACGCGTGCGTTTTCAAAAAACGGATGCGTTTTTAAAAAACGGATGCATTTTTTAACGCATGCGTTTTTAACAATCTGAAAATGCACTAACTAAAGACGGCCCAAAAACGCCACGTGTGTCTTCACCCAAAGGCTTATTCTCTACATGGTCATGTGTCCTGCAATCTATTATACCCCTGGCCACCGCTCACAATGTATCAGCACTGCCCATCATTAGCCACATTATTACTTCAGTACGGACTAATACCGCTTGTTCCGGAGAAAGGGGAGGCGGAGGGGCTGACAAAATGTGACAATTAGCACCTCATTGTTACCTGATTAATTTGCCTATCTGGAGCTATCGTGTAACCTGCTGCGTTTGTGGTTTCACATTGTGACGGAAAACAGAACAAGTTAGAAAAAGAGGGAGACGTCTTAGGCCGATCCTAAGAGCAAACATCTGAGACAAAGGTGGATGTGCGACAGTAACGCGGGGCGTCGGGGGATTATCACCGCAGATGTTTGTCTATGGGATTTCTGGAGGTGTCAGGTGTGAATAAACGTCTACATGAATCCCGCATAGATGTGTCACATGATAGAATCTTAATTATAATCAATATGGCCGCCATGACTTCTCTCACAATCATTGGTTAGTAAAGAGCTGGGATATGTTGTTGGACCAAAAATATGGAATTGTAATTAATGAGCCTGGGAAAGCTGGGTTGTCATATAGCTTGTGTTGCAATGAATCACAGTTTTCAAGAGGGATACCGTAATTACACTAACATTGCATTGACAGCAAGCGGTTAAATATGATCAAGGTCGTAAAGGGGCTTAACCACTAATGAGCCTTTTCCCCTAACCACAGGAGAGGGGGTAAGTGTGATCATCAGTGGTAGGAGACACTTTGTGTGTGTTGTTAGTAGCAGCAGGACTTTGAAATATGTTTTACATTTCTTTTTATTCAGTTTTTTTTTTGTTGTTTATTTTCAAAGATAATAACATAAAACTATTTTACATGTAGAGGGGCCATGTGTCGCCCTCAGTGCAAAGAGGTGAGAACAGAGCAACATAGTCTGCGATAAGTAATGTAAGTAGGACTCTGAATATGGATTTATATTCCAGGATTGTAGCTTTTCCAAGTGCACTGGGGGCAAGTCCTCACACTGCTGTGCTCTGTGCAGCCAGTGTTAGGTATTATCCCTGGAGAGATGCGTGATCATATCTTTGTGTATGTTTTTAGTAGCAGCAGAACTGTGAAATATAAATTGATATCCCAGGATTGTAGCTTCTTCAGGATTGCAGTTCTGCTGTTGGTAGCAGCAGAGCTGTCAAATATGGATTTATATATCTGGATTGTAGCTTCTCCAAGTGTACAGGGGGGGTGTCCTCACACTGCTGTGCTCTTTGCAGCCAGTGTTAGGTAGTGTCCCTGCACTGGGGAGGGGGGTGTCCTCATACTGCTGTGTAATATGTAATCATATATGTAATCTTACCTTTCTGTATATTGCTAGTAGCAGCAGAACTGTGAAATACGTTCTTATATCACAGGATTGTAGCTTCTACAGTGAGGGGGTCTTCACACTGCAGCCGATGTTAGGTAGTGTCTCTGGAGAGATGTGTAATAATACCTTTCTGTATATTGTATTTATATCTGTATGTTGTTGGTAGCAGCAGAGCTGTCAAATATGGGATTATATCTCGGGATTGTAGCTTCTCCAACTGCACAGGGGGGGGGGGGGGTGTCCTCACACTGCTGTGCCCCTTTGGAGCCAGTGTTAGGTAGGGTCCCTGGAAATATGTGTATTCTTATATTTTAGTATGTTGTTAGTAGCAGCAGGACTGTGAAATATGTATTTATATTACAGGATTGTATCTTCTCCAAGTGCACTGGAGGTGTATGTCCTCACACTGCTGTGCACTTAGCTTTGTATTTTGTACTGTCTCTCCGCAATGAGGAAAAGCTGCCTAGTTGGACTTTTGGACATAGCCCCCACAATGACAATAAGAAGGGGTCCTGACATCAAAGAATATAAACAAATGCACTGCTCTCAGAAAACCAGTGACAATTTGAGTGCAGCTTTAGATGTGAGTGGAGAAGAAAACATAATTTTTGGCCAAAATGTTTTTGCAGGATTTAGGATTGTACATTTGGTGCTTGCAATCTGCTCACTGACCCAAATGCTCCACAGCCCTGAAGCCTCCCCTGCAATGAGGATGTATTAGGGATCCGGCACTCCAGCCAGAGCTTTTGGTGCTGAAGCTTTCACGAGAAACCTCACATAGTCCTTCTTTACGGTCCTGTAAACTCAGACCTTTTGCCTCTCAATATGGCCGCCGGGTCCTGACAAACTGAAACCATTTGCTGTGGAGGTCTCATGTGACCGGGGGTCCCCATCCTGCTCGGGGCTTTTCCCTCCTTACTGCTATGAATCAAGTAGATTTTTCAGTATATTTCCAATAATCTGACACTAATTGATCAATTTTTGGATTAGTGGAAACTGTGAGTAAAATTTTTAATGGACGACAATCTTCTTCAGTCTCCAATGCTCTATGCCTGGGGCGAAGGGACCACTACTTGTAATAGTTCTGGGTGTGTAATTTAAAAACTTCCAGACTATCTGATTATATTCTGGTAGCACTTCTGCCTTGCAGCGCTGGGGTCCTGGGTTCAAGTCCCACCCAGGTCAACATCTGCAAAGAGTTTGTATGTTCTCTCCGTGTTTGCGTGGGTTTCCTCCGGGTCCTCCGGTTTCCTCCCACACTCCAAAACATACTGGTAGGGGATTAGATTGTGAGCCCCATGGGGACAGGCACCGATTTGACATGCTTCGTGCAGCGCTGCGTAATCTGTGTGCGCCATATAAATAAAGAATTATTATTAGTAGTAGTAATCCAGGATATAGCAGGCACAATACAAGCACATTCTACTATCTCAGATGTTCTGCGCCTTTAATCAATGGGATGTTACCTTTATCTGTTTTACAGAAAGCTGGGTCACTAGGGCTACTATTACATCCCCATTCAATATTTATTACCCAGCTTTCCCAGAACAGAAAACCTGCTTAGTCAGCATTCCGGCTGTCACATCACTGCAGAGGTAGGAACATTTGCTGTTCAGAATTATGGAAAAGCTGGGTTATGTGCAAGTTCCGGCAAGGGCGCGTTCACACGTGGCGTTTACGTACGCATTTTCAAACGCAATACAACAGCTGAGAAGAGGAGATTTGCCTAATTACATTGCGGTCAACATTGCGTTTACAAAATGCATGTCTTTGTTAATACAGCGTTAATGCATGCGTTTTGTAAACACAATGGGGCTCATTTACTAAGGGCACCGGCCCACCGTTTTGCACCAAATTCCGCCGATTGGATTTGGCCTTCGGACAACCCGACGGATTCTGAAAAACCGCGGAATCCACGGATCCCGAATCCACGTTGGACAACGCACCGCGGGATCGCGACTGGGCCGGATAAGTAAATGAGCCCCAATGTTGACAGCAATGTAATTAGTCTCCTCTTCTCAGTAGTTTTATTGCGTTTGAAAATGCGTGCGTTAACGCTACGTTTGAACGCGCCCTTAATCTAAAAACATAAATGGGAAAGCTGTGTGATATTGTACAGGGGGACATTATTAACATCATCCACCACCCAGCTTTCCCTGAATCATGAATAGACCCATCCACATTGTTGTGTGAAAAGACTTCTCTGCTCTCGTGTATGCGTATTTACCTTTCAGGGATGTGGGAAAGCTGGGACATCCTGCGGTAATGTGACCCCTGATGTGTTCATCTCTGCAGATTTACAAAATACAAGATCCTGAAACCACAAACATATTTCCCTTTCCATCATCACACGGCGGAGACATGAATGGGGCTGAGGACACGGGAGACGATTCCTATAGGTAACGGGATCCTGGTGACCGGCGCAGGATACGCAGCCGCTCCATAAACCTGTGTCCATATAAACACATCGCAGCTCTAATCCAGAGGGGGGCCGGGAGGGAGAGGGGGGATATTGGGGGGGGGGGGGGGGGGGTACATCGGAACGCTGCAGAACCCACTACAGAATCCGCTGCGAGTGAAGGTGCACAATAAGGTGTTTTCTTGTTCCTTTATTATCTTTTTTTTGTGCCATTTTAAGGCTTTTTTTTTACCTTCAAAGAATAAAATTATATGAGAAGAATAAAATGCCCCCCCCCCCCTAAACCTAGAGAACGTTTTGAAAATGTGAGGTAAGTAGAAAACACATTTGTAACAAAAACACAAAAACTGTTGCAAATTTGTGCAAAATTCTGTTTCTGAATTTAGAATTGTATTTTCTAAACCTTTTAAGTTATTTATTTTCCTTTATTTATTGTTATTTATTATGTATTTTAGTTTTTTTTATATCCTTGTGGGCGCGGGTGCGTTTTGGTTGCGTTTTCATTGCGCATTACAACAGCTGAGATGCGGCGATTTGCTTGATTACATTACTATTAACATTTGCGTTTACAAAACGCTGTGTAAATGTGATGTTAACATCACGTTTACGTTAGTGGTTTGTTAACACTTTGTTAATGTATGAGTTAACATCGCGTTTACACTGCGTTTTGTACACACAAATGTTAATAGAAATGTAATTAAGCAAATCACCTCATCTCAGCTGTTGTTATGCGTCTCAAAGCGCAATGAAAACGCAACCACAACGCACCAGGTGACCGCGCCCTTAAAGGAAATCTAGATCTAAACTCATAGACCCAGGCCCCGTGACTTTGGTAATCCTTTTATATTTGTTATCCATGGCCTCTTCCCTTCTAACATTATCTTTTACAATCATGCTGATAAGCCAGAAAGGTTCTGCTGGGCGTTACCAGAGCCTCAAGCCTTCTCACCCTTCCCTGCTCCTTCAGCACTTCCCCCTCCTCTGCCTGATGTAATCTCACACAGCGTGAGGAGGGAAGTGCTTCAGCCCAGTGTAACAGCCTGTGAAGCTGCAGCACAGAGGGCCTCTGGTTACACCCACAGGAGCCCTTCAGTCTCATTAGCATAATTTTTACTTTGATTCTAAAAGGAAGGACGCAATTGATAACACATATAAGAAGATACCACAGTCCCGGTGCCTGGATCTAGGAGTAATGTCCCTGGTTTATCGGGATGGATTTTGATGGTTAAAGGGGTTTCCAGGATCTGAAAAATAATTCCAAATATAGCACCACACCTGACCATGGTCGTCGCTGGTATTGCATGGTCTGTATTGGTCAGGAGAAGAACTGTTTATGGAATAAATCAACAATGAGAGTGGGGGGGGGGGGGGGGGGGTGAAGGGAGGGGGGCAAATACTTTTGTAGAATTGTTCCTAGAAGAAGGGTTAATCAGAGCGGAGGTCACTGCAGAGATGACCCTTTCATCCATATACACATTGGTAAGTCACAAATTCTTCAGTAGACAGGGACCTGGGGTTTGTGTCCCTGACCTTGTGGCAGACAAGGGTGCGGGGGGCAGGGGGCACTAGAGGTCACTTATCTGTGTACACAGGTCCCGGTGCCCACATGCCGCTGTGTCTGTGTTTTTATGTAGGCACCTGTCTATGGGGGAGCCATTGTTTGCTCCTGAAAGAAATTCTTCCCCCTTCTCCGTTAGTGAATGTCTCCGGCTTATACATATGAGCAGCGTCTTATCCTGGACAAATACAGACTTGTCATTTACCTAATAATCAGAATTTAGTGGTATTTTTGTTTGGTCGGTAGAGTGGGTCTTATACTCTGTCCTGTTTTTTGGTCTGACTTGGCCGGCAGCTGCCTGACATTGAGGTGAATGTGTTGAGTCTGAATAATCTGTATCTGGCACCCAACTATATACAGTATACTGTATTTTACGGACTATAAGGCGCACAAATAATCCTTTATTTTTTCAGAAATCAAAGGTGCGCCTTATAGTCCAGTGCACCTTATATATGAACCGTACTTACAGACAACATCTGCCTTGTACTGTGCACAGGTCTGCCACCTGCTGGTCATTCATCCTTATTATCAGGTGCGCCTTATAATCCAGTGCGCCTTATATATGAACCGTACTTACAGACAACAGCTGCCTTGTACTGTGCACAGGTCTGCCACCTGCTGGTCATTCATCCTTATAATCAGGTGCGCCTTATAATCCAGTGCGCCTTATATATGAACCGTACTTACAGACAACAGCTGCCTTGTACTGTGCACAGGTCTGCCACCTGCTGGTCATTCAGCCTTATAATCAGGTGCGCCTTATAATCCAGTGCGCCTTATATATGAACCGTACTTACAGACAACAGCTGCCTTGTAATGTGCACAGGTCTGCCACCTGCTGGTCATTCAGCCTTATAATCAGGTGCGCCTTATAATCCAGTGCGCCTTATATATGAACCGTACTTACAGACAACAGCTGCCTTGTACTGTGCACAGGTCTGCCACCTGCTGGTCATTCATCCTTATAAACAGGTGCGCCTTATAGTCCAGTGCGCCGCATATATGAACCTAGACGTTTTAGCAGGTATTTATTGATGGTGCACCTTATAATCTGGTGCGCCTTATAGTCTGAAAAATACTGTATGTATTATTTAAGGAACTGGTCTCTACATATGGGGTAAAGACACGTAGTGGACCAGCAAGGCACCAGGGACCACCCCTTGCTGTGGGATGCCTGAGCAGCTCAGTGCCCCCATAAGGTGGCCAGCAATATCATTGTCTCAGATACAATAGTGACCCCCATAACCTTGTTGGAGACATTAGTGTCCCCATATTAGTGATAGATACCGGCATAAATCCATCACAGTCCCCCCTGCCCCCGATATCGCTATAGTCACATCAGTGCCCCTTAACTATAACAATACCTCGATTTTGGTGGTAGCCCCTCTTCCCCTAGTTTCATCATAGCAGTGATGAGTCGCATTAGTGCAATATCAGGACCCCCATATCTATGCTGGTCACATGGGGAACCCCATAATACCGTCAGACGAAATGTAACAAGACCCCAATACTGGGTGCAGTCCTCTAATAGCGCCCTCTAATGGCCATTGGCATCAGATCAGAGACACATATCAAAGCTGGAACATCTTCATCGCCCACAAATCTGCCCCCCATTACTGTGCCATAAGGACACCCCTAATGGAAGCCCCATGGGGGAAGATTCAATACAGCCAGTCCCCGCGTTACGTACAAGATAGGTTCCATCGGTTTGTTCTTAAGTTGAATTTGTATGTAAGTCGAAACTGTATATTTTATAATTGTAGACATTTTTTGCTGTAATGGGACCAATGATTATCAATAAAGCTTCATTACAGACACCTTACAGCTGATCATTGCAGTCTGGGACTATAGTAACATCCAGAGAGGTCACCAGTGGTCAGAGGGGTCTGTCTGTAACTATGGGTCTTCTACACTCACCGGCCACTTTATTAGGTACACCTGTCCAACTGCTCTTTAACACTTAATTTCTAATCAGCCAATCACATGGCGGCAACTCCAGAAGGGCTGGTCTGAGTATTTCAGAAACTGCTGATCTACTGGGATTTTCACGCACAACCATCTCTAGGGTTTACAGAGAATGGTCCGAAAAAGAAAAAACATCCAGTGAGCGGCAGTTCTGTGGGCGGAAATGCCTTGTTGATGCCAGAGGTCAGAGGAGAATGGGCAGACTGGTTCGAGCTGATAGAAAGGCAACAGTGACTCAAATCACCACCCGTTACAACCAAGGTAGGCAGAAGAGCATCTCTGAACGCACAGTACGTTGAACTTTGAGGCAGATGGGCTACAGCAGCAGAAGACCACACCGGGTGCCACTCCTTTCAGCTAAGAACAGGAAACTGAGGCTACAATTTGCACAAGCTCATCGAAATTGGACAGTAGAAGATTGGAAAAACGTTGCCTGGTCTGATGAGTCTCGATTTCTGCTGCGACATTCGGATGGTAGGGTCAGAATTTGGCGTCAACAACATGAAAGCATGGATCCATCCTGCCTTGTATCAGCGGGTCAGGCTGGTGGTGGTGGTGTCATGGATCCATCCTGCCTTGTATCAGCGGGTCAGGCTGGTGGTGGTGGTGTCATGGATCCATCCTGCCTTGTATCAGCGGGTCAGGCTGGTGGTGGTGGTGTCATGGATCCATCCTGCCTTGTATCAGCGGCTCAGGCTGGTGGTGGTGGGGTCATGGATCCATCCTGCCTTGTATCAGCGGCTCAGGCTGGTGGTGGTGGTGTCATGGATCCATCCTGCCTTGTATCAGCGGCTCAGGCTGGTGGTGGTGGTGTCATGGATCCATCCTGCCTTGTATCAGCGGCTCAGGCTAGTGCTGGTGGTGTCATGGATCCATCCTGCCTTGTATCAGCGGGTCAGGCTGGTGGTGGTGGTGTCATGGATCCATCCTGCCTTGTATCAGCGGGTCAGGCTGGTGGTGGTGGTGTCATGGATCCATCCTGCCTTGTATCAGCGGCTCAGGCTGGTGGTGGTGGTGTCATGGATCCATCCTGCCTTGTATCAGCGGCTCAGGCTGGTGGTGGTGGTGTCATGGATCCATCCTGCCTTGTATCAGCGGCTCAGGCTGGTGGTGGTGGTGTCATGGATCCATCCTGCCTTGTATCAGCGGCTCAGGCTGGTGGTGGTGGTGTCATGGATCCATCCTGCCTTGTATCAGCGGCTCAGGCTGGTGGTGGTGGTGTCATGGATCCATCCTGCCTTGTATCAGCGGGTCAGGCTGGTGCTGGTGGTGTCATGGTGTCTTTGGGCCCCTTGGTACAACGCCACAGCCTACCTGAGTATTGTTGCTGCCCATGTCCATCCCTTTATGAGCACAATGTACCCTGTAACATCTGATGGCTACTTTCAGCAGGATAATGCGCCATGTCATAAAGCTGGAAGCATCTCAGACTGGTTTCTTGAACATGACAATGAGGTCACTGGACACAAATGGCTCCACAGTCACCAGATCTCCATCCAATAGAGCATCTTTGGGATGTGGTGGAACGGGAGATTCGCATCATGGATGTGCAGCCGACAAATCTGCGGCAACTGTGTGATGCCATCATGTCACTATGGAGCAAAATCTCTGAGGAGCTTCCAGCACCTTGTTGTATCTATGCCACGAAGAATTGAGGCAGTTCTGAAGGCAAAAGGGGGTCCAACCCGTTACTAGCATGGTGGACCTAATAAAGTGGCCGGTGAGTGTATAAGTAGGGGACCGCCTGTACATTGATTTTCTGAGTTTTTCCAAGGATAAAAGTGAAGGGTCCTCAGACAAAGCCTCCGGCAACGACTGCAGGTTGGGAAATGAGGGACAGTTTTATGACCCGGATGCCTTAAAGGGGAAATCTAGAAAAGTGATCTTTTCAGGCAAGTCAGGAGATAAGTGCGGAGCCTGAGCCTGGACCTCCACCCATTCCCCAAGCTACAGCCGCCCAGACGGGGACCATAGCTTGTCTGACAGCTGTCTGCTCCAACCCCCCCATTATGGCGAGGTCACACGTATGCGCCTAATAAGGGACAATTTCTGCATGATTTGTGATTCACATATTTTCATGTCTTCCGTCACACAAATGTCAATTAGTGGAAATTTGGAGAAGTAAAAAAATAAAAGAATGAGCCTTCCAGTGGCGTAACTAGGAGAGACAGGGCCCCCTAGCAGGCTACTGCATGGGGCCCCCCTTCCCACTTAAAAAATATACATATCAGTATACTCACACATGCGAGTTACAATCACATATAAATACACTCATGTGTACACACAGCATATACACACACATACAGTGCCATATGCAACATACTCACATACAGTGTACACAGACACCATATACACATCACAGATACTGCATGTATACATCACAGTATATGTTATATACATATTGGGGGTCATTTACTAAGGGCCCGATTCGCGTTTTCCCAACGTGTTACCCGAATATTTCCGATTTGCGCAGATTTCCCCTGAATTGCCCCGGGTTTTTGGCGCACGCTATCGGATTTTGGCGCATCAGCGTCGGCATGCACGCGACGGAAATGGGTTAGGGCCTAACGAAAACCCGACGGATTCGGAAAAACCGCTGCATTTAAAAAACCGAAAGTGTTGCGGAGCTTGCACTTACCTTCATCTAGGATAGGCCGGTGTATTTGAGTGTGTTCCGATGCTCTTCAGCGCAGCAGCGCCACCTGGTGGACGTCGGAGGAACTGCCTTAATGAATCCCAGCCGGACCCGAATCCACTGCAGAGAACGCGAACGGACCAAGTAAGTAAATCTGCCCCATTCATTGGACATGTGCAGTACAATATAGAAATAATGGTGCACATCCTACATTCTTTATTATGTTAGGTCGGATGACGGGGCCCCCTGACACCGCGGGCCCCATGGCAGCTGCTATGGCTGCTACTGCTGTAGTTACGCCCCTGGAGCCTTCATTACAGAGGTAATAGAATTACTAGTCCAGATGACTGTCACAAGGAACACCTATATCTATGGAAGCAAGAAATACAGAAAATTATAGCGCAAAACACCGCGCTCATGTGTTGTGTACGTTGAAAATGATTGATATGTTAAGGGATACATTAGTATCACGAAAGTTTTGTTGATTTGATTGATGTTTGTTAAAGGGGTTTTTCCATAAAAGAAAGTTTTAAAATGTTAACCCCCCCCCTAGTGATGTTTACACAATAAAGATCATTTTTAACCCCTTACTTTAGCATTTTCCCTCAATCTTAATAATGTTTTAGCTCCTATGACTCTCTAAGCAGACACTTCATGATTCCTCTGTGCTATGAGATGTTGTGTGCTGACAATGTGCTTAGATTATCAGGGTACAGGGTTATCTGCACTATTATTTAGCTTCTGAACATTGTACTAATATCTGACACATATATAAAGAGAGATGAGACGGATCAGAGATGAGGGATTATGAGATCCATGAGATGCATATTACACACAATGACACTTTCAGCTCTACTATCACAGCCATAACATAAACTGTCAGCTCTGCTGTGCTTCCCCCCTATACTGGACAGAGACCTTAACTTGTTTGTAGCTTGTCTCTGCACACAGCTGCTTGCTGGCAGGAAGTGCCTGTGTCTGAGCTGGTCTTGTAATGCAGGGGGGAGGGGCACGATGCAGAGAGCACTGCAGCATGCAGACACGAGAAGCTATTCATGAGAAGTATCCGACCATAGTCAGAAGATTCACAGGCAACCAAATTGTAAACACCAGGATTGATAGAAACAGGTTGGGGTTATATCTGTGAAATGCTAGATTTTTGTTAATAACAGTGAATTAGAAAATGTGTTATTTGTTTTTAGGAGAGAAAAAAAATAAAAGATAGTAATTTTAACACCATATTTTGGCCCCTAGGTAATTAAGTTACTGGGATAATCTTAGATAAAGGATATTATAGAGAGGAGTAGTCGCATCGGAGTCTCCGCTGGTTTGATGGAATAATTATACACCCCCCCCCCCCCCACATGCTGCCTCCCCGTCATATACTGTGCGGCAGGTATTATATATCCGTGCATATTGTCTGTATCCGCCTCAGATTTCGCACACATTCCATAGATCTGCCGTTCTCAGCCCTCCTCAGGGTAATGTCAGAAATTCACCTGCCCCACTTCATCTCCGCTGCAATCTTACAGTGAATACACAGGTAATGGGAATCCAGAATACACCGAACAAACCCGTCATTAAATCTGAGAGTGGAATTTGCAGAACAAAAGAGCCGTAATAGCTCAGGAGAGAGTGGGAGACATAGAGCAGATGGGGGCTGTAATGTACAGGAGGTGACAGGGGAGGGGGAGGGGTGTTCAGCTGTTACGGGGGATTGTACCAATGGAACAAAGTGTATTGTCATCAGATCAGTCACATACAGTGACTGCAATAGTATTCAACCCCCTCCAAAACCCAAACATTTGTGGCCATTTGACTTCTTAGCTGGATGTCCACTATATGCTTCTATTACAATGGACACAGGATTGTACTTAGTAGCTCAGTGTGATATCCATTGAATTGGTATTAGGTGCAGGTTTTTATTCTAACAGGTGAGAGACATGAACTGAACAGGTGAAATTAATGGGGAAAATCTCTTTAACAAATGGGATTTCCCTGTTCAGTTCATGTCTTTCACCTGTTACAAGCAGAAGATGCACCTGAAACCACATGAAAACGGATTGCAATGCGGACGCACCAATAACGGCCCAAGAATGCACCATGTGACCGCATTGCGTTGCGTTTTTTAACACATTCTAAAGGCTTTGTTGCATTTTAGCAGATGCAGTGGAAACACAATGGGGCTCATTTACTAAGGGTGGTGGCACACGTGGCGTTTTGAATGCGTTTTTTTAGCCCGTTTTTAAGCAGTCCGTCAAAAAAAAACGCATTGCGTTTTTGACAGGTTTGACCAATTATCTTAATTCAAACTGGTCAAAAACGCATGCGTTTCATAAACAGGCCAAAAACGCGTTTAAAACGCCATGAGTGCCATCACCCTCAGGGTCCGCGGACCGCACAAACGACGATTATTCCGACGATTACCGATTTGCGCCACATTTAAAGGGACCCTACCACCATGATTCTACCTATAAAGGTAGATCGGGTGGTAGGTGGATGAATGGGACATGAGGATAGACCTTTTTTGGGCTAATCCTCACGTCCCGGGTATCTTTTGGAAAACTTTAATACGCCGATATGTACATTTTTTTAAGAGGCTACTGGGGGCGTGGAGTAGCCGGACATGAGGCTACAAGTTGCGGCTACTCCACGCCCCAGTAGCCTCTTTTCTCCTCCTATCATTGCATCTTCGGCGCGCAGCTCCTCGTCCGAGTACCCGCCATCTGCGCATGCAGAAAGGTAATCATACACATGTCTCCAGGGACAAAGTCTAACACTGACTTCAGAAAGCACAGCAGGGTGAGGACACACCTTAAGTGCATTTGTAGAAGCTACAATCCTGGAATGTAATTCCATATTTCACAGTCCTGCTGCTACTAACAACATACACCAAGGTCTGATTACACATCTCTCCAGGGAAAATATCTATCACAGTCTGTTTGGACAAAACTGCTGACAAGAGGAATAATTTTTTTCTCACAGCTGCTGCGTCGCCTCTTGAAGCGTGTGGAGTAATGTTATTTCGCCACCGCTTTTTGTCTTGTTTACCACAACAGATGGAGCGGCTGCAGAGGAACTTCCTGATCTGTGCGGAGGAACACTCTGTAACTTTTGGTCTCATTTACATAACAGTAGCGCGGACGGCTCCCTCCCTCCGCTCCCCGAATTAGGGTGGAGTTGGTTTTGTAATATTTTTATGTAAAGTGTCGTCATCTGTTGATGAAACTTAACGTCCGAGACTTCAGCAGCTGCTTCTAGTTTCTGCTGCTCTGAAGATCTCTTACCGGATCGGCCAACGCTTTTCTTAAGACTTAGTTTTTAAGTTATTTTTGTTATTTTTTGGGCTTCACGTGTACAAGTGCAGGTGGCCATGATAGGACCCGCCTCCCTTTTGGGGGTGACACACCCATGTATTGTAATATGAGCAGTGAACTTGCTGGTTATGTTTGGACATGGTGGAAAAGAATTCCCATATCAAATATACCAAATATCTAACAATTCCAGACTTGATTCCAGATTAAGACTTCCAGAAGGCTTTTCCTTTTCTCAGTGTGGGACTGGCCCACCAGAGAATCAGAGGATCCTTCGGTGGGCCCCGGTTCAAACCCAATACTGGACCCCAAAGATGAAGCAAAATACAACCAAATGGAGACTACAAGGGTCTATTTCTAAAGGGCTAAAATAATTTTATCTGGTGGGCCCAGAAAATCCGGTCTGACACTGTTTAGGGCGTTTTCCAGAAAATTCCAGGAGAATTTGCAAGTAGACAGTGTGTGCCCCCCCCCCCCCCCTCCTCCAAAAAAATGTTCTATAGACAAAATGTTAAAGAATTGGTGCCTGCAACTAATCAACCAATGGAGTCATGTCAGAGCCTGGGCCCAATGGAGAACCCCTGGGACCTTGAGATGGATCAGCTGATATTACAGACTCAGAGAAAGACCCAACTACATCAGAACAAGTTTCTTTTAAAGGGGGTATAAGGGATTTCAATAAGTATGGCTCAGAGATTAGGCAATATGAAATAAAATACAATTAAAAATACTTCCCTGGTTCTGGTGGTTCCGGTTCCTACCACTATTGTGATGATGATGATGTCTGGTATATCAGTCATGTGACTGCTGCAGCCAATCGTAAAGGAGTATTCCAATCTTAGGGCACAGGTCTCACCCCACTCAGCAATAGGGGTTTTCTGTCTAAATAGAGAGATTACCACCGTGTGTTTGACTCTTCGGGAGCGCAGAAGAGTCAATAAAAAATTCAGGCAGAGTAGTTGTTTTTCCGAAATGAACCTAATGTATACATGGAAGCTGATTCCATGTATTTAGGGGCATATGAGGGTCGGAATTGCACTTTAACCTAAGTGTAGCAAATTAGTAATCAACTGACCAGTGATGATCTGTGACCAAAAAAGTTCCAAAACCTGATACAATTCTATTAATAAAACTTATTTGCATAAATAAACAAATAAATAATCAATATAAAACATACAAATAAGACTATAGGGTCACACAATGTAATCACATTAGTAGCTGCTACATTGTAACGAGTCTCCTCCTGTATAACGTCCCTCCTGCTGCTCCTCGCCTCCTCAGCATTGCTCCAGACTGGAATTACATGTAAATTCCTCCTCCATGAATGTGCCCCTTGGATTTCTATAGTCCATATGGTACCAGCCGAGGCTTGAAGTGGCCCCTGCATTGATTCACCTTCAGCTCGAGTTCATCTCCAGACGATCAATCACTTTGTGACATTCATTCTACCTGTTGGGGACAAGAGCAACAGCTGACACCGTCCCAATTATTCCCTGACTAATGTCCTTAAAGGGGCGGCACAGATGGTGGAAGTCTATTGATCGGTGATGAGTGACTCTATGAGGGCCCTTTACACTCTTCAGTTTTGTCCTTTTGCCAATTGTCGCCTAATCTACATAATGGGGCACATTTACTTACCCGTCCAGATCCCTGAGGTGCATTGTCCGACGAGGATTTGGAGCTGCCCCAAGATCCTGCATGTGTCACTTCCCCGCTCAGGTCCCCGGAGTTCACCTTCTTCTACCCGGTGCATGTAAGTGCTTGGTCTTGCGTCACAAATTTAAATGTTAAATCCCGCGTGTAGTCCGAATCCGTCGCCCCCGTCCCCCCCGTTTTGTGTTGCGTGAAAGCCGGCTCCGATGCGGCAAAATCCGATCGCATGCGACAAATAGTCGTACATTCCGACAATAGTTCTCGATCTCCTATCTATCCTGCCATCTATCTATCTATCTATCTATCTATCTATCTCATATCTATCTATCTCATATCTATCTATCTCATATCTATCCTGCCATCTATCTATCTATCTATCTCCTATCTATCTATCTATCTATCTATCTATCTATCTATCTCCTATCTATCTATCTATCTATCTATCTCCTATCTATCTATCTATCTATCTATCTATCTCCTATCTATCTATCTATCTATCTCATATCTATCTCCTATCTATCTATCTATCTATCTATCTAATATCTATCTCATATCTATCTCATATCTATCTCATATCTATCTATCTATCTATCTATCTATCTATCTATCTCCTATCTATCTCCTATCTATCTATCTATCTATCTATCTATCTATCTATCTATCTGTTATCTATCTATTTCATTATCTAGAGTGTCTTCTATTTATTTCATATCTATCGCTCTCTCTCCCTTATTATCTATCTATCTATCTATCATCTATCTATCTATCTATCTATCTCCTATCTATCTATCTATCTATCTATCTATCTCCTATCTATCTATCTATCTATCTCATATCTATCTATCATCTATCTATCTATCTATCTATCTCCTATCGATCTCATATCTATTTATCTCATATCTATCTATCTATCTATCATCTATCTACCTATCTCCTATCTATCTATCTATCTATCTATCTATCTATCTATCTCCTATCTATCTATCTATCTATCTATCTATCTATCTCATACCTATCTTCTATCTATCTATCTATCTCCTATCTATCTCATATCTATTTATCTCATATCTATCTATCTATCTATCTATCTATCTATCTATCTATCTATCTATCATCTATCTACCTATCTATCTATCTATCTATCCATCTCATATCTATCTATCTATCTATCTATCTATCTATCTATCTATCTATCTATCCCTCATATCTATCTATCTATCTATCTATCTATCTTTCTATCTCATATCTATTTATCTCATATCTATCTATCTATCTATCTATCTATCTATCTCATATCTATCTCATATCTATCTATCTATCTATCTATCTATCTATCTATCTATCTATCTATGTATCTATCTATCTCATATCTATCTATCTATCTCATATCTATCTATCTATCTCATATCTATCTATCTATCTATCTCATATCTATCTATCTATCTATCTATCTCATATCTATCTATCTATCTCATATCTATCTCATATCTATCTCCTATCTATCTCATATCTATCTATCTATCTATCTATCTATCTATCTATCTATCTATCTATCTCCTATCTATCTATCTCATATCTATCTATCTCCTATCTATCTCCTATCTATCTATCTATCTATCTATCTATCTCCTATCTATCTATCTCCTATCTATCTATCTATCTATCTATCTATCTATCTCCTATCTATCTATCTATCTATCTATCTCCTATCTATCTATCTATCTCATATCTATCTATCTATCTCCTATCTATCTATCTCCTATCTATCTATCTATCTATCTCATATCTATCTATCTATCTGTCTCATATCTATCTATCTATCTATCTATCTCATATCTATCTATCTATCTATCTCATATCTATCTATCTATCTATCTATCTATCTATCTATCTCTCCATCTATCTATCTCTCCATCTATCTATCTATCTATCTATCTCATATCTATCTATTTCATATTTATTTATCTATCTATCTATCTATCTATCTTCTATCTATCTATCTATCTATCTATCTATCTATCTATCTATCTATCATCTATCTATCTATCTATCTATCTATCTATCTATATCATATCTCTCTATCTATCTCTCTATCTCTCTATCTGGGCTACAGAAATGAAATCTCCCTCTAGTAAATAATAAGACAAAGTCTATATGCTGCACATATGCAAACAATCAAATTAGAAAACCACAAAAAACATATGTCAAGCAGCCAACAAAAATTGTCATGAAGAATAATTTTATTAAAGTACAAAAATACCAATACCAACGAAAACTCAAAAGGACAAAATAATAAAAACATTTAAAACACGAAAGTACAGATCAACTGACCTCGTGACTGCACATAGCCGGTGATGCCATGCGGTAGTGGCAAACCACCTGCAAAAGGATCCCCTGGGATACACCGAAAATGTATGGAACCAAAGTAGTACTGCACTCTAGTGATGGCAAGAAATAAGTTGTAGAAATCTACATCGGAGAAGACCAGGTATAGATCAGCCCCATTAATCGCCACCAGGGCAGAAGGACAATACCTCCCAACAATATTATGTAAAGTCCGCAAAGTGGACAATCGCTAAACAATAGCCCAACAAGTGAGGTGCCCAGATGGCTGCAAGTGACACTGAGGCAGAGTATTACCGGGTGGTGTGGAGGTGGTACCAGGGGACCCAGAAGATGCTCCCACGCGTATCGCCGCAGATCGCGGCTTCCTCAGGGATGCCCTAATGATGAGGCGTCTATGTTTAAATACCTGGTGAGTGATGTAATCCCGCGCTGCCGGTGTGTGGTCTGAGCGTCATGGCGGCGCCCCTGCGGTCATGTGATCGAAAGCGACACGTGACCCATACATCACTTCCGGTAAAGCGTGTCCGCGCATGCGTACTCACATTATGCGCCCGGGCACGGAGGTGAGAGGATGAATGGCGTAAAAAAGGATATATATTTTCAACAGGATATCCTGCCATGTAATCAAGGTTAATAAAGTGCATGATCGTTATACGGTAAAGTGCCAAAAATAAAGTGCATATGCAATTTTGAGGGTAAGTAAGTTCCCAATCAAATTTCTAAGTGAACTGTGCAAAACCATACAGTACAAAGAACCTAAACCTAGAATACAGAGAATTGAATATATATGTACCTATACATGGTGTCCTGTTATTTAGACCAGTCCTCATTCATCCAACACATGCACGCATGGGCCCATGCTCAGACACACAGACCAATCACACAAGCAGACCAAAAAGCGAGAAACTGCCAAGAAAATAGCTCCATGGTATAACCGGACGCCAAAATCCCGTTATAGATAGTAGATGTTTTCTTTTTCTCTTTCTTATTTTTCTTCTTCTTTCTATGTATGGCCCCAGGTGGCTGGATGAGCGAAGCAGAGGGTGGAGGAGCAGAAAAGGTAAATGTGGAAATAAGTAGAGAGAGGCTGGAATCGCAAAAGCCATATTTAGAATCTGGAGAATAAATGCAAACACAGTACATGTTAGAAAATATATGCCAGAAAGTGAGTGGACCATGATGAAGAGTGGGAAGAAAAGCTAGGCAGGAGGGAAAAGAAGGGGGGTGGAGGGGAACGGAGGAGGGAGGGTGCCCGTAGTGAGGAGATGTGCAGCGTACAGTGGGTCTGCCTGTGAGTTGGGGTGCTGGGGAGGGGGGGGGGGGGGGGGAAGAGAAGGGGAGGGGAGAAGAGGGAGGGGAGGTGAAGGAAAAAGTGATAATGGTGCCTGGTGCCAAGTGAGTGCCTGGCAAAGATGTCCAGTGACAAACAAGGTCTGTATGACCAATAGTAGTGGGAGTGGGCGGGGTGGGGAGGAGGGGGTGTGAGAGCATGTGAGCAAGTGCTACATAGGTAAGTGTAAGGGCCAATGAGAAAAAATGAAAAAATGAAGAAAACAGGAAGATGGCCAGGAGTGAAAAAAGTGTGTGAAGAGAAGTGAGAAGAAAATGTGCCAAATTAAATACCTGATAGGTGAGAAGGTAAGGTCCTGTACACATCACTTCTTGTAAAAGCCAGAGAATAGCATGTCCTCGTTCATCCCATGTGGCACTAAGGAGACCAGGTCAAAGATCCACTTTGCTTCCAAACGTAGGAGGGCTGGTGTGATCTCCCCACCGCGTATGTTCTGTTGGACCCTGTCCAGGCCCACAATCCGTAGGCCTGTCAAGTTCCCCCGATGGGTATACAGGAAGTGTTTCGCCACAGTGGAGAGTTGTTTACCGTTAGACAAATCTTGTGCTGCATTGTTAATAGTGGAAATGTGTTTCTGAATTCTCTTCCGTAACTCCTGACCAGTTTGTCCCACATACAGTTTTGGGCACGAACAGAGTAGACCATAGATGACGTTGCGGGTTCGGCAGTTAATATATGACCGTAATTGTATGTTCCTAGAGTTTGCTGGGTTTACGAAACTCGTCCCACGTGAGATCAAAGGACATATTGTGCAGTCTCCACACGGGTACGTACCCACCAACCGCTGACCTCGTCCCAAAGGTGTGCTGGGTCTCTGAAAATGACTTCTTGTCAGACAATCCCGTAGGTTCCTAGCCCGTCTAGCAATCATTTTGGGGCCAGAGGGGATGTGGAGCTCCAGTCTCGGGTCGCTTTTGAGAATACCCCAATTCTTCTGTAGCAACTTGTAAATGTCTGACCACTGGTTGTGGTATGCTGTAATAATACAAGGTTTGCCATCTGAGTTTCTGGGCTTTGATACAAAGGTGTCTTTTCTGGAGGTTTGCTTAGCCCGCATATAGGCTCTGGAAATTACTTTTTTGGGGTAGGCCCGTTCCCTAAAGCGCCGAGTGAGCTCCTCTGAGTGTTGGAGGAATTCTTTTTGGGTGGAACAATTCCTCTTGACCCGCAAAAATTGTCCAATCGGGATCCCATTCTTCAAATGGCGAGGATGGAAGCTCTGATAATGTAATAGGCTGTTCGTTGCAGTCTCTTTTCGATACAAGGTTGTCTCCACATTTTTCTGGTGAATTGAGATTCGGAGGTCCAAAAAGCTGACTTCTGTTTGAGAAAAGACAGGGGTTAAATGTATTTGCCAAGGATTGGCATTCAGTTGTTCCACAAAGGCCTGACAGGTCTCGAGCGTACCCCTCCAGAACACCAGCACGTCATCGATATAGCGGTACCAACCGATCACGTGCCGCTGGAAGGGCCCGGAGGGGTACACACTGGTCTCCTCCCACCAACCTAAAAATAGGTTGGCGTAGGAGGGGGCACAGCGTGCACCCATCGCGGTGCCCGAGACCTGTCTGTAGTAAGTCCTGTCAAAGATGAAGTAATTGTGTCTCAAAACAAAATTGAGAAGATCCAGCAAAAAAAGATTATGTCTCTCGTCCCCCACCTGCCCTTGTCGCATGTAATGAGCCACGGCATCTATACCAACCTCGTGTAGAATGTTGGTATAGAGTGACTCAACATCCATGGAGATGATCCAAACCTCCTCTTCTATGGTCGCCAGCTCCAAATGTTCCAAAAGGTTCAGCAGGTGTGAGGAATCCCGAACGTACGAGGTCAGTTTAGTTACCCGTTCCTGAAGAAAAAAGTCAATATAAATGCAGGCTTTTTCGGAGAGACTGCCAATCCCCGCCACGATGGGTCTACCTGGAGGGTTCTGCAGGGTCTTGTGCACCTTCGGTAGCATATAAAAGGTAGGAGTTACTGGAGTCTTCACAATGAGGAAATCTTTTTCTCGTCGAGAGATGATGCCATGTCCCCACGCTGCTTCAACCAGCCGGTCAAATTTGGTCTTGAAGAAAATAGTGGGATCTGAAGGGAGTGAAGAATAGTACCGCTGGTTAAGTAACTATCTATCTATCTATCTATCTCTCTATCTATCAATCTATCAATCTATCTATCTATCTATCTATCTATCTATCTCCTATCTATCTATCCATCTATCTATCTCCTATCTATCTATCTATCTATCTCCTATCTATCTATCTATCTATCTATCTATCTCCTATCTATCTCATATCTATCTCATATCTATCTATCTCCTATCTATCTCCTATCTATCTATCTATCTATCTATCTATCTATCTATCTATCTATCATCTATCTCCTCTCTATTTCATTATCTAGACTATCTTCTATTTATTTCATATCTATTTCTCTACACAATGAAGTCATCCTATTGGCTATAGCCGTGGCTTTGGTTCCTTTGTGTTCCCTGATGTTCCGGCTCCTGAGGTTTTGTGTGTTGCCTCTTCCATCCGTTCTCATTTTGTACCTTTTATGTTGTGTGTTTCGGCGCTGGCTCGGCGTTCCGCTCGGTGGCTTTGTGACCTTCATTCCGCTGTAATCTTATTACACCTTTTGTGATTTTATTAGCGCGGTCAGAGCCAGTTATGGGAATCCATCCCAAGAATATCAAGTAACATATTTTGTTTTCATCTGCTCCGGAGAAAAGAAGGAGCGCGGAGTGTTATGTGTTCTCACGAGTCCCCCCCCCCCCCAGCCCCCAAACATTGATTGTAGGTGTGGGGGAGGGGCTGATGTCATATCTGTTCGCATTCATCCCTTTTTATGTGATCGAGTTGATTGAAATTTGGAAATTACAGGAGCAGTGCTATGATCATTTTAGGGAAAACGCATAAATAGCAACTCCACAGTAGACTAATGACAGCAATAGAATGGATCAGACTACAACTAACATGTCCCCCATCCAAAATGCTACATGTGTAACAATCTGCACAAAGGTCACCGAGAAAGGACAAATTGTTGTCAACTCTTCCTATGCACTTCTATGTGTTTCCATAGTTACAGACTACAGATAAACCCTGTGTAGTCGTAATCTCCAGCCATATTTCCAGCAATTTTTGATATTTATTTAGCAGGTTTGCAAAAATAGGGAAATATAAGAGTCTGTTTGTCTGCTAGATCAGACGACACTGAGTTTGTTTGTAGTCTGTTACCATGGATACACCTAGGTCCATACACCAAGTGTAAGGAAAGGTTTAATGAAACTGTTTGAGCATTGTCACTGGGGGCCTATCTGATTGGTGGGAGTTGAGGCTGCAGTTAAGAACTTCTGGCCACTTAGTTTTTGATCAATGGAGGGGGGGGGGGGCTAAAATATCAGCCCCCACCGCCAACAACCCGACATAGATACGCTTGACACACCCTGTGGGGCATTCATTGATCAGCAAAATGCAGTTCCATCCGATAAAAAAGATACTTGGAGTATTTTTCGGGTTCTATTCTTCATTGTGGGTCCGGGTTCCATTCTAGACCCTGTTAGCCCCAAATTTAGGCCGTATCTCTGGGGTCCCGTTTTGGGGTAGTGCCTGGGCCCACCGGAGGATCCTCTGGGTCTCCGGTGGGCCAGTCCGTCACTGCTGTGGGGGGCAAGTATTGCAGCATATAGCACAACTATATTTGTCAGAGTCGGGTTCCATTCTTCATTGTGGACCTGAAGAATGGACAAACCCTTTAAAATTTTCAAACATTTTTGTTTATACAGCTCCTATGCCATGGATTAGTGTCTCTATGGTTACAGACTACAAACATGCCCTGTGTAGTCTTATACTGCAGTTCTACTCCCTCTTACATCTATTCCCTATTCTAGCGCCCCCATTAAAGGTTTCAGGAGATGGGTGCGGATTATGACTACACAGAAACCTGTTTGTAGTCTGTGACTATGGAGACGCATCGCTCAGCATAGGAGCTGTGTAACGAAAACGGTAGGAGATTATGATCTCCTAATAGCATACGGGAGATCCTGATGATCTGTACTGCCACCGATTTGCTCATCTCTAGTCTCTCTTAAAGGGGAAGACTAATTGTAAAATTGAAGTTGACAGCTTTGTGTAACCTAGAGGTGATTTATAAAGCTATTTGTGTCCCGGCTGTAAGTGGCCATGGAGGCGCGGAGCAGGGTGACATCATTCAGCTGGGCAATGTGATCTGTCATTAGTTGTTATTGATCGGTCACAGCTCCTCACATCAAGCGTCGCCCTCTACGCTCCGCATCACCGTGTGACTATCGACCTGTTATGTAGCCCTGATGTGCGGGGTAATGACATGTAATAGACCTGGGGATCCTAACCTGCACATCTGGATACAATGCAGAAGGTGCAGAGCCCGAACAAAGCACTTATAGGATTAAGGGAACCCATAAAATAGCACTTAAAGGGACAGTGAAATTAAAATATTATAATATACGACTTCCTCTTCCATTATAAAAAAAGAGTTAAAAAGAATACTAGGATGTGTTAACTTCTGGGTGAAGGGGTGGTGGGGCGTACTACTGCGGAATCTAATAAAATCAGCACTGATTGGTCAGTGATGCAGCATCCATAGGCCCCTCCCCCCCAACTAGTAGCACCCAGACATGAGGAATAGCAGAGGAACGGTACAATATATAGTAGTAGGAAAGGATATTCCAGAATTGGCATTCAATGGAAAATACAATAATTAAGTAGATTTTGGAAAACTCATATATCCCTTTAAAGATATTCAGATGTAGGGATGAAAAATTGCTACTACACCCCTCTCCAATGCAGCTGCCATTATATATAGTATAGTATCTCGTTTTTTGTTTTTTGTTTGCGGGATGAGTTTCGAAGCAGGTTAGGACTTTCCCTTACAGAAGGTGTCATTTTGTGGATGTTCTTGGATACATAAATATTCATCCACAGATAGATAGGGAAGCGTTGGGACAGCTTTATGTCCATTTTGTATGCAGACAACGCTTGTGTTCCCCCTAGTGGTGGCTACAGGCAGCTACTAAATAGTAAGAGGGAATCTATCAGCGCCTATATCACCTCACAATTACAAACCCCATTGTGTAGGGAAGCTTAGAATATTCCGGATCATAAATCAATTTAGAGAAAATTCTTTATGCAAATTAAAGGGGTTGGCCACTTCACCTCATGTTTTTTGTAATCTGTGTAAGTGTGTGTGTGTGTGGGGGGGGGGGGGCAGGATATTAGGTAATTGACATCTTCTCCACTTTCTTGATATGTAAAGTGAAGTCTCCTGTCTTTTCCTCATCATCTAGACCAGTGGTGGCGAACCTACGGCACGGGTGCCAGAGGTGGCACTCAGAGCCTTTTCTGTGGGCACCCAGGCCTTCACCCTAGCACAGAATTTGCTAGACATGGCTCCTGGGGTCCCAAACTATTTTAAAGCGACACCTCCTTGGCTGCAAGAACTACACAATAAGTGAGAAGTTGTGGACAGAGATGAATTATGGTCAGAGCTCCTGCTCTGGGTCCCCTGATTCTTCCTCTTCAGGGGACCCTGGAAGGAAGCTACAATCCAAATTTTCTGTCTATTGTATTGGTGTCCTCAGAACGCCAATAGGATTAAGACTTATGATACAGCTGGGATCACTAGGTTACTGCTTAAATTGTCATGTTGGCACTTTGCAACATAAAAGTAGATTTTGGTTGTAGTTTGGGCACTCTGTGTCTAAATGGTTCGCCGTCACTGATCTAGACATTCCTGTGCATAAAATGGCCTCAGATGGAGGGTCATGTGATCTTATCTGCCCATGAGCAATCACCCTGACAGGACCTTATGATATTCATAAATATAAGATTAAGGTCCTGGCAAGTGCATTAGGGGAGGGGTCATATCTTCTGGTGCGCCCATTTCCAGTTTTGCATGCCTTCTTTCTAGAAGATAAGTCTAACATTGATTAAAAGAAAGTTTTAGGACTGTAGAAAGAGAAGGAGCAGCAGTAGTCATGGCCACGCCTCTAGAGCTTCTTTTCAATTAAGTTTAAAAATATATATTTTTAGTGTGTTTGGTTTGCGGGATTCTGGGTCTGGTAGATTTCCTTTAAAGGGAACCTGTCACCAGGAGACCCATTTTTAGCACTCCCCCAGTCCCCACAGAGCATAGTACGCTGCCCAAGTGTTTTTGATCTGTTATATTGTACCTTTCATTAGCATCTGCTGTGTGACTAGGCACTCGTCCACTGGGAGGGGCTGGAAAGGAGCAGTCCCCCCCACCCTTGGGAAACATGTGACCTTTTCAAATATATGAATAACTCCCCACACTCGGGATTGGCTGTAGAGAAGCAGGGGGCGTCGCTAAGCCCAGTGATGGGTGTTTTCATATATTTGAAAAGGTCACATGGAGGAGCTGTTTCCCGAGGGTAGGGGGGAAACTGCTCCTTTCCAGCCCCTCCCAATAGGCAACTGCCTAATCACACATCAGATGCTAATGAAAGGTACAATATAACATATCTTTTTTTCTGTAAAACCAATTTTTAATACAAAAACACTTTGGCAGCGTATGTACTATCTCTGTGGGGACTGGGGGAGTGCTAAAAATGGGTCTCCTGGTGACAGGTTTCCTTTAACTATGCAAAAGATTTTGAGCTTTGTATCAGCAAAATAAAGTTCCATCAGCTCAAAAGATACTGGTGGTATTTGTGGGGTTCCATTCTTCATCTTCCCGAAAGAAATAGACTCAAATTCAGTCTGTATCTCTGGGTTCCAGTATTAGGTTAGTGCCTGGGGGCCCACCGGAGGATCCTCTGGGGCTCCGGTGGGCCAGTCCGTCACTGCTGTGGGGGCAAGTGTCAGCAAATATTGCAGCATATAGCACAACTCTATCCATAGGAAACATCTTTGGCTGCGGTCTCCGTCTTCCTTGCGCAGTATTCATGTAAAGGAGCACCCGCCTAGACATAAATCTCCTTATCTCTGTCTGCGGAGACAAAGGGAGTCTCATCCTCCTGACTCCTCTACACATCACGTCCAATTTAATAGGTATAAAGCCATAAACCTCCTTCCTGGAGATCACGAGCCTCAGAACCTATTATAGAACTTGTCCCATTAAATGGAGACATCGCTGTGACCCTCCTGAAATATAGCGCCACATAAAAGTGATGCACGACAGCGGCGTCCGGACCGCCAATCATCTGCACTCGCCGGCCGTATAACTGATACACACCGTGCCCTGTATTATCTCCTGCCCGCTACAGGCAATGGCGCACACAAATTACCTTTAAATGGCGTTCTGCTGGTGTGGGATGGAGGCGGCGGTGGCCGCGGGGATCGCCATCACTTGTCTTGTTTCATCCAGGTAATAAAAGTGACAGCGTCTTCAGACTATAAATGGTTTCCCTTCCTATTATAGTGAATTTCTGCTTTTCTTAGGCATTTGTAAAATTGTGGAAATTCTATATTCCTGAGGCTTCCCTGACCAGTGAGTAAAGGGTTACTTCTTACCCTTTTAAAGGGATAGTCTGACATGGATTCTGATGACATTAGAACAAGTTATCCCTATGAGGTCAATGGAGGTCCGACATCCAACACCCCCACCCAGTATTCAGAGGAGCGATGCAGAGCCTTCACTGCTCCTAGAGCACAGCACCGCACATTGTATAGTGGCTATGCCTGGAATTGCAGCCTATCCTCATAACTTTGAATTGAACAGCAATCAGAACAGGTGACTGATGGGCACAGGTCTCTGGGAAGTGGCGATCACTGGAGCTCTGCGGGGAAGGCGGATGTAGGATCTTATTAATATAATAATTATATTCATTAATAATATTAAATAGTATTATTTATTATGCGGTAGATAGATATGAGATTATCTGAGACTATATAGATATGGGGCCACATTTATCACTCGTTTTTTCTGTTGTTTTCGCGCCTTTTCATTCAGGCGCACCATTTTTTGCGCCATTTTTGCGATTAAACGCCAAACTAGCCGCGCAGCAAAAATAAGCAGCTTTCCCTCATCTATCTTACCAATCCAGATGTTTTGCTGCGCCTAATGATATTCATCACTTGCAACGTTTTCATTTAGACGCAAAAACAGGCGCAAAAACACTCCAGCCCGAAGGTGGCGTTATCTGAGAAGAAAGCACTGAGCCCCTTTGCAGAAGAGCTCATTTCTAGCAGCAAAGCTCAGCCAGACACTAGTAATAGATACATTAGATACACTGCAGACAGGAGCTGCAGACTCTATTTACAGTTCATCACCTTCTATTTACAAAGAATTCTGCAAAACGCTGAGCTCACAGCAAGAGAGAAGAGAACTTTGCAGATACGACATACAAGTGTCCCCCATGTAATTCTGCACAGTGTCTGAGGGGGATATTGTGCAGAATTACAGGGGTGCAGCAGGAGACCAGCACTGGGGGATCCCCTCCAGGAGAAGCCCCTGCTGAGGAGGTCACTGGGTGCAGGGTGTCACACACCTGGGTGCTGCTGAGGAGGTCACTGGGTGCAGGGTGTCACACACCTGGGTGCGGCAGAGGAGGTCACTGGGTGCTGGGTGTCACACACCTGGGTGCTGCTGAGGAGGTCACTGGGTGCTGGGTGTCACACACCTGGGTGCTGCTGTGAGTGTTATCTTCATTCTGGGCTGTGGGAGAAGCAGAGAGGAGCTTGTAGCAGGATCACATGTAACTGCCCGAATCTAACATTGCGCCTAAACTGCGCCTAAACTGTGTTAAACTAAAGTGATTAATAAGAGGCAGAAAATATACTTATCACAGATGGTTGTAGCTTGTGATAATTCTGGAAAACAGTGCACCAGAATTTAGGCGCAACTACTACACTTAGGCGCACAAAAGTGATAAATGTGGCCCATAGACTTAAGATATTGGTATATATATATATATATATATATATATATATATATATATATATATACACATATGAGAAAGAAAGATTGGAGATAGATATATAGATAAATAGATAGGAAATAAATATTAGATAGATTAATAGATATTAGACAAATATAAGATAGAAATATAATTGATAGATAAATAAATATGAGATAGATGATAGATAGATAAGTGATATATATGGAATAGACAGTCTTGCAGCCCTTGGGTCCCACCCAGGGTCAACATCTGCAGAGTTTGTATGTTTTCTCCGTGTTTACGTTGGTTTCCTCCGGGTCCTCAGGTTTCCTCCCACACTCCTAAACATACTGGTAGGTTGTTTATATTGTGAGCCTCATTGGGACAGGGACCAATTTGACAAGCCTTGTGTAGCGCTGCGTAATCTGTGTGCGCTATAGAAATAAAGGATTATTATTATAGATAAATATGAGATAGATAAATAGATGTGAGATAAATATTAGATAAATATGAAATATATATGAGATACATTTGAGATAGATGATACATAGATATAGATAAAATGATAAATATGAGATAGATATGAGCCATAGATAAAACAATACATATGACATTGATTGATGTGATATAGATAATTAGATGGATAGGTGATAGATAGAAATGGATATTAGGGTAACAAAAAAGTTCCTGCACATCCACAGCTCTCCGCATGGCGCACGTTGTTATGTCTTCTTCCGTATATCATACACATTGCGGATCACTATTAGCTGTGGGGAACTTGTATGACTGAACCACAAGTATCAGCTCAACCCTCCGTCCCACATTCCAGCATTTTGGTGGCGCCAGAACATGCATGTAATATTGATTACAGTCCTTTAACCCTTGCGGTCACGGACTGTGTTTATAGTGTTGATGCAGGTGTATAACACAAGCTAAGAGGGGGGATGGGGGGTCAAGTGATTTGTTCTGGGGGGTAAGTGATACGTTCTGCTATGTTAACCTTGTGACATAAAACAGGTGGGAGGCTTGTAATGACCAAAGGGTCCACCAGGCTGATGCCCCCCTATGAAACAGATGCTGAGGAATGCAGCGATGGTCTATATGGAATGCACAGTATATGTTAGGCGCATATGGCGGCAGAGATGGAGGAGACCGGGCGCTGCTTCAGAATAGTCTGCATTCTTTATATTTAGGAACAGAAACTTTTAGCAATTGGTTGTTGGTTTATATAGCGCCCTGTGGATTTGGTTGCATTCCAGTATTGTAGCCTTTACAAGTGCACTGGAGGCTGTGTCCTCACACTGCTGTTCTCCTAGCTCTCTGCATTGAACTGCTTTACAGCCCCCCTGCCTGTGAGTGACTGCTGTAGTATTCAACCAGAAGCCTGCTACAGCTTTTACTCAAGAAAAGGGGCGTGGGACTGTGGGGTAGTTCATTGCAGAGAGCACAGAGCACAGCAGTGTGAGGACACACCCCAGTGCACTTGGAAAAGCTACAATTCTGGAATGTAATTCCAAATATCACAGTCCTGCTGCTACTAACATACATAAAGGTAATATTACCTGCCAGCCCATGAACTGAATGGCCTTTTTTGCGACATTTTCTGGTCCAGCACTTAGTGGTTTTCAGTTCCTGCTCTCTATCTGACATAGTGGGGGTCATTTACTAAGGGCCCGATTCGCGTTTTCCCGACGTGTTACCCGAATATTTCCGATTTGCGCCGATTTTCCCTGAATTGCCCCGGGATTTTGGCGCACGCGATCGGATTGTGGCGCATCGGCGCTGGCATGCACGAGACGGAAATCGGGGGGCGTGGCCGAACGAAAACCCGACGGATTCGGAAAAACCGCCGCATTTAAAACAAAAAATCTGTCACGGAGCTTGCACTTACCTTCACTCAGCCCGGCTCGGTGAACTCCAGCGCGTTCCGATGCTTTTCAGCGCAGCAGTGCCACCTGGTGGACGACGGAGGAACTACCTTAATAAATCCCGGCCGGACCCGAATCCACCACAGAGAACACGCCGCTGGATCGCGAATGGACCGGGTAAGTAAATCTGCCCCAGTGAGTGCGTCCTATACAGATGTTTGCACGGGATCTATTACAAATTTGCGCCTAAAAAGTTGCAAAAATGTCCCTACTCTGAGCAGCTGCACTTCCAAAAAACGTCACTTTTTATTACTAAAAACATTACCAAATGACAAATTCCCTCTATACAACATGGAAAATACTTCGGAGCAGTTTTAAAATGTAAAATTTCTCCAGTAACGACTCCATCATTGTCTATGGGATCATCTCTGGGAGTGATTATTGTCTATGGGATCATCTCTGGGAGTGATTATTATCTATGGGATCATCTCTGGGAGTGATCATTGTCTATGGGATCATCTCTGGGAGTGATTATTGTCTATGGGATCATCTCTGGGAGTGATTATTATCTATGGGATCATCTCTGGGAGTGATTATTGTCTATCGGATCATCTCTGGGAGTGATTATTGTCTATGGGATCATCTCTGGGAGTGATTATTGTCTATGGGATCATCTCTGGGAGTGATCATTGTCTATGGGATCATCTCTGGGAGTGATTATTGTCTATGGGATCATCTCTGGGAGTGATTATTATCTATGGGATCATCTCTGGGAGTGATCATTGTCTATGGGATCATCTCTGGGAGTGATTATTGTCTATGGGATCATCTCTGGGAGTGATCATTGTCTATGGGATCATCTCTGGGAGTGATTATTGTCTATGGGATCATCTCTGGGAGTGATTATTGTCTATGGGATCATCTCTGGGAGTGATTATTGTCTATGGGATCATCTCTGGGAGTGATCATTGTCTATGGGATCATCTCTGGGAGTGATTATTGTCTATGGGATCATCTCTGGGAGTGATCATTGTCTATGGGATCATCTCTGGGAGTGATTATTGTCTATGGGATCATCTCTGGGAGTGATTATTGTCTATGGGATCATCTCTGGGAGTGATTATTGTCTATGGGATCATCTCTGGGAGTGATCATTGTCTATGGGATCATCTCTGGGAGTGATTATTGTCTATGGGATCCTCTCTGGGAGTGATTATTGTCTATGGGATCATCTCTGGGAGTGATTATTGTCTATGGGATCATCTCTGGGAGTGATTATTGTCTATGGGATCATCTCTGGGAGTGATCATTGTCTATGGGATCATCTCTGGGAGTGATCATTGTCTATGGGATCATCTCTGGGAGTGATTATTGTCTATGGGATCATCTCTGGGAGTGATTATTGTCTATGGGATCATCTCTGGGAGTGATTATTGTCTATGGGATCATCTCTGGGAGTGATTATTGTCTATGGGATCATCTCTGGGAGTGATTATTGTCTATGGGATCATCTCTGGGAGTGATTATTGTCTCTGGGATCATCTCTGGGAGTGATTATTATCTATGGGATCATCTCTGGGAGTGATTATTGTCTATGGGATCATCTCTGGGAGTGATTATTATCTATGGGATCATCTCTGGGAGTGATTATTGTCTATGGGATCATCTCTGGGAGTGATCATTGTCTATGGGATCATCTCTGGGAGTGATCATTGTCTATGGGATCATCTCTGGGAGTGATTATTATCTATGGGATCATCTCTGGGAGTGATTATTGTCTATGGGATCATCTCTGGGAGTGATTATTATCTATGGGATCATCTCTGGGAGTGATTATTGTCTATGGGATCATCTCTGGGAGTGATCATTGTCTATGGGATCATCTCTGGGAGTGATCATTGTCTATGGGATCATCTCTGGGAGTGATTATTGTCTATGGGATCATCTCTGGGAGTGATTATTGTCTATGGGATCATCTCTGGGAGTGATCATTGTCTATGGGATCATCTCTGGGAGTGATTATTGTCTATGGGATCATCTCTGGGAGTGATTATTGTCTATGGGATCATCTCTGGGAGTGATTATTGTCTATGGGATCATCTCTGGGAGTGATTATTGTCTATGGGATCATCTCTGGGAGTGATCATTGTCTATGGGATCATCTCTGGGAGTGATTATTGTCTATGGGATCCTCTCTGGGAGTGATTATTGTCTCTGGGATCATCTCTGGGAGTGATTATTGTCTCTGGGATCATCTCTGGGAGTGATTATTGTCTCTGGGATCATCTCTGGGAGTGATTATTGTCTATGGGATCATCTCTGGGAGTGATTATTGTCTATGGGATCATCTCTGGGAGTGATTATTGTCTATGGGATCATCTCTGGGAGTGATTATTGTCTCTGGGATCATCTCTGGGAGTGATTATTGTCTCTGGGATCATCTCTGGGAGTGATTATTGTCTATGGGATCATCTCTGGGAGTGATTATTGTCTATGGGATCATCTCTGGGAGTGATTATTGTCTATGGGATCATCTCTGGGAGTGATCATTGTCTATGGGATCATCTCTGGGAGTGATTATTGTCTATGGGATCCTCTCTTGGAGTGATTATTGTCTATGGGATCATCTCTGGGAGTGATTATTGTCTATGGGATCATCTCTGGGAGTGAACATTGTCTATGGGATCATCTCTGGGAGTGATTATTGTCTATGGGATCATCTCTGGGAGTGATTATTGTCTATGGGATCATCTCTAAGAGTGATTATTGTCTATGGGATCATCTCTGGGAGTGATCATTGTCTATGGGATCATCTCTGGGAGTGATTATTGTCTATGGGATCCTCTCTGGGAGTGATTATTGTCTATGGGATCATCTCTGGGAGTGATTATTGTCTCTGGGATCATCTCTGGGAGTGATTATTGTCTCTGGGATCATCTCTGGGAGTGATTATTGTCTATAGGATCATCTCTGGGAGTGATTATTGTCTATGGGATCATCTCTGGGAGTGATCATTGTCTATGGGATCATCTCTGGGAGTGATTATTGTCTATGGGATCATCTCTGGGAGTGATTATTGTCTATGGGATCATCTCTGGGAGTGATTATTGTCTATGGGATCATCATAGATCATCTCTGGGAGTGATTATTGTCTATGGGATCATCTCTGGGTGTGATTATTGTCTATGGGATCATCTCTGGGAGTGATTATTGTCTATGGGATCATCTCTGGGTGTGATTATTGTCTCTGGGATCATCTCTGGGAGTGATTATTGTCTATGGGATCATCTCTGGGAGTGATTATTGTCTATGGGATCATCTCTGGGAGTGATTATTGTCTATGGGATCATCTCTGGGAGTGATTATTGTCTATGGGATCATCTCTGGGAGTGATTATTGTCTATGGGATCATCTCTGGGAGTGATTATTGTCCATGGGATCATCTCTGGGAGTGATCATTGTCTATGGGATCATCTCTGGGAGTGATTATTGTCTATGGGATCATCTCTGGGAGTGATCATTGTCTATGGGATCAACTCTGGGAGTGATCATTGTCTATGGGATCATCTCTGGGAGTGATTATTGTCTATGGGATCATCTCTGGGAGTGATCATTGTCTATAGGATCATCTCTGGGAGTGATCATTGTCTATGGGATCATCTCTGGGAGTGATCATTGTCAATGGGATCATCTCTGGGAGTGATCATTGTCTATGGGATCATCTCTGGGAGTGATCATTGTCTATGGGATCATCTCTGGGAGTGATTATTGTCTATGGGATCATCTCTGGGAGTGATTATTGTCTATGGGATCATCTCTGGGAGTGATTATTGTCTATGGGATCATCTCTGGGAGTGATTATTGTCTATGGGATCATCTCTGGGAGTGATCATTGTCTATGGGATCATCTCTGGGAGTGATTATTGTCTATGGGATCATCTCTGGGAGTGATTATTGTCTATGGGATCATCTCTGGGAGTGATTATTGTCTATGGGATCATCTCTGGGAGTGATTATTGTCTATGGGATCATCTCTGGGAGTGATCATTGTCTATGGGATCATCTCTGGGAGTGATCATTGTCTATGGGATCATCTCTGGGAGTGATTATTGTCTATGGGATCATCTCTGGGTGTGATTATTGTCTATGGGATCATCTCTGGGAGTGATTATTGTCTATGGGATCATCTCTGGGAGTGATTATTGTCTATGGGATCATCTCTGGGAGTGATTATTGTCTATGGGATCATCTCTGGGAGTGATTATTGTCTATGGGATCATCTCTGGGAGTGATCATTGTCTATGGGATCATCTCTGGGAGTGATTATTGTCTATGGGATCATCTCTGGGAGTGATTATTGTCTATGGGATCATCTCTGGGAGTGATTATTGTCTATGGGATCATCTCTGGGAGTGATTATTGTCTATGGGATCATCTCTGGGAGTGATTATTGTCTATGGGATCATCTCTGGGAGTGATTATTGTCTATGGGATCATCTCTGGGAGTGATTATTGTCTATGGGATCATCTCTGGGAGTGATCATTGTCTATGGGATCATCTCTGGGAGTGATCATTGTCTATGGGATCATCTCTGGGAGTGATTATTGTCTATGGGATCATCTCTGGGAGTGATTATTGTCTATGGGATCATCTCTGGGAGTGATTATTGTCTATGGGATCATCTCTGGGAGTGATTATTGTCTATGGGATCATCTCTGGGAGTGATTATTGTCTATGGGATCATCTCTGGGAGTGATCATTGTCTATGGGATCATCTCTGGGTGTGATTATTGTCTATGGGATCATCTCTGGGAGTGATTATTGTCTATGGGATCATCTCTGGGAGTGATTATTGTCTATGGGATCATCTCTGGGAGTGATTATTGTCTATGGGATCATCTCTGGGAGTGATTATTGTCTATGGGATCATCTCTGGGAGTGATTATTGTCTATGGGATCATCTCTGGGAGTGATCATTGTCTATGGGATCATCTCTGGGTGTGATTATTGTCTATGGGATCATCTCTGGGAGTGATTATTGTCTATGGGATCATCTCTGGGAGTGATTAGTGTCTATGGGATCATCTCTGGGAGTGATTATTGTCTATGGGATCATCTCTGGGAGTGATCATTGTCTATGGGATCATCTCTGGGAGTGATCATTGTCTATGGGATCATCTCTGGGAGTGATTATTGTCTATGGGATCATCTCTGGGAGTGATTATTGTCTATGGGATCATCTCTGGGAGTGATTATTGTCTATGGGATCATCTCTGGGTGTGATTATTGTCTATGGGATCATCTCTGGGAGTGATTATTGTCTATGGGATCATCTCTGGGAGTGATTATTGTCTATGGGATCATCTCTGGGAGTGATCATTGTCTATGGGATCATCTCTGGGAGTGATTATTGTCTATGGGATCATCTCTGGGAGTGATTATTGTCTATGGGATCATCTCTGGGAGTGATTATTGTCTATGGGATCATCTCTGGGTGTGATTATTGTCTATGGGATCATCTCTGGGAGTGATTATTGTCTATGGGATCATCTCTGGGAGTGATTATTGTCTATGGGATCATCTCTGGGAGTGATTATTGTCTATGGGATCATCTCTGGGAGTGATTATTGTCCATGGGATCATCTCTGGGAGTGATCATTGTCTATGGGATCATCTCTGGGAGTGATTATTGTCTATGGGATCATCTCTGGGAGTGATCATTGTCTATGGGATCATCTCTGGGAGTGATCATTGTCTATGGGATCATCTCTGGGAGTGATTATTGTCTATGGGATCATCTCTGGGAGTGATCATTGTCTATAGGATCATCTCTGGGAGTGATTATTGTCTATGGGATCATCTCTGGGAGTGATCATTGTCTATGGGATCATCTCTGGGAGTGATTATTGTCTATGGGATCATCTCTGGGAGTGATCATTGTCTATGGGATCATCTCTGGGAGTGATTATTGTCTATGGGATCATCTCTGGGAGTGATTATTGTCTATGGGATCATCTCTGGGAGTGATTATTGTCTATGGGATCATCTCTGGGAGTGATCATTGTCTATGGGATCATCTCTGGGAGTGATTATTGTCTATGGGATCATCTCTGGGAGTGATTATTGTCTATGGGATCATCTCTGGGAGTGATTATTGTCTATGGGATCATCTCTGGGAGTGATTATTGTCTATGGGATCATCTCTGGGAGTGATTATTGTCTATGGGATCATCTCTGGGAGTGATTATTGTCTATGGGATCATCTCTGGGAGTGATTATTGTCTATGGGATCATCTCTGGGAGTGATCATTGTCTATGGGATCATCTCTGGGAGTGATCATTGTCTATGGGATCATCTCTGGGAGTGATTATTGTCTATGGGATTATCTCTGGGTGTGATTATTGTCTATGGGATCATCTCTGGGAGTGATTATTGTCTATGGGATCATCTCTGGGTGTGATTATTGTCTATGGGATCATCTCTGGGAGTGATCATTGTCTATGGGATCATCTCTGGGAGTGATTATTGTCTATGGGATCATCTCTGGGAGTGATTATTGTCTATGGGATCATCTCTGGGAGTGATTATTGTCTATGGGATCATCTCTGGGAGTGATTATTGTCTATGGGATCATCTCTGGGAGTGATCATTGTCTATGGGATCATCTCTGGGAGTGATTATTGTCTATGGGATCATCTCTGGGAGTGATCATTGTCTATGGGATCATCTCTGGGAGTGATCATTGTCTATGGGATCATCTCTGGGAGTGATTATTGTCTATGGGATCATCTCTGGGTGTGATTATTGTCTATGGGATCATCTCTGGGAGTGATTATTGTCTATGGGATCATCTCTGGGAGTGATTATTGTCTATGGGATCATCTCTGGGAGTGATTATTGTCTATGGGATCATCTCTGGGAGTGATTATTGTCTATGGGATCATCTCTGGGAGTGATCATTGTCTATGGGATCATCTCTGGGAGTGATTATTGTCTATGGGATCATCTCTGGGTGTGATTATTGTCTATGGGATCATCTCTGGGAGTGATTATTGTCTATGGGATCATCTCTGGGAGTGATTATTGTCTATGGGATCATCTCTGGGTGTGATTATTGTCTATCGGATCATCTCTGGGAGTGATTATTGTCTATGGGATCATCTCTGGGAGTGATTATTGTCTATGGGATCATCTCTGGGAGTGATTGTTGTCTATGGGATCATCTCTGGGTGTGATTATTGTCTATGGGATCATCTCTGGGAGTGATTATTGTCTATGGGATCATCTCTGGGAGTGATCATTGTCTATGGGATCATCTCTGGGAGTGACTATTGTCTATGGGATCATCTCTGGGAGTGATTATTGTCTATGGGATCATCTCTGGGAGTGATCATTGTCTATGGGATCATCTCTGGGAGTGATCATTGTCTATGGGATCATCTCTGGGAGTGATTATTGTCTATGGGATCATCTCTGGGAGTGTCTATAGGATCATCTCTGGGAGTGATTATTGTCTATGGGATCATCTCTGGGAGTGATTATTGTCTCTGGGATCATCTCTGGGAGTGATCATTGTCTATGGGATCATCTCTGGGAGTGATCATTGTCTATGGGATCATCTCTGGGAGTGATCTTTGTCTATGGGATCATCTCTGGGAGTGATTATTGTCTATGGGATCATCTCTGGGAGTGATTATTGTCTATGGGATCATCTCTGGGAGTGATCATTGTCTATGGGATCATCTCTGGGAGTGATCATTGTCTATGGGATCATCTCTGGGAGTGATTATTGTCTATGGGATCATCTCTGGGAGTGATTATTGTCTATGGGATCATCTCTGGGAGTGATCATTGTCTATGGGATCATCTCTGGGAGTGATCATTGTCTATGGGATCATCTCTGTGAGTGATTATTGTCTTATTGTACAGATCTGAGAATATCATCAGTCTCCATTTACTGTAAATTATAATAAAAAAGGAAAAGACTCATTTCAGCAAGAATTTTTTTTTTCTATATCTGTGACTTTTAGTCCCTGCAGTTACATCACAATGAGACTTTTTTTGTGTAAAAATGAAGCCCTGAACGTCCTGTCACCTATTTTGAATCTTATTCCATTTTTAGTCTCAAATGAGATTTACTTTGTAGGGTAAAAAATAGAGACAAATTTGGCGCAAAATTAGGCGCTAATAAATCGGACATGAGACAATTCCAAAGTAGAAATAGCAAAAGAATTAGATGAATGAAAATCCATCTAGACCTTATCTTACAGTTCAGTCTATATTGATACAAAGTTACAGACCATCAACTTGGAGAGTGAGCAGATCTTCCATTCACTGACTGCAATCAGGGGTCTTGTAAAATACTTTATAATATATAGAAAATATTTTAGAATTTTTTCTGAACTTTGGAATGTTGTGTTGTCCGTGCCCATAGACTGGCACCCCTGGCACAGCCGCCACCCGCCCCTCAGATCATCCATCAGGTTCCTAAGATCAAAAAGCAGCTTTTTAATTAAATCTAAAGAAAACATCATTCTCCAGACTGGGAGACAGGAAACGCCAGACGTTAGAGGCATAAGGAACAATGGGGGGACACACAGAAATTGTACTTTTCTGTAATGTATACAAAATATAGGAATGTCAATTTCCTGCTCCAAGAGTCCAAGTATCTGTGGGAGATCACTTTTCCCACCCATAAAGGAATGTACAAAATGTGGAGAGATTTCACCCAATTTCTTTTATCTTCATTGAAGATAAACTTTATTGTATCTATAGGAAATTACATAATTCATCAAAGTTTTATGGCCACAGCGCATGAGGACAGTCAGCAACTGCACCCCTTCTGTTGTTACCAGGCTGAATTTCACATTCAGGTAGAGTTCAGCAGGTTGCCGAACTGTGCCCAGGGTGCTTGCCCAGAATAGTGAGTGCAGCTCTGGAGTATAATACTGGATGTAACTCAGGATCAGTACAGGATAAGTAATGTCATGTATGTACACAGTGACTGCACCAGCAGCAGAATAGTGAGTGCAGCTCTGGGGTATAATACTGGATGTAACTCAGGATCAGTACAGGATAAGTAATGTCATGTATGTACACAGCGACTGCACCAGCAGCAGAATAGTGAGCGCAGCTCTGGGGTATAATACAGGATGTAACTCAGGATCAGTACAGGATAAGTAATGTCATGTATGTACACAGTGACTGCACCAGCAGCAGAATAGTGAGTGCAGCTCTGGGGTATAATACTGGATGTAACTCAGGGTCAGTACAGGATAAGTAATGTCATGTATGTACACAGTGACTGCACCAGTAGCAGAATAGTGCGTGCATCTCTGGAGATCGTTATCTCATTAGCAGAGGGTGTGGCTGTGTGTGGAGCTGCTGTGTGTTTGTGCTCCTGAGCTCCTGGAGGAAGATCTGCCCGCCCAGGGCCTGCTCTCTCCTCTCCCAGGGAGGGAGTTAGGTTCCTGGGGATGAGTGAGGGAGCCAAGTCCCAGGCTCCTGCTTCCCGGGCCAGGCCGGCGGGAGGCAGGAGAGGACAGCAACCGGCCAGCGCTATGGAGGACTCAGGGGTGAGACGTTCCACCCGGAGTCGTAGCAATACGGCTCCTGCTCCCCCTGAGAAGCGGAGAACCCAGAAGCTGAATGCCCAAGTCGGTGCGGGTGAGAGCGGTCCTTCCGGGGCTGGAGCCATGAAGCGGAGTGCTCACAGAGGTAAGGCTGACCATGCGGGGGGAGGCTGGGCGGTGCAGGGGCCCCGGGAGTCTTTGTCCACCTATGCCTCCCGGGTCCAGAGCCACCTCTGTGAGTATGAAGAGGCAACTAAGACCATCAGGAGGCTCCGGGAGGAGCTGCGATGTGCCCGCGCCAGGGTGAATACAGCAATGGGGAAGCAGAGGTCAGAGATTACCGGTGAAATTAAAAGACTAAAATCAGACATTGAGAAGCTTCTTATAAGAAAGACTTTTATTAGTGAGAACGGCGGTCCATTCAAGGAAAAATTGTTGAATGATGACAGATTTGCAGACATGGCTGATAACAGAGAGCAAAGGCTGATGGGGTTGCAGCCTGCGAGCCAGGTGGAGGAGGAGGATGATGATGATGATAACGAGCAGCAGTTCCCACCTGGCGGCCTGCAGGAAGATCAGCAGGCCTCGTGCAATGGGCCCCCTGCAGGACAGCCAGCAGTAACACCTCGCTCGGGGGAGGACAGTGACACCGGCAGCCAGGGAGGGGCGCTCATGGCGGAGATCCGGCTGCTTGAGTCCCCAGTGCGCATGGAGAACTTTTCGTTTGGTGATGAACTCCCAGAGGAAGCCGCTGGGGGGAGCAGCCGGAGGAAGGCGAAGAAGACCAGGCCAAAGCAGCAAGAAGAGGTACGTTTCATCTTTACCCCCCTCCCTGTACACCCCCCCGGGCAAAGCGCAGGGTCAGCTCACTGTGCAAGCCCTGTTACCCAAACCCCCCCGAGTTCTGCTGTGGACCCGGTGCAAGGGTGCAGGGAGATTACAAAGCCAGGTGGCGAGGCGCAAGGCTCCATCTCTGCTTGTAGTAGTGGAGATGGAGCAGGGAAAGCATCGGCTGAAAGGCCGGACACTGAGTGTCGCCCCGCGGGGGGGCGCTCCATCTAGCACCGGCACTGTGGCCTGCTCCCCAGGGGGAGGGGGGGGCAGCCTGGTGTCGGCATCGGTTACGGGTCCCAGTCCCAGTCCTCCCAGCGGTGGCGATTTCTCCATGGAAAAAAAAGTCCTGTTTTGTATTGGAACTGGTAATACTGAAAATAGACATCCTGTAGAGACTGGTGAAAGACGGACGGCAGCCAAACGCAAACTGACATCTGACGCCGAAGAAGCGGAGGGCAAAAGCCAATCTGGGGTTGGGGTCACCTCTGGACAGACCATGCAGGCCGGGGGAATTGGTTCTGTGGAGGTGGCCTCTGCCCCTATGGCCAGAGATGCTGAGGCTGTCCTGCCGTCCGTCGTTACTGCTGGTCCAGCGAGTGTGAATGGTGCTGTGGCTGAAGGGTCGTTATCAGGGGTAGAAAATGCAGGTGATGGTGGTGCTGTGAGTAGAGATGGTGGTATGGAGAGAGGTATTGCTGGGACTAGTGGTGCTGCTATGGTGGGAGGTGATGTTGTTACTATGAGTGGAAGTGTTGCTGTGGATGAGGGGGCTGTTGTGAGTGGCGGGGCTGCTGTGAGTGGAGATGGTGGTATGGAGAGAGGTATTGCTGGGACTAGTGGTGCTGCTATGGTGGGAGGTGTTGCTGTAACTGGGGAGGTTCCTGTGAGTAGAGATACTGGTGTGGCTGGAGGTGTTGCTGGGACTTGTGGTGATGCTATGGTGGGAGGTGATGGTGTTGCGGGATGTTTTGCAGGTAATAAGAGGGCTGTTATGAGTGGGGGTATGGTGGGATCTGGTCCTGTTGTGCCCCCAGCGGTGGGGATGCTGGGGGAGATTTCACATCCTCCTCGTCTTCGGGCCCTAGGGGCAATATTTTGCAGCAGCGTCTTCTGGAGGCTCTGAGAAAAGGGGAAAGATCAATCACTGTAGAGGGTGGAGAGGTTGATCTGTCCTTCTGGATAGAGAGGCACGGCCTTGGAGCCTTCCGAGAAAATAGAGGGGGGGAAACTGCATGGTCCCTCCCGACAGCCGGGCCAGGTGGCGCCCGTAGGAATGTGGTCCGTCTTAGGTGGCGGGGCAGTGATGCGTGTCCTCCTAGAACTAAGGTGGTTGAGCTCCTCCTAGAGATGGGCTTCAAGGCAATAGACATCTTTGCCTTGATTCATCCTTATGGCACATCTGAGTTCGATGTCAGTTTTGTTCGCCCAGAGGGACTTGAGCTCTTCTGGGGGAATTATGAGCTGAAAAAGAACATGCCCGGTTGGCGAGACTTTGCTGTTCAGGCAGTGTCTCGCCAAAATCAGGTCAAGAAAGTGACCGTTTTAACCCGTAATGAATCACTTTCTTGCTATGACATCATGACTTGGCTTGGGCGATATGGTGAAGTATTAGAGACGCCAAGGAAAAATCGGGACGAGTTTGGTATCTGGTCAGGGGCCTGGACCTTTATGATGAAGTTAAAGGTTTCAGGTAACTCGGTTGCCCACATCCCTTCATCAGCCTTCCTGGGGAAGGATCGCATCCAGATCTTCTACCAGGGTCAGCCGAAGCTGTGCCACAGGTGCGGTGACCCCACACATTTCAGCGCAAACTGCACCGTGCAGAAGTGTGCGTTGTGTGGGGGTGTCGGCCATCTCGCTGCATCCTGTAAGCAGATTCGGTGTCACCTGTGTGGTGACTTAGGTCACCCGTTCAGCCGTTGTCCTCGTTCTTTTGCTAATGCGGTTCTGGCTCCGGTGGGTGAAGGCCATGAGGCCGAATCTGCTGGGGAGGGGACTAGCAGAGGCGGAGGAACTGAGGGGCCAGGGAAGAAAGATAAAGTGACGCCATCACGACAGAGGCGTCAGGAGAGGCGCCAAAGGGACAGGGAGGTGGGGGAGTCGCGGGTCACTGCTCCCGGCCCTGTCCTTCAGCCCAATCTTGTTGCTGAGGCCCCGAGGAATGATGAGTTGGATGAGGAGGTCAGGAGGATCCATAGGGAGGAAGCGGCCACGCTCTCAGAATCCTCCCATTATGAGAGTATGGATGAGGATAGTAGGGCGTGGCTACAGGAAAAGCGCAAGCAGGGCAAAAGGAAAAAGAAAAAGAAGGGAGATTTACAATCTTCTCTCACCCTGACTCAGAAGCCAAAGGAAGGTAAAACTGATTCCCCTCTGGTTGGTCTTTCCAACCGGTTCCAAGCCCTTGACAACATCTCTGCCTCAGAGGTTGAGGGTGAGGTTCCGGAGAGGGCGGGAGGGCTTTCAGGAGATGCTGAGTCTTCCGCTGAGGATGTTTCGTCCTCAGAATGGGAGACTGACCTGGAGTCCGGAGACGAGGATGAAAGAGCTGATATGGACACTACAGTTTCAAAAAAGAGAGGGAAAGGGTCCTCTTCTGAAACTGATGAGAAGAGCGGTGGGAAAAAGAAAGCCGTCTAACTCAATCACTCATGATGGCGGCACCCACTCCGTTGACGCTGGCGTCCATTAATGTCGCCAGCATTAAGTCTGATGCGGCTAGATTTGCGGCCTTTGATTTTCTCGGCCGCGTTGAAGCCGACATTTTATTTTTGCAGGAGACCAGGCTGCCAGATTTGGCGGCCGTGTTTAAAGCTAAGAGGGAATGGAGACACGGGCCTTCCCATTGGTCTCTTGCGGCCGAGCCATATAGCGGAGTGGCGGTTCTTTTTACCGCACCGGTAGAATGCCGACAAGTTATTGAGTTAGAAATGGGGAGGTGCCTGATCCTGGATGTCCTCATGAAGGGACAAGAACTTCGTCTAATTAACATCTATGGTCCCCAGTCCAAGTGGGACAGGAAGTGTCTCTTTATGAGGATCAAGCCCTACCTTTTTACAAGTCGGCAGGTGGTCTTTGGAGGGGACTTCAATGCTGTCACGAGGTCCCAGGATAGGGGAGGTTCCAGAGACAAGCTGACTTATGATAGCGTCGCTCTTAATAGCATAGCCAGTGAGGCTCGCCTGGTGGATGTCCACATCCGGCACACCCCAGGCCACGCGGGGTTCACCTATTATAGGGGTAGCTGCAGGTCTAGAATAGACAGGTTTTTTTTAAAGGAGGAAGCCATTTCTTCAGCAGTGTCCGTTGTTGAGGTGGAGTTCTCCGACCACTGTTTAATTTTGTTTTCTCTGAATGTTACAGAGACCCCCCGGATGGGAAGAGGCTATTGGAAGCTCAATTCGTCTCTCCTGGAAGAAGCGGAGATCAGACAATCCTTTGAGGACTTTCTTCAGAGCCAGGTACCATTGCTGGGCCTTTGTAGCAGTAAGTCAGAGTGGTGGGAGATGCTCAAGAAAAGGGTGGCGAGATTCTTCCGCCAGCTCTCGAGCCTCAGGAGCCTGGACAGGTACCGCCTGTATCAGGGCCTGAGGAGGAAACTCGAACATCTCGTCTCGACTGGAGGTAGTCGTGAGGTCATCTCCAGAGTGAAATCCTTGCTGAAGAGGTGTCAGTACGATAGACACGCATCTTTGGTTTTTGAGAGGGATTATGGGAAATACCGCTCGCCCGACCCTTACAGAAACTGCAAGATGTCAGTGAATGGTAAAGTTGTCACAGGACTGGTTGACAGTACGGGATCCCTGAAAAGGTCCAGATCAGGGATTCTGGAGGTCGTCAGATCCTTCTACTCGCACCTCTTGGGCAGGAAGGATCTAGATCGGGATGTGATGTCAGGTTTCCTGGCTGAAACTGTCCCTGAGCCAGGAGTAGACCCCTCTCTTGATGTTTTGACAGAGATGATCAGGGAAGAGGAAGTCAGCCGGGCGATTGAAGGGCTCGCCCTCAAGAAATCGCCAGGCCCGGATGGCTTAACATCTGAGTTTTATAAGACCTTTAAGGACGCCTTGGTTCCCCTCTTGACTGAGGTATTCAATGAGTGTCTTTCCTCGGGCGCTCTGCCGAAGTCAATGAGGAGGTCTGCCCTGATCATCCTGTCAAAAGGTAAGGACCGATCTCGTATTGAGAACTGGCGTCCCATAGCGCTTCTCAATACGGACAGAAAGGTTTTGGCAAAGGTGCTGTTTAATCGGCTGGTGCAGTTTGCGCCCCGGCTCCTTTCGGGGACCCAGCACTGCTCTGTTCCAGGCCGCAGTACATTTAGTGCTGTGCTTTGTGTCCGGGAGGCAGTGGAGCAGGGCCGGGCTGGTAACTGGAAGGGGTACTTGCTGTCCTTGGATCAGGCAAAAGCGTTTGATCGGGTTAACCACGAGTACCTCTGGTCTGTCCTTCTGAGGTATGGCCTGCCTGGGGAGTTTGTCAATTGGCTGAAAGTTTTGTACGCAGGGGCAGAGAGTTTCCCGCTTGTGAACGGTTGGATTGGCCGCTCTTTTGAGGTCGGGTCTGGTGTTCGCCAGGGTTGTCCTCTGAGCCCACTTTTATACGTGTTCGCGATCGACCCATTCCTTAGGAGGGTTGATCGTGGGCCGTTGGTGGGAGTCGGGATGGACCAGGCGGCACCGGAAGCCACTCTAAGGGTGGTAGCGTACGCCGATGATGTCACCATTTTTGTGTCCTCGCGAGGGGAGGCGCAATGGGTGATGTCAGAGGTTGACCGCTACTCAGAGGCTTCTGGGTCCAAGATCAACCGGGATAAGTGTGAGAGTCTCTGGCTGGGAGAGGGGGATCCAGGGTTTGATCTCCCGGACACTCTTCCAGGGCCCCAGGACTCTGCCAAAGTTCTCGGCATCGAATTCGGCCAGGGGGATTACCCCATGCAAAACTGGGACAGCAGGCTTAAGATCGTCGCTCAGAGGGTGGACCAGTGGAAGGGTTGGTCTTTGACCCTCAGGGAAAGGGTTAATCTGATTAAAACTTACCTGCTCCCGTTGCTGATTTATCTGGGCAGTGTGTGCATGTTGCCAGAACCCCTCTGGACTCGGGTCTACAGTCTGTTCTTCCAACTGTTATGGGGGAATAGGCTGAACCTTATCAAGAGGGAGGTTACTTACCGCACGAGGAGACAAGGAGGGTTGTGTATGGTCAACCCTGTGGTATTCCTAGTGAATACCTTTCTTAAGATCAATTTTGCAAACCTCTGGAAAGAGAGGGCTCCTCCGTGGGTATACTCCTGCAGGGGATGGTTTCGGCCTTTCTTCCAGGAATGGGAGACAGGAGGGCGAGTGAAGGATCTCCGTACACCGCATGGGCATCTTCCGGCTTACGCTACCCCGGTTCTGAAGGTGATTCGCCGGTGGGGTCTGGGAATGTGGGAGATCAGGACCATGTCGAGGAAAGTCCTTGACAAGAGGGTTCTGTTGACCCATTTCCAGAAGCCTCTGGCCCTCAGGGATTGCCCAAGTCGGGATCTGGGGGTGGGTTTGAGTTTATTAAATTCCATCAGGATCCCCTTGAAGTTTTGGGACGTGACTTGGCGCTGCTTCCATGGAAAGCTGTGTGTGAGGGACAATCTGAAGTGTAGGAGCTCTGAGGAAAGGGGTTGTCCCCGGGAGGAATGCGGTGGCCTGCTGGAGAGCATGGACCACTTCCTGCTTCAGTGCCCCTTTAACACAGAGGTGTACAGCCGGGTGGGCGCTTCCATCCATTGGCCCAGGTTGGCCGGTCTCTCCTATGCGGAGTGGGCCTATGGAGCATTCAGAGGCCTGGGTGGCCGGGACCGCTGCACGTTATTCCTAGTCAGTCTAGTGGTCAGGTACCACACGTGGAACGCACGGTGCTTAGTATCGACGCAGCGTAAAATCCTCCCGGTGGATGAGGTGGTTAGGAACATTCTGGGTGACCTGGTGAAGGTGCGCTCTCTGGAGTATGAGAGGCTGGGCACGGGGAGGGCCTCTCTCCTTTGGAGGGGGTTCTCCTTTAGTGTCCCTTAGTCTGTCGTCTCCGCTCCTGGTGTTGGGCTGAAGCTGCACAGTAGATTTTTGTTTTGTATCTGGGCATGTAGTGATGTAGCGGCTTGCAGGCGCCGAACCTGGGCTTTATGTGGTTTTGATGTTGTTCAGCTTTTATTTGTATTATGTTTCTTTATGTTATGTTGTAAATACTGTATATATTTTGTATATATTGTATATAGTGGGGTTTGGGACATAGCGTTAGGTTGGGAGGGGGGAGATGGTGGTGGGATTTACGAACTGACCTTGGGCACTGGTCTGGACTACTTAACGCAAACTTTGGACGTTAGACCAGTGTCTGGGGGGAAGGGGAGGGTGCGGGCGAGGGATCTAGTGCAGTGTAGTGTTATGTGTATTATGTCTTTGTTATTATATATTTAAAAAAAAAAAAAAAAAATATGTATGTGTGTGTGTATATATATGTATATGTGTGTGTATGTATATATATATATGTATATATATATGGGTGTGGGGTGGTTTGTTATTGGAGGGTGTGGGGTGGGTTAATGTATATTTATTGTCAATTATGTTTGTTTGTGGGTGTGGCTTGTCTTTGTTTATTGGTTTGGTTTAGGATGTGATAATTGGTTGGGTGGGGGTTGTGGTATTTGTTTGGTGTTTATTAATTTTGGTGTATTGTAAGTTAGTGTTTTGCTAGGTGTGAATGGGGCTGGACCAGCAGGTAAGATATTGTATATATTTTGTATATATTGTATATTATGTTTGGTTTGTGTTGTTATGTTTTTTTACTTTTATATAAAATAAAAGATCTACAGGATGTAACTCAGGATCAGTACAGGATAAGTAATGTCATGTATGTACACAGTGACTGCACCAGCAGCAGAATAGTGAGTGCAGCTCTGGGGTATAATACAGGATGTAACTCAGGATCAGTACAGGATAAGTAATGTCATGTATGTACACAGTGACTGCACCAGCAGCAGAATAGTGAGTGCAGATCTGGGGTATAATACAGGATGTAACTCAGGATCAGTACAGGATAAGTAATGTCATGTATGTACACAGTGACTGCACCAGCAGCAGAATAGTGAGTGCAGCTCTGGGGTATAATACAGGATGTAACTCAGGGTCAGTACAGGATAAGTAATGTCATGTATGTACACAGTGACTGCACCAGCAGCAGAATAGTGAGTGCAGCTCTGGGGTATAATACAGGATGTAACTCAGGATCAGTACAGGATAAGTCATGTCATGTATGTACACAGTGACTGCACCAGTAGCAGAATAGTGAGTGTAGCTCTGGGGTATAATACAGGATGTAACTCAGGGTCAGTACAGGATAAGTAATGTCATGTATGTACACACTGACTGCACCAGCAGCAGAATAGTGAGTGCAGCTCTGGAGTATAATACAGGATGTAACTCAGGATCAGTACAGGATAAGTAATGTTATGTATGTACACAGTGACTGCACCAGCAGCAGAATAGTGAGTGTAGCTCTGGGGTATAATACAGGATGTAACTCAGGATCAGTACAGGATAAGTAATGTCATGTATGTACACAGTGACTGCACCAGCAGCAGAATAGTGAGTGCAGCTCTGGAGTATAATACAGGATGTAACTCAAGATCAGTACAGAATTAGTAATGTATGTACACAGTGACTGCACCAGCAGCAGAATAGTGAGCGCAGCTCTGGGGTATAATACAGGATGTAACTCAGGATCAGTACAGGATAAGTAATGTCATGTATGTACACAGTGACTGCACCAGCAGCAGAATAGTGAGTGCAGCTCTGGGTATAATACAGGATGTAACTCAGGATCAGTACAGGATAAGTTATGTCATGTATGTACACAGTGACTGCACCAGCAGCAGAATAGTGAGTGCAGCTCTGGGGTATAATACAGGATGTAACTCAGGATCAGTACAGGATAAGTTATGTCATGTATGTACACAGTGACTGCACCAGCAGCAGAATAGTGAGTGCAGCTCTGGGGTATAATACAGGATGTAGCTCAGGATCAGTACAGGATAAGTAATGTCATGTATGTACATAGTGACTGTACCAGCAGAATAGTGAGTGCAGCTCTGGAGTATAATACAGGATGCAACTCAGGATCAGTACAGGATAAGTTATGTCATGTATGTACACAGTGACTGCACCAGCAGCAGAATAGTGAGTGCAGCTCTGGGGTATAATATAGGATGTAACTCAGGATCAGTACAGGATAAGTAATGTCATGTATGTACACAGTGACTGCACCAGCAGCAGAATAGTGAGTGCAGCTCTGGGGTATAATACAGGATGTAACTCAAGATCAGTACAGGATAAGTTATGTCATGTATGTACACAGTGACTGCACCAGCAGCAGAATAGTGAGTGCAGCTCTGGGGTATAATACAGGATGTAGCTCAGGATCAGTACAGGATAAGTAATGTCATGTATGTACATAGTGACTGTACCAGCAGAATAGTGAGTGCAGCTCTGGAGTATAATACAGGATGCAACTCAGGATCAGTACAGGATAAGTTATGTCATGTATGTACACAGTGACTGCACCAGCAGCAGAATAGTGAGTGCAGCTCTGGGGTATAATATAGGATGTAACTCAGGATCAGTACAGGATAAGTAATGTCATGTATGTACACAGTGACTGCACCAGCAGCAGAATAGTGAGAGCAGCTCTGGAGGCGGTTACCTCGTTAGAGGAGGGTGTGGCTGTGTGTGAAGCTGCTCTGTGCTTGTGCTCCTGAGCTCCTGGAGGATCCATCTACCTACCCAGGGCCTGCTCTCTCCTCTCCCAGGGAGGGAGTTGGGTTCCTGGGGATGAGCGAGGGAGCCGACTCCCAGGCTCCTGCTTCCCGGTCTAGGCCGGCGGGAGGCAGGAGAGGACAGCAACCGGCCAGCGCGATGGAGGACTCAGGGGTGAGACGGTCCACCAGGAGTCGCAGCAGTGTGACTCCCACCCCCCCTGAGTCTAATGTGAAGCAACACCCTAAGAACCTGGATGTGGGTGCGGGTGAGAGCGGTCCTTCCGGGGCTGGAGCCATGAAGCGGAGTGCTCACAGAGGTAAGGCTGACCATGCGGGGGGAGGCTGGGCGGTGCAGGGGCCCCGGGAGTCTTTGTCCACCTATGCCTCCCGGGTCCAGAGCCACCTCTGTGAGTACGAAGAGGCGACAAAGACCATCAGGAGGCTCCGGGAGGAGCTGCGATGTGCCCGCGCCAGGGCGAACACAGCGCAAAAAAAACGGAAAACAGAAATTTATTGTGAAATTAACAAACTTAAAGCTGACATTGATAAGCTGATGAAGAGAAAGAACTTTATTTGTAATAACAGCGGTCCATTTAAAGAAAAACTTTTAAATGATGAGAGATTTTCAGAAATGGCTGATACCAGAGAGCAAAGGCTGAAGGGGTTGCAGCCTGCAAGCCAGGTGGAGGAGGAGGATGATGATGATGATAACGAGCAGCAGTTCCCACCTGGCGGCCTGCAGGAAGATCAGCAGGCCTCGTGCAGTGCGCCCCCTGCAGGACAGCCAGCAGTAACACCTCGCTCGGGGGAGGACAGTGACACCGGCAGCCAGGGAGGGGCGCTCATGGCGGAGATCCGGCTGCTTGAGTCCCCAGTGCGCATGGAGAACTTTTCTTTTGGTGACGAACTCCCAGAGGAAGCCACTGGGGGGAGCAGCCGGAGGAAGAGTAAGAAGACCAGGCCCAAGCAGCAAGAAGAGGTACGTTTCATCTTTACCCCCCTCCCTGTAAACCCCCCCGGGCAAAGCGCAGGGTCAGCTCACTGTGCAAGCCCTGCTACCCAAACCCCCCCGAGTTCTGCAGTGGACCCGGTGCAAAGGTGCAGGGAGATTACAGGTGTGACATCTGATGTGGCGATGGGCTCCGTCTCTGTTTGTGGTAACAGTGGGGGAGCAGAGGAGGCATCGGCCGCAAGGCCGGACAGTCAGGGCGGCTCGGCAGTGGCGATAACATCAAAATCCAGTGCTGCGGTGCGTCCCCCGCTGGGAGGGGGGGATAGCCCGGCACTGGTGGCAGCTTCCGGTGCCTCGGCGCCTCTTCATGCTGTTGCCGCTGATCACTTGGTTATGGGGCGGCGGCAGTGTGGAGGGGTCGCTGAGGCTGAGGGCTCCGGACCTCCCAGACAAAAAGTGTTATTCTGTGTTGGTGTTGGGGATAATGTGAATTCTACGGAAATTGGAGATCAGCGGCGCCTCACACCGGCTAAAGAACAGCGGCGAATGTTACCAAGCCCTAGGAGAAGTAAAATAACATCTGCTACCGATGATGCGGAGGGCACAGGTGTGACAAGAGTTGTGGTCCCCTCTGGGCGATGCTCTGCGGGGGGATCCCCGTCCCTTGTGCCTGAAGATGCGGAGGTGGTCATGTCCCCTGATGTTGTTGCTGGTCCAGCCAGAGTGAGTGGAGTCAGTAATGTTGTGGTGGATAATGTGAATGGTGTGAGTGGTGGAGAACCGTTACCAGTTATGGGGGTGAGTGATGGAGTGACTGGGGGTGTGAGTGGTGGAGAATCTTTTCCAGCTTTGGGGGTGGGTGATGGAGTGACTGGGGGTGTGAGTGGCGCGGCTGAGTGTAACATGCAGGTGGGTAGTGTTAATGTGATGGGTGCAGGGGTTGGTCCGGTTGCTCCCCCAGTGGCGGCCCCCGTTAAGAGCTATGCCAGTGTCGCTGCTGGGGGAAGTAGGGGTCCATCATCCTCGTCTCTGGGCTCTGGGGACGGCTTTTTGCAACGGCGCCTCCTGCAGGCCTTACAGAAGGGAGAAAGGACGATCAATGTAGCGGGGCAGGAGGTTGATTTGTCGTTTTGGATAGAGAGGCACGGCCTGTCTGCCTTCCGAGAGCAAAGAGGCAGGGAGACACCATGGTCGCTCCCGACAACCGGGCCGGGTGCTAACCGTAGGAATGTGGTCCGTCTTCGGTGGCGTGGCAGTGATGTGTGTCCCCCTCGGGCACGGGTAGTTGAGCTGCTGCTGAAGATGGACTTCAAGGCGGCTGACATCTTTGCCTTGATCCATCCCTATGGTACATCTGAGTTTGATGTCAGCTTTGTTCGGCCGGAGGGGCTTGAGCTCTTCTGGTCCAACTATGAGCTGAGATACAACGAGCCCGAGTGGCGGGACTTTGCTGTGCAAGCAGTGTCCCGCCAGAGCGAACTCAAGAAAGTGACTGTTCTTACCCGTAACGAATCACTATCTTGCTTTGACATCATGACCTGGATGAATCGTTATGGAGAGGTACTGGGAGTACCCGAGAAAAATCGAGACGAGTTTGGTATCTGGTCAGGGGCCTGGACCTTCATGGTAAAGTTGAGGCGTTCAGGTAACTCAGTCGCCCACATCCCTTCATCAGCCTTCCTGGGGAGGGATCGGATCCTGATCTTCTACCGGGGGCAGCCTAAGCTGTGTCACAGGTGCGGTGACCCCACACATTTCAGCGCAAACTGCACCGTGCAGAAGTGTGCGTTGTGTGGGGGTGTCGGCCATCTCGCTGCATCCTGTACAGGGCAGATTAGGTGTAACCTGTGTGGTGATCTCGGTCACCCGTACAGTCGTTGTCCTCTTTCCTTCGCTAATGCGGGCTCAGCCTCAGCGGATGAAAGCCATGAGGCTGAATCTGCTGGGGAGGGGACTAGCAGAGGCGGAGGAATGGAGGGGCCAGGGAAGAAAGACAGGAAAAAGACGCCTGCCCAGCTAAGGCGTCTAGAGAAGCGTCAACAGGAGAGAGAGCGGGGGGAGTCTCGGGCTGCTGGGACAACCTCTGGCGCTGTCCTGGAGACCACACCTGTCGCTGAGGCCCCAGGGGATGATGTACTGGATGAGGAGGTCAGGAGGATCGAGAGAGAGGAAGGTGCCACGTCCTCAGACTCCTCCCATTATGAGAGTATGGACGAGGATAATAGGGCGTGGCTAGAGGAAAAGCGTAAGCGTGGCGCCAAAAAGAAGAAAAAGGGTAAAAAGAAGGGAGGTGTAAGATCTTCTCCCTCCCTGACTAAGGTACCCAAGGAAGGTGCAACCGACCCCCCGCTGGTCGAACTTTCAAATCGATTCCTGGCCCTGGATGGAGCCTCTCCTGCCGATGGAGGGGCTGAGGGTGAAGGGCCAGAGGTGGCGGAGCCTGCAGGGGGTGCCGAGTCTCTCCCTGGGGAGTCAGGGTCCTCAGGAGGGGAGACTGGCCCAGAGTCTGGAGACGAGGATGAGGGGGCAGGTCCTGGATCTGCCCCTGAAGCATCAGAGGTGCGGGAGATGGACACCACAATATGTCTAAAAAGGGGGTGTTCATTTCCCGAGGGTGGTGGTAAGATGGGTAAAAAGAAAGCCGTCTAACTCAATCACTCATGATGGCGGCACCCACTCCGTTGACGCTGGCGTCCATTAATGTCGCCAGCATTAAGTCTGATGCGGCTAGATTTGCGGCCTTTGATTTTCTTGGCCGTGTTGAAGCCGACATTTTATTTTTGCAGGAGACCAGGCTGCCAGATTTGGCGGCCGTGTTTAAAGCTAAGAGGGAATGGAGACACGGGCCTTCCTATTGGTCTCTTGCGGCCGAGCCGTATAGCGGAGTGGCGGTCCTTTTTACCGCACCGGTAGAATGCCGACGAGTTATTGAGTTAGAAATGGGGAGGTGCCTGATCCTGGATGTCCTCATGAAGGGACAAGAACTTCGCCTAATTAACATCTATGGTCCCCAGTCCAAGTGGGACAGGAAGTGTCTCTTTATGAGGATCAAGCCCTACCTTTTTACAAGTCGGCAGGTGGTCTTTGGAGGGGACTTCAATGCTGTCACGAGGTCCCAGGATAGGGGAGGTTCCAGAGACAAGCTGACTTATGATAGCGTCGCTCTTAATAGCATAGCTAGTGAGGCTCGCCTGGTGGATGTCCACATCCGGCACACCCCAGGCCACGCGGGGTTCACCTATTATAGGGGTAGCTGCAGGTCTAGAATAGACAGGTTTTATTTAAAGGAGGAAGCCATTTCTTCAGCAGTGTCCGTTGTTGAGGTGGAGTTCTCCGACCACTGTTTAATTTTGTTTTCTCTGAATGTTACAGAGACCCCCCGGATGGGAAGAGGCTACTGGAAGCTCAATTCGTCTCTCCTGGAGGAAGCGGAGATCAGACAATCCTTTGAGGACTTTCTTCAGAGCCAGGTACCATTGCTGGGCCTTTGTAGCAGTAAGTCAGAGTGGTGGGAGATGCTCAAGAAAAGGGTGGCGAGATTCTTCCGCCAGCTCTCGAGCCTCAGGAGCCTGGACAGGTACCGCCTGTATCAGGGCCTGAGGAGGAAACTCGAGCATCTCGTCTCGACTGGGGGTAGTCGTGAGGACATCTCCAGAGTGAAATCCTTGCTGAAGAGGTGTCAGTACGATAGACACGCATCTTTGGTTTTTGAGAGGGATTACGGGAAATACCGCTCGCCCGACCCTTACAGAAACTGCAAGATGTCAGTGAATGGTAAAGTTGTCACGGGACTGGTTGACAGTACGGGATCCCTGAAAAGGTCCAGATCAGGGATTCTGGAGATCGTCAGATCCTTCTACTCGCACCTCTTGGGCAGGAAGGATCTAGATCGGGATGTGATGTTGGATTTCCTGGCTGAAACTGTCCCTGAGCCAGGAGTAGACCCCTCTCTTGATGTTTTGACAGAGATGATCAGTGAAGAGGAAGTCAGCCGGGGGATTGAAGGGCTCGCCCTCAAGAAATCGCCAGGTCCGGATGGCTTAACATCTGAGTTTTATAAGACCTTTAAGGACGCCTTGGTTCCCCTCTTGACTGAGGTATTCAATGAGTGTCTTTCCTCGGGCGCTCTGCCGAAGTCAATGAGGAGGTCTGCCCTGATCATCCTGTCAAAAGGTAAGGACCGATCTCGTATTGAGAACTGGCGTCCCATAGCGCTTCTCAATACGGACAGAAAGGTTTTGGCAAAGGTGCTGTTTAATCGGCTGGTGCAGTTTGCACCCCGGCTCCTTTCGGGGACCCAGCACTGCTCTGTTCCAGGCCGCAGTACATTTAGTGCTGTGCTTTGTGTCCGGGAGGCAGTGGAGCAGGGCCGGGCTGGTAACTGGAAGGGGTACTTGCTGTCCTTGGATCAGGCAAAAGCGTTTGATCGGGTTAACCACGAGTACCTCTGGTCTGTCCTTCTGAGGTATGGCCTGCCTGGGGAGTTTGTCAATTGGCTGAAAGTTTTGTACGCAGGGGCAGAGAGTTTCCCGCTTGTGAACGGTTGGATTGGCCGCTCTTTTGAGGTCGGGTCTGGTGTTCGCCAGGGTTGTCCTCTGAGCCCACTTTTATACGTGTTCGCGATTGACCCATTCCTTAGGAGGGTTGATCGTGGGCCGTTGGTGGGAGTCGGGATGGATCGGGCAGCACCGGAAGCCACTCTAAGGGTGGTAGCGTATGCCGATGATGTCACCGTTTTCGTGTCCTCGGGAGGGGAGGCGCAATGGGTGATGTCAGAGGTTGACCGCTACTCAGAGGTTTCTGGGTCCAAGATCAACCGGGATAAGTGTGAGAGTCTCTGGCTGGGAGAGGGGGATCCAGGCTTTGATCTCCCGGACACTCTTCCAGGGCCCCAGGACTCTGCCAAAGTTCTCGGCATCGAATTCGGCCAGGGGGATTACCCCATGCAAAACTGGGACGGCAGGCTTAAGATCGCCGCTCAGAAGGTGGACCAGTGGAAGGGTTGGTCTTTGACCCTCAGAGAAAGGGTTAATCTGATCAAAACTTACCTGCTCCCGTTACTGATTTATCTGGGCAGTGTGTGCATGTTGCCAGAACCCCTCTGGACTCGGGTCTACAGTCTGTTCTTCCAGCTGTTATGGGGGAATAGGCTGAACCTTATCAAGAGGGAGGTTACTTACCGCACGAGGAGACAAGGAGGGTTGTGTATGGTCAACCCTGTGGTGTTCCTAGTGAATACCTTTCTTAAGATCAATGTAGCAAACCTCTGGAAAGAGAGGGCTCCTCCGTGGGTATACTCCTGCAGGGGATGGTTTCGGCCTTTCTTCCAGGAATGGGAGACAGGAGGGCAAGTGAAGGATCTTCGCACACCGCATGGGCATCTTCCGGCTTACGCTACCCCGGTTCTGAAGGTGATTCGCCGGTGGGGTCTGGGAATGTGGGAGATCAGGACCATGTCGAGGAAAATCCTTGACAAAAGGGTTCTGTTGACCCATTTCCAGAAGCCCCTGGCCCTCAGGGATTGCCCAAGTCGGGATCTGGGGGTGGGTTTGAGTTTATTGAATTCCATCAGGATCCCCTTGAAGTTTTGGGACTTGACTTGGCGCTGCTTCCATGGAAAGCTGTGTGTGAGGGACAATCTGAAGTGTAGGAGCTCTGAGGAAAGGGGTTGTCCCCGGGAGGAGTGCGGTGGCCTGCTGGAGAGCATGGACCACTTCCTGCTTCAGTGCCCCTTTAACACAGAGGTGTACAACCGGGTGGGCGCTTCCATCCATTGGCCCGGGTTGGCCGGTCTCTCCTATGCGGAGTGGGCCTATGGAGCACTCAGAGGCCTGGGTGGCCGGGACCGATGCACGTTATTCCTAGTCAGTCTAGTGGTCAGGTACCACACGTGGAACGCACGGTGCTTAGTTTCGACGCAGCGTAAAATCCTCCCGGTGGATGAGGTGGTTAGGAACATTCTGGGTGACCTGGTGAAGGTGCGCTCTCTGGAGTATGAGAGGCTGGGCACGGGGAGGGCCTCTCTCCTTTGGAGGGGGTTCTCCTTTAGTGTCCCTTAGTCTGTCATCTCCTCTCCTGGTGTTGGGCTGATGCTGCACAGTAGATTTTTGTTTTGTATCTGGGCATGTAGTGATGTTGGGCTTGCAGGCGCCGAACCTGGGCTTTATGTGGTTTGGATTGATGCTGTTTAGACTTTATTTGTATTCTGTTTTCTTTATGTTATGTTGTAATTACTGTATATATTGTATATATTGTATATAGTGGGGTTTGGGGCATAGCGTTAGGTTGGGAGGGGGGTGATGGTGGTGGGACTTATGAACTGACCTGGGCACTGGTCTGGACTACTTAACGCAAACTTTGGACGTTAGACCAGTGTCTGGGGGGAAGGGGAGGGTGCGGGTGAGGGATTTAGTTTAGTGTAGTGTTATGTGTATTCTGTGTTTGTTATTATATATATTTAAAAAAAAAAAAAAAAAAAAAAAAATAATAATAAATGGGTGTGGGGTGGTTTGTTATTAGAGGGTGCGGGGTGGGTTTATGTATATTTATGGTCATTTATGTTTATTTGTGGGTGTGGCTTGTGTTTTGTTATTGGTTTGGTTTAGGATGTAATAATCGGTTGGGTGGGGGTTGTGGTATTTGGTGTTTATTCATTTTGGTGTATTGTAAGTTATTATTTTTGCTAGGTATGAATGGGGCTGGACCAGCAGGTAAGATATTGTATATATTTTGTATATATTGTATATTATGTTTGGTTTGTGTTATGTTTTTTACTTTTATATAAAATAAAAGATTTACAGGATGTAACTCAGGATCAGTACAGGATAAGTAATGTCATGTATGTACACAGTGACTGCACCAGCAGCAGAATAGTGCGTGCAATCTCATTCTGCTGTGTGCTACTGAAGGGTGTGGTTGTGTGCTGCTGAGCTCCTGCACCACCTGGTGGAAGACCGATCCACCCAGGCCTGCTCTCTCCTCCCCAGGGAGGGAGTGGGTTCACTGGGATGAATCCTGCAGGAAAGTCCCAGGCTCCTGTCTCCCGGACCAGGCCGGCGGGGGGCAGGAGAAGCCAGTTACCGGCCAAAACTGATGGCGTGAGAAGATCTGCCCGGAGCCAAGGACGCAGCGATGTGACCTCGGCTGCCACCCCCAAGACCCAGGGAAGCCGCAAGGTCTCCGGAACACAAAAGATCAAGGCAAGTGACATCAGCCTAAGTGCTCCTCCTGGAAAGCTGGGTGTATGTGCGGGAAAGCTGGGTGGTTCAGCTGGAAAGCTGGGTGCTCACGGAGGTGTGGAAAAGGCATGGGGAGATCTAAAAACCCGGGAGTCTGCTACCATCTATGGCTCCCGGATTGCTGAGCACCTCCGTGAGTACGAGGAAGCCGGAAAAGCGCTGAGGAGGCTCCAGGAGGAGATAAGGGAGACCTTGGCCCTAGCGGGGGTGGCCACTAAGAAGAAGAAACCTGATCTTCTTATCACCATCAACAGGCTTAAAGCCGAGGTCACCGCTCTGGAGGAGAAGCGTCGGCTTATCCGTGACAACAGCGGTCCGTTCCGGGAAAAGCTGGAGAACGACATGAGGTTTGAAGAAATGCGCCAGGATAAGCTGAGAAAGCTGAAGGGGCTTGAGATCCAGGCGGATGATGGCGATGATGAGGAGGATGAGGAAGACCTGCCGTGTCCGTCTGGTGGCCTGCGCCAACACCAGCAGGCCTCGCACGACAGGCTGCCTGCAGAGCAAGCGCCATTACCATCAGGCTGCGGCTCTGCCAACCTGGAGGAGGAAAGTGATGACAGCGGCCAGGGGGGGGGGGGCGCTAATGGCTCAGATCCGTCAGCTTGAGTCCCCAGTTCACCTCCAGAACTTTTCCTTCGGCGATGATATGCCAGATGACGACCTAAAGAGAAAGAAGAGAGCCAAGAAGATCAAGGCGTCTCAGGAGGTGAATCTGGTGTTTCGTCCCCTCCCTGTTTCCTCCGGGCAGGCAGCAGTGTCAGCCTGTCGTGTAGGCCCCGTTGCCCAGCCCAGCACGAATCCTGCAGTGGACTCGGTGCCAGGGTGCGGGGAGATTGCAAAGCCACGTTCCATCATGGCGCAGAGCACCAGCCTTGTTTGTAGTAGCAAGGATGGTGCAGGGAAGGCATCGGCTGAAAGGCCGGACAGTGAGGGCGATCCAGCAGGTCCTGGTACTGTGCGCTGCCCCCCAGTGGGAGGGGGGGGTGGCCCGGTGCCAGGGACGGTGGCTCCTGTGGCCCCTAGCGCTGTGGCTGCATCTAGCTCCGGTGAGCAGCGGCAGTGTGATGGGGCTGCTGGGGCTTGTGGTGCAGCGCCTCCCAATCGTCCTGTGCAGCCTGTGGGAAAGGGCACAGGAAAAGTGTTATTTTGTATTGGTGCATCTGACCCTGGAGATGACCATAAGAGACTGTCCGGAGTTAATAAAGACAAGAGGCCTCTGGCATCCAGCGAGCAGCGAAAAACTACTGGACAACAAGGGGTTAATGCCAATGAGGCAGAGGGCACAAGTAAGATCGGGGTTGGAGCTGCCTCTTCTCAGGCTGTATCAGCTATGGAGGTGGCTCTACCCCCAGTGTCCAGTGACGCCGAGGCAACCCCAGGTCCTCCTGGCCCAGCTGGTGTGAGTGATGCAAGGAAGCGAGGCAGTGATGCAAGGAAGCGAGGCAGTAATGTACATAGTGTGGTGAATGTGGGGGTGGTGAATGGTGATGGGGGGGATCCTGGAAGGAGTGCTGATCCATCTGCACCCCCAGTGGTGGCCGCTCCCATAAGGAGCTATGCGAGTGTCACCGCTGGGGCAAGTGGGGTTAACTCCTTGTCTCCTGGCTCTGGGAACAGCGTTTTGCAAAGGCGTCTTCTGGAGGCTCTCAGGAGAGGGGAAAAGTCAATCAATGTAGAGGGGAGAGAGGTTGATCTGTCCTTCTGGACAGACAGACATGGCCTGGCAGCCTTCCAAGAGAAAAGGGGGGGGGAGACTGTATGGTCTTTACCCACAACCGGGCCCGGAGCTTCCCGTAGGAATGTGGTTCGTCTTCGCTGGAGGGGCAGTGACGCATGCCCACCCAGGTCAAGGGTGGTGGAGCTCCTCCTGAAGATGAACTTTAGGGCTAGTGACATCTTTGCCCTGATACATCCTTATGGTACTCCGGAGTTCGATGTCAGCTTTGTTCGGCCAGAGGGCTTAGAGCTCTTCTGGTCGAATTATGAGCTGGCAAAGAACGAGCCCGCATGGCGAGACTTTGCTGTGCAAGCAGTGTCTCGCCAAAACACAGTCAAGAAAGTGACCGTTTTGACCCGTAATGAGTCACTTTCTTGCATGGACATCATGACTTGGCTGAGTCATTATGGTGAGGTTGTACAGGTACCGCAGAAAAACCGTGATGAATTTGGCATTTGGTCTGGAGCCTGGACCTTCATGATGAAGTTGAAGTGTTCAGGCGGCACAGTCGCCCACATTCCTTCTTCAGCCTTTCTTGGGCGGGACAGAATCCTGATTTTCTACCAGGGGCAGCCGAAGGTCTGTCACAGGTGCGGTGACCCCACACACTTTAGCGCCAGCTGCCAAGTGCAGAAGTGCGCTTTGTGTGGTGGGCTAGGTCATCTCGCTGCATCCTGTAAGGACATTAGGTGTAACCTGTGTGGTGAGCTCGGTCACCCTTTCAGCCGTTGTCCTCGCTCCTTTGCCAATGCGGTTGTGACCCCAGTGGAGGAGAGCCATGAGGTTGCTTCTGCTGGGGAAGGTACCAGCAGAGGTGGAGGAGCTGAGGGGCCTGTGAAGAAAAGTAAGAATAAGTCACCTTCTCAGTTGAGGCGGCTTGAAGCCAGACAAAAAGGGAGAGAACTGGGGAAGCCTCAGGTTGCTGGGGTGACCCTTGGTCCTTCCTCAGAGGCTGGTCATGCTACTGAGGCCCTGAGGGATGATGAGTTGGATGAGGAGGTCAGGAGGATGGAGCGTGAGAAAGGTGCCATGTCCTCCACGTCCTCCCATTATGAGAGTATGGATGAGGATAACAGGATTTGGCTAGAAAATAAGCGCAAGCAGAAAAAGAAAAAGCGCGGCGTATCTAAGGTACCTAAGGAAGGGAAAACTTCCTCCCCTCTGGTTGAGCTTTCCAACCGGTTCCTCACCCTCGATGAGATCGCCTCCTCGGAAGGAGGGGCTGAGGGTGGGGTTCTGGAGGTGGCGGCGGAGCAGCCTGCAGGGGGCGCCGAGTCTCTATCCTCTGGGGATGCTGGGTCCTCAGAGTGGGAGACTGACTCAGAGTCAGGAGACAAGGACGAAGGAGAGGGTGGTCCGGGTGGGTCCTTGGGGGCCAGTAATAACATGGACACCTCAATTTCGTTAAAAAGAAGTTGCCCCAATTCTGAAGGGAAAAGGGAAAAGGGATCATCCTCAGAGGACAGTAGAGGGAAGGGAGGTAGTAAGAAAAAAGCCGTCTAACTCAATCACTCATGATGGCGGCACCCACTCCGTTGACGCTGGCGTCCATTAATGTCGCCAGCATTAAGTCTGATGCGGCTAGATTTGCGGCCTTTGATTTTCTCGGCCGCGTTGAAGCCGACATTTTATTTTTGCAGGAGACCAGGCTGCCAGATTTGGCGGCCGTGTTTAAAGCTAAGAGGGAATGGAGACACGGGCCTTCCTATTGGTCTCTTGCGGCCGAGCCGTATAGCGGGGTGGCGGTCCTTTTTACCGCACCGGTAGAATGCCGACGAGTTATTGAGTTAGAAATGGGGAGGTGCCTGATCCTGGATGTCCTCATGAAGGGACAAGAACTTCGTCTTATTAACATCTATGGTCCCCAGTCCAAGTGGGACAGGAAGTGTCTCTTTATGAGGATCAAGCCCTACCTTTTTACAAGTCGGCAGGTGGTCTTTGGAGGGGACTTCAATGCTGTCACGAGGTCCCAGGATAGGGGAGGTTCCAGAGACAAGCTGACTTATGATAGCGTCGCTCTTAATAGCATAGCCAGTGAGGCTCGCCTGGTGGATGTCCACATCCGGCACACCCCAAGCCACGCGGGGTTCACCTATTATAGGGGTAGCTGCAGGTCTAGAATAGACAGGTTTTATTTAAAGGAGGAAGCCATTTCTTCAGCAGTGTCCGTTGTTGAGGTGGAGTTCTCCGACCACTGTTTAATTTTGTTTTCTCTGAATGTTACAGAGACCCCCCGGATGGGAAGAGGCTACTGGAAGCTCAATTCGTCTCTCCTGGAAGAAGCAGAGATAAGACAATCCTTTGAGGACTTTCTTCAGAGCCAGGTACCATTGCTGGGCCTTTGTAGCAGTAAGTCAGAGTGGTGGGAGATGCTCAAGAAAAGGGTGGCGAGATTCTTCCGCCAGCTCTCGAGCCTCAGGAGCCTGGACAGGTACCGCCTGTATCAGGGCCTGAGGAGGAAACTCGAGCATCTCGTCTCGACTGGAGGTAGTCGTGAGGACATCTCCAGAGTGAAATCCTTGCTGAAGAGGTGTCAGTACGATAGACACGCATCTTTGGTTTTTGAGAGGGATTACGGGAAATACCGCTCGCCCGACCCTTACAGAAACTGCAAGATGTCAGTGAATGGTAAAGTTGTCACAGGACTGGTTGACAGTACGGGATCCCTGAAAAGGTCCAGATCAGGGATTCTGGAGGTCGTCAGATCCTTCTACTCGCACCTCTTGGGCAGGAAGGATCTAGATCGGGATGTGATGTCGGCTTTCCTGGCTGAAACTGTCCCTGAGCCAGGAGTAGACCCCTCTCTTGATGTTTTGACAGAGATGATCAGGGAAGAGGAAGTCAGCCTGGCGATTGAAGGGCTCGCCCTCAAGAAATCGCCAGGTCCGGATGGCTTAACATCTGAGTTTTATAAAACCTTTAAGGACGCCTTGGTTCCCCTCTTGACTGAGGTATTCAATGAGTGTCTTTCCTCGGGCGCTCTGCCGAAGTCAATGAGGAGGTCTGCCCTGATCATTCTGTCAAAGGGTAAGGACCGATCTCGTATTGAGAACTGGCGTCCCATAGCGCTTCTCAATACGGACAGAAAGGTTTTGGCAAAGGTGCTGTTTAATCGGCTGGTGCAGTTTGCGCCCCGGCTCCTTTCGGGGACCCAGCACTGCTCTGTTCCAGGCCGCAGTACATTTAGTGCTGTGCTTTGTGTTCGGGAGGCAGTGGAGCAGGGCAGGGCTGGTAACTGGAAGGGGTACTTGCTGTCCTTGGATCAGGCAAAAGCGTTTGATCGGGTTAACCACGAGTACCTCTGGTCTGTCCTTCTGAGGTATGGCCTGCCGGGGGAGTTTGTCAATTGGCTAAAGGTTTTGTACACAGGGGCAGAGAGTTTCCCGCTTGTGAACGGTTGGATTGGCCGCTCTTTTGAGGTTGGGTCTGGTGTTCGCCAGGGTTGTCCTCTGAGCCCACTTTTATACGTGTTCGCGATTGACCCATTCCTTAGGAGGGTTGATCGTGGGCCGTTGGTGGGAGTCGGGATGGACCAGGCGGCACCGGAAGCCACTCTAAGGGTGGTAGCGTACGCTGATGATGTCACCGTTTTTGTGTCCTCGAGAGGGGAGGCGCAATGGGTGATGTCAGAGGTTGACCGCTACTCAGAGGCTTCTGGGTCCAAGATCAACCGGGATAAGTGTGAGAGTCTCTGGCTGGGAGAGGGGGATCCAGGCTTTGATCTCCCGGACACTCTTCCAGGGCCCCAAGACTCTGCCAAAGTTCTCGGCATCGAATTTGGCCAGGGGGATTACCCCATGCAAAACTGGGATGGCAGGCTTAAGATCGCCGCTCAGAGGGTGGACCAGTGGAAGGGTTGGTCTTTGACCCTCAGGGAAAGGGTGAACTTGATTAAAACTTACCTGCTCCCATTGCTGATATATCTGGGCAGTGTGTGCATGTTGCCAGAACCCCTCTGGACTCGGGTGTACAGTCTGTTCTTCCAGCTGTTATGGGGGAATAGGCTGAACCTAATCAAGAGGGAGGTTACTTACCGCACGAGGAGACAAGGAGGGTTGTGTATGGTCAACCCTGTGGTGTTCCTAGTGAATACCTTTCTTAAGATCAATGTAGCAAACCTCTGGAAAGAGAGGGCTCCTCCGTGGGTATACTCCTGCAGGGGATGGTTTCGGCCTTTCTTCCAGGAATGGGAGACAGGAGGGCGAGTGAAGGATCTCCGTACACCACATGGGCATCTTCCGGCTTACGCTACCCCGGTTCTGAAGCTGATTCGCCGGTGGGGTCTGGGAATGTGGGAGATCAGGACCATGTCGAGGAAACTCCTTGACAAAAGGGTTCTGTTGACCCATTTCCAGAAGCCTCTGGCCCTCAGGGATTGCCCAAGTCGGGATCTTGGGGTGGGTTTAGGTCTTTTGAATTCCATCAGGATCCCCTTGAAGTTTTGGGACTTGACTTGGCGCTGCTTCCATGGAAAGCTGTGTGTGAGGGACAATCTGAAGTGTAGGAGCTCTGAGGAAAGGGGTTGTCCCCGGGAGGAGTGCGGTGGCCTGCTGGAGAGCATGGACCACTTCCTGCTTCAGTGCCCCTTTAACACAGAGGTGTACAACCGGGTGGGCGCTTCCATCCATTGGCCCGGGTTGGCCGGTCTCTCCTATGCGGAGTGGGCCTATGGAGCATTCAGAGGCCTGGGTGGCCGGGACCGATGCACGTTATTCCTAGTTAGTCTAGTGGTCAGGTACCACACGTGGAACGCACGGTGTTTAGTGTCGACGCAGCGTAAAATCCTCCCGGTGGATGAGGTGGTTAGGAACATTCTGGGTGACCTGGTGAAGGTGCGCTCTCTGGAGTATGAGAGGCTGGGCACGGGGAGGGCCTATCTCCTTTGGAGGGGGTTCTCCTTTAGTGTCCCTTAGTCTGTCATCTCCTCTCCTGGTGTTGGGCTGAAGCTGACACTGTAGATTTTTGTTTTGTATCTGAGGTTATAGAGATGTAGGGGCTTGCAGGCGCCGAACCTGGGCTTTATGTGGTTGGTTTGTTATATGTTGATATGTTTAATGTGTTTGTATTTTGTGTACAGTGTGTATTTATGTAGTTATAGTTAATGTGTATATAGCTTGGTTGGTTTTTGGGGTGTTGGTGTTAGGGTGTTAGGTTGGGAGGGGGGTGGACGGGATTTGGACAGTATGATCCTGGGCACTGGTCTGGACTATATAGCGCGAACTTTGGACGTTAGACCAGTGTCTGGGTGGGAGGGTGATGGGCGTGGGATTTAGTTAGTTATATTTAATGTTTTTATTTCCTGTTTGTCTTTTTTTTTGCTGTGTATTCTTTAGTTATTTATGAAAAAAAAAAAAAAATTATTATAAAAAATTATATATTAAAAAAAAAAAAAAAAAATTAGGTGGTGGGATTGGGTGAAGGTTTTGTTTTATAATGCTGATTGTGTGGTGTGTGTGTGGCTGGGCCAGGAGATTTTTGTAAGTCTCTTTTAGTTTGTATTATTGTTTTGTTATTATTATTATTGTTTTGTTTTGCCAGAAGTTATGGCTTGATTTATGTTTATTGTTATAATGTTTTTCATTTTTATATATAAAATAAAAGATTTACAGGATGTAACTCAGGATCAGTACGGGATAAGTAATGTCATGTATGTACACAGTGACTCAACCTCTAATATATGTTTATTCTGTGAATTTGTGAAACTATAAGATTTTGTTCCTAGATGGATGTATTCTGTTACTGTTACATTAGTATATAAGTAAAGGGAATATAGGAGCCGATGCCAGATGAGTTACTTCCAGACACGGCTGCAGGAATCAGTGACATCATCATGAATAATACATCGCTCTCAGATACATAGTAATGGTTGGAGTCTCCGCTGATGTATCAGAAGGTTCTGTGTGATATTTGCACACAATGAATTTATGCAAATACAGCGACGTGTGGGATTTGTTTGCCATATTGAGATGCCAGTATAATGAAATATGGATTTAATTTTGCATTCTGTGACATTTCTTTGCTATCCAAAAACACATCAATAACTAAGGATACAAAAACTCCAACATGTCAAGCAACAAAAAAACGGATATGGATTGGACACACTGGGGCTCATTTACGAAGGGTCTGCACCTTCGTGTCTGACGTTTTCGGTATTTGCTACCGGGCATTGTGTAGCACGCGATCGGATTTTGGTGCAGCTGCGCTGCTTTCATGTGACACAAACCGGGGGAGGGGGCGGTCGGTGCCGTCAGATGAACCGTCTGATTAGGACTGACTGCAGGATTTAATTTTCAAATTGTGTCGCAAGACAATGCACTTACATGCACCGGGAAGAAGGTGAACTCCAGGGACCTGAGTGGGGAAGAGACACATGCAGGATATCGGGTGCAGGATCTTAGTGACTCCCCGCACAGCGCATTATACACGGACAATGCACTTACATGCACCAGGAAGAAGAAGGTGAACTCCGGGGACCTGAGCGGGGAAGGGACACATGCAGGATATCGGGTGCACAATCTTAGTGACTCCCCGCACACCACATTATACACGGACAATGCACTTACATGCACCAGGAAGAAGAAGGTGAACTCCGGGGACCTGAGCGGGGAAGTGACACATGCAGGATATCGGGTGCACAATCTTAGTGACTCCCCGCACACCACATTATACACGGACAATGCACTTACATGCACCAGGAAGAAGAAGGTGAACTCCAGGGACCTGAGTGGGGAAGAGACACATGCAGGATATCGGGTGCACGATCTTAGTGACTCCCCGCACACCACATTATACCCGGACAATGCACTTACATGCACCAGGAAGAAGAAGGTGAACTCCTCGGACCTGAGCGGGGAAGCGACACATGCAGGATATCGGGCTCAGGATCTTAGTGACTCCCCGCACAGCGCATTATACCCGGACAATGCACTTACATGCACCAGGAAGAAGAAGGTGAACTCCGGGGACATGAGCGGGGAAGCGACACATGCAGGATATCAGGCGCAGGATCTTAGTGACTCCCCGCACAGCGCATTATACACGGACAATGCACTTACATGCACCAGGAAGAAGAAGGTGAACTCCGGGGACATGAGCGGGGAAGCGACACATGCAGGATATCAGGCGCAGGATCTTAGTGACTCCCCGCACAGCGCATTATACACGGACAATGCACTTACATGCACCAGGAAGAAGAAGGTGAACTCCGGGGACCTGAGCGGGGAAGCAACACATGCAGGATATCGGGTGCAGGATCTTAGTGACTCCCCGCACAGCGCATTATACACGGACAATGCACTTACATGCACCAGGAAGAAGAAGGTGAACTCCGGGGACCTGAGCGGGGAAGCGACACATGCAGGATATAAGGTTCATGATCTTAGAGAATCACCGCACATGTGCAGTCCGGTCGGACAATGCACTTTCAGGGAAGGCGATAGGACCGGGTAAGTAAATGGGGGAGTACCCGTCCACTCGCTGCAGCTGGCGACTTTTCATCCGACTTTTCATACAAGCGACTGCATATAATAAATACGCCCCTTTATATTTAGACCAAAAGTTTGCGTATTGGCTTACATGACTGATGAAGTCACTTAGACGCTTTCATGTCCTTGTGATGTCACTTTGATGAATACCTTAAAAGCAAAAGTTCAACCTTATCTGTTCAAGAAATTGTTCCATGTTTTGGAAGTTGTGATGAGCCACAAGACTAACTTCTACCTTCTTTTCTTCCCTCCATTCCCGCACCACGGCTCCGGCCACTACTGGTCTTCATTAGTAGAGGATGCAGCAGTGACGGCACATCAATGGCGCTTGGCCGGTAACGTTCAGCTGAGGTCAGTAATGGGCTGTAATAGTCCTGTGCCATCAACATCTCTCCACTGAAGTCCTTGTGTAACAGAGAGAGGGGCCGGAGCTGTGGTGCTGGGACTGAGAGTAGAAGAGAGATGAATATAGAGTCTTTTTTATTATACAACCTCCACTGCTGCTGACTACAACATTTTTGAATTTTCTGAATATGGAGATAGAGCCTTGTGCCGATTCTCACTATAAGTAGATGGTAGAGATGGTGCAAACTGATTTGACCCGTATATCTCTATGGAGCCCATGGTGGCCACTTTGGTCCATTCTATTCTTTTCACTATGCACATGGGCCCTTAGGTGATATGGTGCCAATGGTTTTGTTTATGCATAGTATTAGGCCATTGTCTGGATCTCTGGGATCTGGGGGTCAAGTCCCACCTAGGGCCAAATTATCTGTATTTGCTTTGATTTTCTAGTTTTTTCTAAAAACTCCAAAAACTTACTAATATGTTTTTTGGAAATTTAGAAAAGCCAATTCCCATCTGTTTATACCAATGACCCACAAATTTATACCCCACATTTTAGTATGGGGGATAGATACGTCAGATGCTGCTGTTTTATGACCATTGCAGACCAATATTCGCGTGTCTCAGAGTGTGCGTGTCACTGGTTTTACCAGCATCAATATAATAAACCCCCCACATGTTGTGTTCAATCCTCTGGAGGTCTAGAAAACCAGGAAGCCGCCTACAGAGTATAGGAACAGGGGTCAGCGTGAATATAGAGACCCCTCCGTCATCCAGGATGTCCTTTTGGGAGAGATCAGAGGGGGGATGATTACAGACATGTTATTAGCGTGTCTTCACAAGTGTTTGCAGGAAACTCCTCGCCAATATTGAAATATCCGGAAAATATCACTGAAATAGCAGCGGCGGGATGGAAATAGGACGGTGTTCCTGGCAGAGTGGATGGAGGATGAATGAGTTATTAGATGTTTAAGGGCTTGATAGATGTAGGATGGATGATTAAGGAGATGTTTATAGGGTGGAAGGATGGAGGGTTTCCAGTTTGTGACTTGATATGTCCAAATTATTATAGGAAGAACAGGATAGTGATGGCAAACCTATTAGTGATCGAGTGCCCAAACTGCAAACGCCCCTTATTTATCACGAGGTGCCACTCTAAATAAGAGCAACTAAAGTAACTAAAGCAGCTCCCTGCTCTTCAACAACTTTATGGCTATATTCACACGATGTATGCCCGCCGTACTATAGTATGCCGGGCATACATCGGCGCAGGGGAGAGGAGGAGGGTATGAGCGCTGCTCGGCCCCGCCCCTTTCCATAGCGATATATTGCTGTGGCACTGTATAACGGGGAAAGATAGGACATGTCCTATTTTTCTACGGGCTACGGAACGGTGCGGCACCGTACCACTCCCTTAGGGGGCCGTGAGCCCATTGCCGTGTATGGGGGACGTATATACGCCATATATACGCCGGCCATATATACGTCCACCATACTTTGGCGTGAATGTAGCCTAAATCATATTGACCTCCTGAGGACACTAACATAGTAGAAAGAAGGAGGGAAATTTTACATCACTTCTTTCCAGTGTCCCTCTGTACACAGAGAATCATGGGGCCAGCAGCAGGTCCTCCAAAGATAATTCAACCCTGTCTACACATTCTCCCTCTTCCTATTTGAGTCCTGTCTGTGGTGTTGGGGCGATGGCCCGGGTGCCCAATGAAAAGGGCTCTGAATGCTGCCTCTGGCACTTGTGCCATACCTTTGCCACCACTGGTTTAGGAAACTGGGTTTGTAGGCACCATAGATGGCCTAGCATTGGAGCACTTGATGGGATGAGGCCAATGTCAATGGCTACAACAGGGGCATAAGTCCTTGTTTTTTACCCAGTGCCCACTTTTATTTTTGTCCTTCCATTCTATCAGAAGTCCCAGGAAATAACTCCTTTAGGTAGAATCAATTTTTTCACATTGACTATTTAGCCCTTCGAATGGTAAAGGTCTATGTGCCATAGCGGTGGTAGGTCGCCTGCATTTACTGTAATACTTGACTTGATTCGCAATAATTTGGGAGGGTATGACATTTATTGGGCCTCCAAAGTCACAGCTTTGCACCTTTACAATGTATGAGTATCTTTTAGGTGCCAATATAGTTGAACGCACATAGGGAGGATGAAGGTCAACATCTTGCTGCTTCCTTGGCCCTGGATGGGTGGTGACTTTGCATAATTATGAGGGGTTCTATGATTTTCTGACTGGATGGGGAACAAAGTGCAGCTGCGTGAGGACACCCCCAGTCCACTTATTAAAGATACAATCCTGGAATAGAAATCTTTATTTTGCAGTCCTGCTGCTACTAACAGCATACACAAAGGTTTGATTACACAGTTACAACAGAAACAACACCTAAGATTGGCTGGAGAAAGTGAAGAGTACACTCTCACTAGGGTGTACTTGGAGAAGTTATAACTGTGGAATATAAATACATATATCACAGCCCTGCTGCTACTAACAAAATACAGGTATAATTATGAATCTCTCCAGGGACAATACATAACACTGGCTGCAGAGAGCACAGAGCACAGCAGTGTGAGGTGTGATTACACATCTCTCTAGGAACATTACCTAACACTGGCTGCAGAGAGCACAGAGCACAGCAGTGTGAGGTCTGATTACACATCTCTCCAGGGACAATACATAACAATGGCTGCAGAGAGCACAGAGCACAGCAGTGTGAGGTCTGATTACACATCTCTCCAGGGACTATACATAACACTGGCTGCAGAGAGCACAGAGCACAGCAGTGTGAGGTCTGATTACACATCTCTCCAGGGACAATACATAACACTGGCTGCAGAGAGCACAGAGCACAGCAGTGTGAGGTGTGATTACACATCTCTCCAGGGACAATACATAACACTGGCTGCAGAGAGCACAGAGCACAGCAGTGTGAGGTCTGATTACACATCTCTCCAGGGAAAATACATAACACTGGCTGCAGAGAGCACAGAACACAGCAGTGTGAGGTCTGATTACACATCTCTCCAGGCACAATACATAACACTGGCTGCAGAGAGCACAGAGCACAGCAGTGTGAGGTGTGATTACACAGCTCTCCAGGGAAAATACATAACACTGGCTGCAGAGAGCACAGAACACAGCAGTGTGAGGTCTGATTACACATCTCTCCAGGGACAATACATAACACTGGCTGCAGAGTGCACAGAGCACAGCAGTGTGAGGTCTGATTACACATCTCTCCAGGGACAATACATAACACTGGCTGCAGAGAGCACAGAGCACAGCAGTGTGAGGTCTGATTACACATCTCTCCAGGGACAATACATAACACTGGCTGCAGAGAGCACAGAGCACAGCAGTGTGAGGTCTGATTACACATCTCTCCAGGGACAATACATAACACTGGCTGCAGAGAGCACAGAGCACAGCAGTGTGAGGTCTGATTACACATCTCTCCAGGGACAATACATAACACTGGCTGCAGAGAGCACAGAGCACAGCAGTGTGAGGTCTGATTACACATCTCTCCAGGGACAATACATAACACTGGCTGCACAGAGCACAGAGCACAGCAGTGTGAGGTCTGATTACACATCTCTCCAGGGACAATACATAACACTGGCTGCAGAGAGCACAGAGCACAGCAGTGTGAGATATGACTACACATCTCTCCAGGGACAATACATAACACTGGCTGCAGAGAGCACAGAGCACAGCAGTGTGAGGTCTGATTACATATCTCTCCAGGGACAATACATAACACTGGCTGCAGAGAGCACAGAGCACAGCACTGTGAGGTCTGATTACACATCTCTCCAGGTACAATATATAACAGTGGCTGCAGAGAGCACAGAGCACAGCAGTGTGAGGTCTGATTATACATCTCTCCAGGGACAATACCTAACACTGGCTGTAGAGAGCACAGAGCACAGCAGGTGAGGACACACCCCCAGTGCACTCGAAGAAGCTACAATCATGGAATATAGATACATATTTCACAGTCCTGCTGCTACTAACAAAATACAGGTATGACTGCATGATCTATCCAGAGACAATACCTAACACTGGCTACAGTTTTCCCGATTTAAACAGCCACCTTTAGATCTCTGGGGATCCCCATTAAGTCCTGAATGACGGCTGCTTTCACCTTCCCTCCTTTATACGGACCATAGATAATTGACAAATAAATCTGCTCCCAAGCTCTCCAGTGAATGAGTAACTTCCAGGAACGACTCCATCCACAACAAAAGCCGCTCCAACTGCACCACTTTCCCAAGATAATTTATGGCGCCCCCCCCACCCCCATGCTCCTTGTAAGAGCGGCACCATTATCTGCCATTAATTGTGTTGCCAAAATTTTATGGCTCCTTAACCAGGGGACTCGCTGATCCCCACTCAATGAGCCTCAATCCTCTTTCACCGAGGATTGGAGTGGAGCCTACAAAAAGTTCTCTTTGTGATCCCCCCATAGACTTGCAGATCCCACCAATAAAAGGTTTTCTATGGAGGACAAAGGTTTTTTTTTTCCGGAGCGCACCAGTTCACCTCCATAGTGATTTAACACCTCGCTGACACTCCAAACATCCTGCTGTGACGGAGAAGAGAGTCAAATCTTCCTACACAGAGTCAGGATGGCGGCGCACAGCTCAGCGGGGGGCTCATTTACAAGTCACAATTTGTTTTGTGTTGGATGGAAGATATCAGCTCAGAATAGCCGAACATTATCGGGGACGGGGAACACCAAATCACTGACGGAACTTTCTGATAGGTTCTGACTTTTTGATGTAAATGACAAATGGAAGACTCTCCTACATTTTTAAAGGGAACCTGTTACCAGATTTTATAACAATAATTCCTTTATGTATATAGCGCACACAGATCACGCAGCGCTGCACAGAGTTTGCCAAATCAGTCCCTGTCCCCAATGGGGCTCACAATCTAATCATACTACCAGTATGTTATGGAGTGTGGGAGGAAACCGGAGGACCCGGAAGAAACCCACGCAAACACGGAGAGAATATACAAACTCTTTGCAGATGTTGACCCTGGGACTTGAACCCAGGACCCCAGCGCTGCAAGGCTCTAGATCTAACCACTGAGCCACCGTGCTGCCCTATGCATTAAACTAGCAGCCCCCCTCAGCCAGGGTATGAAACTACCTTTTTTATATGTTCGGACACATCTTATTCTCTCCTTATTTGGCTCAAGAAACAGAAAGTTCTTATCTATTTGTTGCAGTCGGCAATAACCCTGATGTAACAGGGCGTGTGAAACGCTTATATTTTATAATATGTTTTATCCACAATCTTTACTTTCACACATTCTGTTAATATTTCCATACATTGTGCTGCAATGTTTACTATCTAATATTACTTCACTTAAATAGTTGCATAATACATAATACCGCCATGCAGTGCTCAAATAATGCCGCTTTACATAAACAGTACTACCTTATGGTGCTCAAAATTACTGCCCCAGAAAGCATCCATAATACTTCCATATTTCCATACATTTCTGCAGTGTGGTGCACATGTGATACTGCCATAAGAAGCACAAATAACCCTGCACTCAGGGGCGTAACTACAGAGGTAGCAGCCATAGCAGCTGCTATGGGGCCCGCAGTGTCAGGGGGTCCTTGCATTTGGGTTATTGGGTGTGTATATGCTGCATGTGTGTGATGTGTGTATACTAGTTGTGAATGTATGTTCTACTGCATATTTATGTATATAGTGCTGTATGTATGTGTGTATATGGTTTGTATATACTATATGTATGTGTATGATGTGTCACCCCTCATCATCATAGACTGTAAGCTCTTGTGTCACCCCCTCATCCTCATAGACTGTAAGCTCTTGTGTCACCCCCTCATCATCATAGACTGTAAGCTCTTGTGTCACCCCCTCATCCTCATAGACTGTAAGCTCTTGTGTCACCCCCCTCATCCTCATAGACTGTAAGCTCCTGTGTCACCCCCTCATCCTCATAGACTGTAAGCTCTTGTGTCCCCCTCATCCTCATAGACTGTGAGCTCTTGTGTCACCCCCTCATCCTCATAGACTGTAAGCTCTTGTGTCACCCCTCATCCTCATAGACTGTAAGCTCTTGTGTCCCTCTCATCCTCATAGACTGTAAGCTCTTGTGTCCCCCCTCATCATCATAGACTGTAAACTCTTGTGTCAGCCCCTCATCCTCATAGACTGTAAGCTCTTGTGTCACCCCCTCATCCTCATAGACTGTAAGCTCTTGTGTCACCCCCTCATCCTCATAGACTGTAAGCTCTTGTGTCACTCCCTCATCCTCATAGACTGTAAGCTCTTGTGTCCCCCTCATCCTCGTAGACTGTAAGCTCTTGTGTCACCCCCTCATCCTCATAGACTGTAAGCTCTTGTGTCCCCCTCATGCTCATAGACTGTAAGCTCTTGTGTCCCCCCTCATCCTCATAGACTGTAAGCTCTTGTGTCATCCCTTATCCTCATAGACTGTAAGCTCTTGTGTCACCCCCTCATCCTCATAGACTGCAAGCTCTTGTGTCACCCCCTCATCCTCATAGCCTGTAAGCTCTTGTGTCCCCCCCTCATCCTCATAGCCTGTAAGCTCTTGTGTCACCTCCTCATCCTCATAGACTGTGAGCTCTTGCGTCACCCCCTCATCCTCATAGACTGTAAGCTCTTGTGTCACCTCATCCCCATACACTGTAATCTCTTGTGTCCCCCCTCATCCTCATAGACTGTAAGCTCTTGTGTCACCCCCTCATCCTCATAGACTGTAAGCTCTTGTGTCCCCTCATCCCCATACACTGTAAGCTCTTGTGTCCCCCCTCATCCTCATAGACTGTAAGCTCTTGTGTCACCCCCTCATCCTCATGGACTGTAAGCTCTCGTGTCACCCCCTCTTCCTCATAGACTGTAAGCTCCTGTGTCCCCTCCTCATCCTCATAGACTGTAAGCTCTTGTGTCACCCACTCATCCTCATAGACTGTAAGCTCTTGTGTCACCCACTCATCCTCATAGACTGTAAGCTCTTGTGTCACCCCCTCATCCTCATAGACTGTAAGCTCTTGTGTCCCCTCATCCTCATAGACTGTAAGCTTTTGTGTCACTCCTCATCCTCATAGACTGTAAGCTCTTGTGTCACCCCCTCATCCTCATAGACTGTAAGGTCTTGTGTCCCCCCTCATCCTCATAGACTGTAAGCTCTTGTGCCCCCCTCATCCTAATAGTCTGTAAGTTCTTGTGTCACCCCCTCATCCTCATAGACTGTAAGCTCTTGTGTCACCCCCTCATCCTCATAGACTGTAAGCTCTTGTGCCCCCCTCATCCTAATAGACTGTAAGCTCTTGTGTCACCCCCTCATCCTCATAGACTGTAAGCTCTTGTGTCACCCCCCTCATCCTCATAGACTGTTAGCTTTTGTGTCACCCTCATCCTCATAGACTGTAAGCTCTTGTGTCACCCTCATCCTCAGACTGTAAGCTCTTGTGTCACACACTCATCCTCATAGACTGTAAGCTCTTGTGTCCCCCCTCATCCTCATAGACTGTAAGCTCTTGTGTCACCCTCATCCTCAGACTGTAAGCTCTTGCGTCACCCCCTCATCCTCATAGACTGTAAGCTCTTGTGTCCCCTCATCCCCATACACTGTAATCTCTTGTGTCCCCCCTCATCCTCATAGACTGTAAGCTCTTGTGTCACCCCCTCATCCTCATAGACTGTAAGCTCTTGTGTCCCCTCATCCCCATACACTGTAAGCTCTTGTGTCCCCCCTCATCCTCATAGACTGTAAGCTCTTGTGTCACCCCCTCATCCTCATAGACTGTAAGCTCCTGTGTCCCCTCCTCATCCTCATAGACTGTAAGCTCTTGTGTCACCCACTCATCCTCATAGACTGTAAGCTCTTGTGTCACCCACTCATCCTCATAGACTGTAAGCTCTTGTGCCACCCCCTCATCCTCATAGACTGTAAGCTCTTGTGTCCCCTCATCCTCATAGACTGTAAGCTTTTGTGTCACTCCTCATCCTCATAGACTGTAAGCTCTTGTGTCACCCCCTCATCCTCATAGACTGTAAGGTCTTGTGTCCCCCCTCATCCTCATAGACTGTAAGCTCTTGTGCCCCCCTCATCCTAATAGTCTGTAAGTTCTCGTGTCACCCCCTCATCCTCATAGACTGTAAGCTCTTGTGTCACCCCCTCATCCTCATAGACTGTAAGCTCTTGTGCCCCCCTCATCCTCATAGACTGTAAGCTCTTGTGTCACCCTCATCCTCAGACTGTAAGCTCTTGTGTCACACACTCATCCTCATAGACTGTAAGCTCTTGTGTCACCCCCTCATCCTCATAGACTGTAAGCTCTTGTGTCACCTCCTCATCCTCATAGACTGTAAGCTCTTGTGTCATCCCTCATCCTCATAGACTGTAAGCTCTTGTGTCACCCTCATCCTCAGACTGTAAGCTCTTGTGTCACACACTCATCCTCATAGACTGTAAGCTCTTGTGTCACCCCCTCATCCTCATAGACTGTAAGCTCTTGTGTCACCTCCTCATCCTCATAGACTGTAAGCTCTTGTGTCATCCCTCATCCTCATAGACTGTAAGCTCTTGTGTCCTCCCTCATCCTCATAGACTGTAAGCTCTTGTGTCACCCCCTCATCCTCATAGACTGTAAGCTCTTGTGTCCTCCCTCATCCTCATAGACTGTAAGCTCTTGTGTCACCCCCTCATCCTCATAGACTGTAAGCTCTTGTGTCCTCCCCTCATCCTCATAGACTGTTAGCTCTTGTGTCCCCCTCATCCTCATAGACTGTAAGCTCTTGTGTCCTCCCCTCATCCTCATAGACTGTAAGCTCTTGTGTCCTCCCTCATCCTCATAGACTGTAAGCTCTTGTGTCACCCCCTCATCCTCATAGACTGTAAGCTCTTGTGTCCTCCCCTCATCCTCATAGACTGTTAGCTCTTGTGTCCCCCTCATCCTCATAGACTGTAAGCTCTTGTGTCACCCCCTCATCCTCATAGACTGTAAGGTCTTGTGTCCCCCCTCATCCTCATAGACTGTAAGCTCTTGTGTCACCCCCCTCATCCTCATAGACTGTAAGCTCTTGTGTCACCCCCTCATCCTCATAGACTGTAAGCTCTTGTGTCACCACCTCATCCTCATAGACAGTAAGCTCTTGTGTCCCCCCTCATCCTCATAGACTGTAAGCTCTTGTGTCCCCCTCATCCTCATAGACTGTAAGCTCTTGTGTCCTCCCCTCATCCTCATAGACTGTAAGCTCTTGTGTCCCCCCTCATCCTCATAGAATGTAAGCTCTTGTGTCACCCCACATCCTCATAGACTGTAAGCTCTTGTGTCACCCCACATCCTCATAGACTGTAAGCTCTTGTGTCACCTCCTCATCCCCATAGACTGTAAGCTCTTGTGTCACCCCCTCATCCTCATAGACTGTAAGCTCTTGTGTCACCCCCTCATCCTCATAGACTGTAAGCTCTTGTGTCATCCCCTCATCCTCATAGACTGTAAGCTCTTGTGTCCCTCTCATCCTCATAGACAGTAAGCTCTTGTGTCACCCCCTCATCCTCATAGACTGTAAGGTCTTGTGTCCCCCCTCATCCTCATAGACTGTAAGCTCTTGTGTCACCCCCTCATCCTAATAGACTGTAAGCTCTTGTGTCACACCCTCATCCTAATAGACTGTAAGCTCTTGTGTCACCCCTCATCCTCATAGACTGTAAGCTCTTGTGTCACCCCCTCATCCTCATAGACTGTAAGCTCTTGTGTCACCCCCCTCATCCTCATAGACTGTAAGCTCTTGTGTCACCCCCTCATCCTCATAGACTGTAAGCTCTTGTGTCACCCCCTCATCCTCATAGACTGTAAGCTCTTGTGTCACCCCCTCATCATCATAGACTGTAAGCTCTTGTGTCACCCCCTCATCCTCATAGACTGTAAGCTCTTGTGTCCCCCTCATCCTCATAGACTGTAAGCTCTTGTGTCACCCCCTCATCCTCATAGACTGTAAGCTCTTGTGTCCCCCTCATGCTCATAGACTGTAAGCTCTTGTGTCCCCCTTCATCCTCATAGACTGTAAGCTCTTGTGTCATCCCTTATCCTCATAGACTGTAAGCTCTTGTGTCACCCCCTCATCCTCATAGACTGCAAGCTCTTGTGTCACCCCCTCATCCTCATAGCCTGTAAGCTCTTGTGTCCCCCCCTCATCCTCATAGCCTGTAAGCTCTTGTGTCACCTCCTCATCCTCATAGACTGTGAGCTCTTGCGTCACCCCCTCATCCTCATAGACTGTAAGCTCTTGTGTCCCCTCATCCCCATACACTGTAATCTCTTGTGTCCCCCCTCATCCTCATAGACTGTAAGCTCTTGTGTCACCCCCTCATCCTCATAGACTGTAAGCTCTTGTGTCCCCTCATCCCCATACACTGTAAGCTCTTGTGTCCCCCCTCATCCTCATAGACTGTAAGCTCTTGTGTCACCCCCTCATCCTCATGGACTGTAAGCTCTCGTGTCACCCCCTCATCCTCATAGACTGTAAGCTCCTGTGTCCCCTCCTCATCCTCATAGACTGTAAGCTCTTGTGTCACCCACTCATCCTCATAGACTGTAAGCTCTTGTGTCACCCACTCATCCTCAAAGACTGTAAGCTCTTGTGTCACCCCCTCATCCTCATAGACTGTAAGCTCTTGTGTCCCCTCATCCTCATAGACTGTAAGCTTTTGTGTCACTCCTCATCCTCATAGACTGTAAGCTCTTGTGTCACCCACTCATCCTCAAAGACTGTAAGCTCTTGTGTCACCCCCTCATCCTCATAGACTGTAAGCTCTTGTGTCCCCTCATCCTCATAGACTGTAAGCTTTTGTGTCACTCCTCATCCTCATAGACTGTAAGCTCTTGTGTCACCCCCTCATCCTCATAGACTGTAAGGTCTTGTGTCCCCCCTCATCCTCATAGACTGTAAGCTCTTGTGCCCCCCTCATCCTAATAGTCTGTAAGTTCTTGTGTCACCCCCTCATCCTCATAGACTGTAAGCTCTTGTGTCACCCCCTCATCCTCATAGACTGTAAGCTCTTGTGCCCCCCTCATCCTAATAGACTGTAAGCTCTTGTGTCACCCCCTCATCCTCATAGACTGTAAGCTCTTGTGTCACCCCCCTCATCCTCATAGACTGTTAGCTCTTGTGTCACCCTCATCCTCATAGACTGTAAGCTCTTGTGTCACCCTCATCCTCAGACTGTAAGCTCTTGTGTCACACACTCATCCTCATAGACTGTAAGCTCTTGTGTCCCCCCTCATCCTCATAGACTGTAAGCTCTTGTGTCACCCTCATCCTCAGACTGTAAGCTCTTGTGTCACACACTCATCCTCATAGACTGTAAGCTCTTGTGTCACCCCCTCATCCTCATAGACTGTAAGCTCTTGTGTCACCTCCTCATCCTCATAGACTGTAAGCTCTTGTGTCATCCCTCATCCTCATAGACTGTAAGCTCTTGTGTCCTCCCTCATCCTCATAGACTGTAAGCTCTTGTGTCACCCCCTCATCCTCATAGACTGTAAGCTCTTGTGTCCTCCCTCATCCTCATAGACTGTAAGCTCTTGTGTCACCCCCTCATCCTCATAGACTGTAAGCTCTTGTGTCCTCCCCTCATCCTCATAGACTGTTAGCTCTTGTGTCCCCCTCATCCTCATAGACTGTAAGCTCTTGTGTCCTCCCCTCATCCTCATAGACTGTAAGCTCTTGTGTCCTCCCTCATCCTCATAGACTGTAAGCTCTTGTGTCACCCCCTCATCCTCATAGACTGTAAGCTCTTGTGTCCTCCCCTCATCCTCATAGACTGTTAGCTCTTGTGTCCCCCTCATCCTCATAGACTGTAAGCTCTTGTGTCACCCCCTCATCCTCATAGGCTGTAAGGTCTTGTGTCCACCCTCATCCTCATAGACTGTAAGCTCTTGTGTCACCCCCCTCATCCTCATAGACTGTAAGCTCTTGTGTCACCCCCTCATCCTCATAGACTGTAAGCTCTTGTGTCACCCTCATCCTCATAGTCTGTAAGCTCTTGTGTCACCACCTCATCCTCATAGACAGTAAGCTCTTGTGTCCCCCCTCATCCTCATAGACTGTAAGCTCTTGTGTCCCCCTCATCCTCATAGACTGTAAGCTCTTGTGTCCTCCCCTCATCCTCATAGACTGTAAGCTCTTGTGTCCCCCCTCATCCTCATAGAATGTAAGCTCTTGTGTCACCCCCTCATCCTCATAGACTGTAAGCTCTTGTGTCACCCCACATCCTCATAGACTGTAAGCTCTTGTGTCACCCCCTCATCCTCATAGACTGTAAGCTCTTGTGTCACTCCCTCATCCTCATAGACTGTAAGCTCTTGTGTCACCCCACATCCTCATAGACTGTAAGCTCTTGTGTCACCCCCTCATCCTCATAGACTGTAAGCTCTTGTGTCATCCCCTCATCCTCATAGACTGTAAGCTCTTGTGTCCCTCTCATCCTCATAGACAGTAAGCTCTTGTGTCACCCCCTCATCCTCATAGACTGTAAGCTCTTGTGTCCTCCCCTCATCCTCATAGACTGTAAGCTCTTGTGTCACCCCCTCATCCTCATAGACAGTAAGCTCTTGTGTCACCCCCTCATCCTCATAGACTGTAAGCTCTTGTGTCACCCCACATCCTCATAGACTGTAAGCTCTTGTGTCACCCCCTCATCCTCATAGACTGTAAGCTCTTGTGTCACTCCCTCATCCTCATAGACTGTAAGCTCTTGTGTCACCCCACATCCTCATAGACTGTAAGCTCTTGTGTCACCCCCTCATCCTCATAGACTGTAAGCTCTTGTGTCATCCCCTCATCCTCATAGACTGTAAGCTCTTGTGTCCCTCTCATCCTCATAGACAGTAAGCTCTTGTGTCACCCCCTCATCCTCATAGACTGTAAGCTCTTGTGTCCCCCCTCATCCTCATAGACTGTAAGCTCTTGTGTCACCCCACATCCTCATAGACTGTAAGCTCTTGTATCACCCCCTCATCCTCATAGACTGTAAGCTCTTGTGTCATCCCCTCATCCTCATAGACTGTAAGCTCTTGTGTCCCTCTCATCCTCATAGACAGTAAGCTCTTGTGTCACCCCCTCATCCTCATAGACTGTAAGGTCTTGTGTCCCCCCTCATCCTCATAGACTGTAAGCTCTTGTGTCACCCCCTCATCCTAATAGACTGTAAGCTCTTGTGTCCCCTCATCCTCATAGACTGTAAGCTCCTGTGTCCCCCTCATCCTCATAGACTGTAAGCTCTTGTGTCACCCCCTCATCCTAATAGACTGTAAGCTCTTGTGTCCTCCCTCATCCTCATAGACTGTAAGCTCTTGTGTCACCCCCTCATCCTCATAGACTGTAAGCTCTTGTGTCCTCCCCTCATCCTCATAGACTGTTAGCTCTTGTGTCACCCCTCATCCTCATAGACTGTAAGCTCTTGTGTCACCCTCATCCTCATAGACTGTAAGCTCTTGTGTCATCCCCTCATCCTCATAGACTGTAAGCTCTTGTGTCACCTCCTCATCCTCATAGTCTGTAAGGAGGACCCTCCCATATGACTGTTACTACTCTGTAATGTATTATGTTATGTGTATATGTCCCCTATGATTTGTATATGATGGCGCTATATAGAAATAATACTGCTATACAGGGAACAATTAGTCCCTTTAGTAGGTAGAATAGTGGTTGTGGACCCTTTGTATTGAGGCATCCGCCCCCTTCCCCTGTAGTGTGTAGTATAGGTGTATTACCTGATGGGGGCAGTATGTGTCTATCCCCTGCACTGTGACACATAGTTGCCTGTTATGGATTCTTTTCCCACTATTGGGTGTCTGGGTGGTATCTTAACCCCTCGCTGTCTCCTCGTTGTCTCCCCTGCAAGGAAGCCGGTAATGATGGGAAAACGTTGTCCTCATTGATAATCCAGATCTTGCTTCACTTCCCAGTAACTTATCTAACATCTGTCACATCACAGGGCGAGAGCTGCGACCGTCCTGTCCCCTCTTCACGCTCCCAGCAGGCGGCGGCCTTCGCTTTTGATGTTTCCTGCTTTTAGGATTTGTCCATATTCCTTATGTAAATACACTGGAGGGTAAGGTGGATGTGAAGGTCACAGGTCACACAGTCAATTTTTTGGTGGGTCCCTAGATGGTGACACTTATTTAAAGGTCATGGAGTAAAGTGTCCTCCCTAGGGAAAGTAGACACTTGGCCGAGTATCGGATCATCACTATCACCTTTAGATACATCTGTTTACTTTGTAAAGCCAGAGAGAACGTTATAGTATGATGGTTGAAGTTGCATGAGGGCGCTTGGATGCACCTGACTTGCTTTATGCTCAGTGGAGACTCGATGAAATCTTTTGAGATGGACCCAATTTTCCATTTAGGTCTTCTGTACGGCAATACTTGTAGCAAAAACAAAGTTTCAGGAACAAAGTTGCAGTGTGACGCAATATTTCAGACATTGGGGCTCATTTACTAAGGGCCACACTTTCGTCGAGTTTCCCGAATTTTACCATTTTGCGCCGAATTCCGACAGGATTTTGGTGCACCCGATCGAATTGTGGCGCTTGCACGTGACAGAAATCGGGGGGCGTGGCCATCGGAACGCAACGGATTCGGAAAAATCACAGAATTTAAAAAACGAAATGTGTTGTAAGATCAAGCACTTACAAGCACCAGGAAGGAGAAGGTGCACTCCAGCGCACCTCGGTGCAGCAGCGACACCTGCTGGATATCGGGCGCACGACCTTCGAGAATCCCGGCAGACCCGAATCCTCGTCGGACACGATCACAACAGGACCGGGTAAGTAAATGAGCCCCATTGTATTTTTAATGCATTGGGAATAATTATACATACACAAAAGTGACCAATATAACAATTAGAAGGACAATTTGGAGTGACCCCATTAAAAATCCCATCTGCACCCCCCCCCTATAGACACTGTGCCCCCCCCCCCCCCCCTTGTGTATATATCCAGTATAAATATATCTTCTGATTTTGCATATAAAATTCTGATCATATCCCAACATGTTTAGGCGACCATCTCCCCTTCATCAGTGAACACCATGGGGAGAAAGTAAAGATCATTTTCACTTAAAGGGCTCCCCTATCAATACAAGGCGACCAAATGCAGAAAGGTATTTCAAGGACCTAAAAGGAAATCACAATCCATCCTGATACACCAGGGACATTACTCATAGATCCCGGCACCGGGACTGTGGGATCTTCTTATATGTGTTATCCACGGCCTCCTTCCTTCTAAAATCAACTTTTATAATTATGCTAATGAGTCTGAGGGGCTATCCAAGCCCCTTTGTGATCTGGATTTACAAACTGTTACACTGTCTCACCCTCCTTCAGCTCCTTTGTAAAGCCAGATCACAGAGGGGCTTGGATAGCCCCTCAGACCCATTAGCATAATTATAAAAGTTGATGTTAGAAGGGAGGAGGCCGTGGATGACAAATATAAGAAGATCCCACAGTCCCGGTGCCTGGATCTATGAGTAATGTCCCTGGTTTATCAGGATGGAGATTTCCTTTAAGACAAAAAATGAGCATCACTATTAAAGGGGTTATCTTATGTTGAGCTGTCATCTCCTCTCTGCACAACAATGGGGGGTCCCTTTTACCCCATATCATTAGAGGTGCAGACAAGCTGCTCCATTCATTCCTATGGGACTCCTGGAGGGTAGGGATCTGCTGAAATGACAAGTTATATCCATAGGGTAGGTGGTGGGTAGGTGACCGGGGGGTTGTGGCTGCTGGGGTCTGCTTAATGAATGCAGCTCCATTCATATGGGGTACTAGGACCCCCTTCTGCTGATGGGTGGAAGTCCAGGCAATAAGGGACAGTTCCTTTAAATAAGACTGAAGAGTATATAGAAGACTGACTGAAGAGTATATAGAAGACTGACTGAAGAGTATATAGGATCTAGGATCTATACCGTAGTAGATGGGGGATGGGGAAGTCTCCCCCGGCTGTGGGGGTCTGCGGTGGTCTCTGGCCTAATCCTTAGAAGATTCCAGATGACGCTTCACTCTTTGCTCTTCCATCGTGACCTCGCTCCTCACCTTTGTCCTCCTGGACCTCTCATCTTCACCCCTTCGCCATTTGGGCACCGGACCTGCGCCCCCCTACGTCCAGCCCCCCAGTCCTCCTTTGTGTTGTCACTATTGTCATGTGGCATCTTCTTTTCTTCCTCCTTTGTTGCCTTTAGACTTTTCAAGACAAAATAAAGCTGATCCTTAAGAGTCCTTGATCCGTCTCCTGTGCGCTCCTCCAATTTAAAGGGATACAGCATAACATGGCGCAACTTAATCCAGGATTACCCATTGTTCTCCATGAGGCTGCTGCAGCATTATATTTCGGAACCGTTATTTATCATCTGGTATAAGCTATGATCCGGACAAGTCCAATAATCCAGCAGAATCTTATCGAGAAGTAAGATGGATTTAAAGGGAACCTAGCAGTAGGTCTGGGGCCAGTAAGTTTGCATCAATGTTTAGGGCCAAACTTACTGAGAGGTTCCCTTTAAATGTCATCAATATCTACTTGTGGTACCATCACTGATCAGCTGATGTATTGGCACTACACAGCTCAAGCCAATGGGACGGAGCTTGCAGTACCTCTCCCAGCCACTACACAGTGTATGGCGCTGTATATTTCATACACTGACTGATGCATCCACCTACTATACACTGTCAGTAACAGGATATTCTACTGTGTCAGTAACAACTGTGACCTTGCATTGTATTCTATGAATCTTAGTTTATGATTTAGATGATGACCCCCGATGACCTCCACAGATGATTTATGCAGAAATCTCAGACTTCTCAGCCTTGTATCTGTATCAGTTTGCTCTGTCGGCCGCTATATCCGCTGATGAAGGACGACGACGCTCAATTCTATTTTTGATTTTGCTTATTTTTTTTTTAATACTTTCAGGGTTTATTTTTGGGTTGTTATGTCCAATTCATTATTAATAGAGACTGCGACCTGGAAGCTGGGTCCATGTTATGTAGAGGATTTTTTTTTTTTAAAGGGGATGTCCCTTTAACTGTACGGCAGCTTGTAATGGATGTAGCACATGGTTACATAGTGGCAGCAAAATGTTACAAACTGTCATTTATATTATTATTATTGTTTATGGAACATTCATTCTATGGTCTTGTACAATCAGTAGGACGGGGGGGGGGGGGGAGGGGGTCACATACATTGCATTATGTGTAATGTAACAACAACAAATACAAGACTACAGTCATCCTGAGACAAGTGGACAATGCAAACTACACATACAGGGGCTTATTTACTAAGGGTCCGCGGCCGCACTCTGATTGGATTTTCCGACGTTATTGGGATTTGCGCCGCTGTGACAGGTATTTAACAGGGAATGACTGGGAGACAGGAGAGTTGTGTCTGGAAAGCTTATAAGGTCCCCTGCACAATGTGGGATTAGTAAGTGCTCCGGCTGTAAGTAGTGATTGTACATTAGGGAGGGATTATGCAAATAGTAGTCTCTATAAATAAAACCTGACATCTAATGTCTTCGTTTTGGAGTCACTGACTGTAAGATGCACCCGGAGATATCCCCAAATTTATATTAAAATTAAAAAATAGCTCCTTCGGATGGGAAATGAGAAATTTTATGACAATGAAGTTGTTTAGTGCAAATCACCAGGGCGAGAGATACAGTAATGTCATTGTCTTCCAGTCGTCTCGGGGTAACATCTGACACCTGCTCAACTGTCTTGTAGGTGGTCGGAGGAGACGTCTCAAGACGAAACGCGGTACAGATGTTATTTCCATCGGATGTCATCCTATTTCCCGCCAGCGGGGGCAGCAGAGAGTGGAGTGTTATAGGCGAATGTTACGCTACAACGGCGAAACAAAGGGACAAAGAACAGAACACAGCAACAGGGGTGTCTCCGCTCCTCCGCCAAAAAAAAGGGATTTTTTTTCTAAGCCCCCACCCCCCAAAACAAAAGGATTTAAATTTTTTAAATTTATATTTAAACATTTTAAATTTGGTCCCATCACCCCAGAGGCGATGACATCACACACAGCGGCAGCAATGTGAATGATATTGATGTCATCACTTTCCATTCTTAAGTAACTGGAAGTATCGGAGAACCAGCCCTGGAACCAAGGGATCCGAGCGCCCCTTCCCCTGGGGGCAACTTTGTGTTTTGTTTCTATTTTTAGACTTTTGCCGCCTCTTCAGGTTTTGTTTTTCGGATACTCGGGAAAACCCCTTTAACTAAACCTTGCAGATGTGTGAAACGGACCCAACCAGATCACATTTCAGTGTCTTCAATAGAATTTCCATTCACTGACAGCAAACAGAGATTGCACAATCAATATATGACAGTATATTTAGTGCTGCTCAAATGTTTAATGTCCAAAAACGAATGGATCATCCGTCTACTTTTTAATGGAGCACCTATCCGTTGTCCGACACTCGGCTAAGTGACCGCAGCCTTAACTACTTATTTAGCACAGCGCCTCCCCCTGTATAGTGGCTATGGGTGGTATTACAGCCCAGCCCATTTCACTAACATAGGGCTGACCTTAAGAGAGGTCATGTGATACATGGATGTAAAGCAAAAATGGCGCTCACCAAAACGCTACATCCAACGTCACCTGCTGATTAGCGGGGACACCGGGTGTAAGGGCACCACTACCAGAATTGCCCTTTATGACAAACCCCTTTAATGCACAATAGAACAATCCCAGTTTCTTGATGATTAAAGGGATGTGGTGTCGCCCGTGTCACCCCCACTGCCTTCTGGGCCTTAGAGACATACGTGAAATTTGCCCTTGTGAAACGCGGAGCCACAAAACCACCAGATTTTCTCATCAGAGATTCGTAACCATCTGATAATAGAGAAAACCGCAATTTCATTGTCGCTTGTTTATTAGTTACAGTCCATCAACCCCAAGAGAAGACGCAGGTGCCGGGCAGCCGAGCACGACTGACAGCGACTACAGCTGCAGCGACAAACAAACATATATATATATACTGTATAGTGCTAGTAACCGGTAAAAGAAGGAACATCATCTATACCATATAACTGTAGCAACAATCACCCCTCATGGTGGAACACAGTGACCCACATTTATCAAAAGCTGTGGAAACTGCACTTGGTGCAGATCACCTGTGTAGTGTGCAGGGGGCGCCAGATTCCTGAATTGTGCTGCACATTTTTCACGAATCTGGCGCCCCCTACACTGCTCCAGCAGAGTGCACCAACTTTTTTTAGTGCAGCTTTAACATGGGCCATGTGACACAATTCTGTTGGACTCTGCATGATAAATGTGTTGCATGGTCCAACTGAGCCCCGGACGCCCCTTTCAGTGCAGAAATTATGAGTTTCATGAAGAATAGCGCAGCCGTGACACTTTAAATACATGTGCAAGTCAGACAGAAAACTGGTGCAGGGGCTTTCATAAACCTGGACAGGAGAGTATAAGTATCTCTTCTTCTTTCCTCACTGTCACCTCCTATACATGAGCAATATGATAGTAATGATGATAATAATACTGCCCCCTATGTACAAGAATATAACTGCTATAATACTGCCCCCTATGTACAGGAATATAACTACTATAATACTGCCCCCTATGTACAGGAATATAACTCCTATAATACTGCCCTCTATGTACAGGAATATAACTACTATAATACTGCCCCCTATGTACAATAATATAACTACCATAATACTGCCCCCTATGTACAGGAATATAACTACTATAATACTGCCCCCTATGTACAATAATATAACTACCATAATACTGCCCCCTATGTACAGGAATATAACTACTATAATACTGCCCCCTATGTACAGGAATATAACTACTATAATACTGCCCCCTATGTACAAGAATATAACTACTATAATACTGACCCCTATGTACAAGAATATAACTACTATAATACTGCCCTCTATGTACAGGAATATAACTACTATAATACTGCCCCCTATGTACAAGAATATAACTACTATAATACTGACCCCTATGTACAAGAATATAACTACTATAATACTGCCCCCTATGTACAGGGATATAACTACTATAATACTGCCCCCTATGTACAAGAATATAACTACTATAATACTGACCCCTATGTACAAGAATATAACTACTATAATACTGCCCCCTATGTACAAGAATATAACTACTATAATACTGACCCCTATGTACAAGAATATAACTACTATAATACTGCCCCCTATGTACAGGAATATAACTACTATAATACTGCCCCTTATGTACAAGAATATAACTGCTATAATACTGCCCCCTATGTACAAGAATATAACTACTATAATACTGCCCCCTATGTACAATAATATAACTACCATAATACTGCCCCCTATGTACAGGAATATAACTACTATAATACTGCCCCCTATGTACAGGAATATAACTACTATAATACTGCCCCCTATGTACAAGAATATAACTACTATAATACTGACCCCTATGTACAAGAATATAACTACTATAATACTGCCCTCTATGTACAGGAATATAACTACTATAATACTGCCCCCTATGTACAAGAATATAACTACTATAATACTGACCCCTATGTACAAGAATATAACTACTATAATACTGCCCCCTATGTACAGGGATATAACTACTATAATACTGCCCCCTATGTACAAGAATATAACTACTATAATACTGACCCCTATGTACAAGAATATAACTACTATAATACTGCCCCCTATGTACAAGAATATAACTACTATAATACTGACCCCTATGTACAAGAATATAACTACTATAATACTGCCCCCTATGTACAGGAATATAACTACTATAATACTGCCCCTTATGTACAAGAATATAACTGCTATAATACTGCCCCCTATGTACAAGAATATAACTACTATAATACTGCCCCCTATGTACAGGAATATAACTACTATAATACTGCCCCCTATGTACAAGAATATAACTACTATAATACTGACCCCTATGTACAAGAATATAACTACTATAATACTGCCCTCTATGTACAGGAATATAACTACTATAATACTGCCCCCTATGTACAAGAATATAACTACTATAATACTGACCCCTATGTACAAGAATATAACTACTATAATACTGCCCCCTATGTACAGGAATATAACTACTATAATACTGCCCCCTATGTACAAGAATATAACTACTATAATACTGCCCCCTATGTACAAGAATATAACTGCTATAATACTGCCCCCTATGTACAAGAATATAACTACTATAATACTGCCCCTATGTACAGGAATATAACTACTATAATACTGCCCCCTATGTACAATAATATAACTACCATAATACTGCCCCCTATGTACAGGAATATAACTACTATAATACTGCCCCCTATGTACAAGAATATAACTACTATAATACTGCCCCCTATGTACAAGAATATAACTACTATAATACTGCCCCCTATGTACAATAATATAACTACCATAATACTGCCCCCTATGTACAGGAATATAACTACTATAATACTGCCCCCTATGTACAAGAATATAACTACTATAATACTGCCCCCTATGTACAAGAATATAACTACTATAATACTGCCCCCTATGTACAATAATATAACTACCATAATACTGCCCCCTATGTACAGGAATATAACTACTATAATACTGCCCCCTATGTACAAGAATATAACTACTATAATACTGCCCCCTATTTACAAGAATATAACTACTATAATACTGCCCCTATGTACAGGAATATAACTACTATAATACTGCCCCCTATGTACAATAATATAACTACCATAATACTGCCCCCTATGTACAGGAATATAACTACTATAATACTGCCCCCAATGTACAAGAATATAACTACTATAATACTGCCCCCTATGTACAAGAATATAACTACTATAATACTGCCCCTATGTACAGGAATATAACTGCTATAATACTGACCCCTATGTACAAGAATATAACTACTATAATACTGCCCCCTATGTACAAGAATATAACGACTATCATACTGCCCCCTATGTACAATAATATAACTACTATAATACCCCCCCCTTTGTACAGGAATATAACTACTAAAATACTGCCCACTATGTACAGGAATATAACTACTATAATACTGCCCCCTATGTACAGGAATATAACTACTATAATACTGCCCCCTATGTACAGGAATATAACTACTATAATACTGCCCTCTATGTACAGGAATATAACTACTATAATACTGCCCCCTATGTACAAGAATATAACTACTATAATACCGCTCCCTATGTACAGGAATATAACTACTATAATACTGCCCCCTATGTACAGGAATATAACTACTATAATACTGCCCTCTATGTACAGGAATATAACTACTATAATACTGCCCCCTATGTACAAGAATATAACTACTATAATACCGCTCCCTATGTACAGGAATATAACTACTATAATACTGCCCCCTATGTACAGGAATATAACTACTATAATATTGCCCCCTATGTACAGGAATATAACTACTATAATACTGCCCCCTATGTACAAGAATATAACTACTATAATACCCCCCCCCCCCTATGTACAGGAATATAACTACTATAATATTGCCCCCTATGTACAGGAATATAACTACTATAATACTGCCCCCTATGTACAGGAATATAACTACTATAATACTGCCCCCTATGTACAAGAATATAACTACTATAATACAGCCCCCCATTTACAAGAATATAACTACTATAATACTGCCCCCATTTACAAGAATATAACTACTATAATACTGCCCCCCTATGTACAAGAATATAACTACTATAATACTGCCCCCTATGTACAGGAATATAACTACTATAATACTGCCCCCTATGTACAAGAATATAACTACTATAATACTGCCCCCTATGTACAGGAATATAACTACTATAATACTGCCCCCTATGTACAAGAATATAACTACTATAATACTGCCCCCTATGTACAGGAATACAACTACTATAATACTGCCCCCTATGTACAAGAATATAACTACTATAATACTGCCCCCTATGTACAAGAATATAACTACTATAATACTGCCCCCTATGTACAAGAATATAACTACTATAATACTGCCCCCTATGTACAGGGATATAACTACTATAATACTGCCCCCTATGTACAAGAACATAACTACTATAATACTGCCCCCTATGTACAAGAATATAACTACTATAATACTGCCCCCTATGTACAGGGATATAACTACTATAATACTGCTCCCTATGTACAGGAATATAACTACTATAATACTGCCCCCTATGTACAGGAATATAACTACTATAATACTGCCCCCTATGTACAGGAATATAACTACTATAATACTGCCCCCTATGTACAGGAATATAACTACTATAATACTGCCCCCTATGTACAGGAATATAACTACTATAATACTGCCCCCTATGTACAGGAATATAACTACTATAATAATGCCCCCTATGTACAAGAATATAACTACTATAATACTGCCCCCTATGTACAGGAATATAACTACTATAATACTGCCCCCTATGTACAGGAATATAACTACTATAATACTGCCCTCTATGTACAGGAATATAACTACTATAATACTGCCCCCTATGTACAAGAATATAACTACTATAATACCGCTCCCTATGTACAGGAATATAACTACTATAATACTGCCCCCTATGTACAGGAATATAACTACTATAATATTGCCCCCTATGTACAGGAATATAACTACTATAATACTGCCCCCTATGTACAAGAATATAACTACTATAATACCCCCCCCCCTATGTACAGGAATATAACTACTATAATATTGCCCCCTATGTACAGGAATATAACTACTATAATACTGCCCCCTATGTACAGGAATATAACTACTATAATACTGCCCCCTATGTACAAGAATATAACTACTATAATACAGCCCCCCATTTACAAGAATATAACTACTATAATACTGCCCCCCTATGTACAAGAATATAACTACTATAATACTGCCCCCCATTTACAAGAATATAACTACTATAATACTGCCCCCATTTACAAGAATATAACTACTATAATACTGCCCCCTATGTACAAGAATATAACTACTATAATACTGCCCCCTATGTACAGGGATATAACTACTATAATACTGCCCCCTATGTACAAGAACATAACTACTATAATACTGCCCCCTATGTACAAGAATATAACTACTATAATACTGCCCCCTATGTACAGGGATATAACTACTATAATACTGCCCCCTATGTACAGGAATATAACTAGTATACTACTGCCCCTATAACTACTATAATACTGCACCCTATGTACAGGGATATAACTACAATAATACTGCCCCCTATGTACAAGAATATAACTACTATAATACTGCCCCCTATGTACAGGAATATAACTACTATAATACTGCCCCCTATGTACAAGAATATAACTACTATAATACTGCCTCCTATGTACAAGAATAATTACTATAATACTGCCCCCTATGTACAGGAATATAACTACTATAATACTGCCCCCTATGTACAGGAATATAACTACTATAATACTGCCCCCTATGTACAGGAATATAACTACTATAATACTGCCCCCTATGTACAAGAATATAACTACTATAATACTGCCCCCTATGTACAGGAATATAACTACTATAATACTGCCCCCTATGTACAAGAATATAACTACTATAATACTGCCCCCTATGTACAGGAATATAACTACTATAATACTGCCCCCTATGTACAGGAATATAACTACTAAAATACTGCCCCCTATGTACAGGAATATAACTACTATAATACTGCCCCCTATGTACAGGAATATAACTACTATAATACTGCCCCCTATGTACAAGAATATAACTACTATAATACTGCCCCCTATGTACAGGAATATAACTACTATAATACTGCCCCCTATGTACAAGAATATAACTACTATAATACTGCCCCCTATGTACAGGAATATAACTACTATAATACTGCCCCCTATGTACAGGAATATAACTACTATAATACTGCCCCCTATGTACAGGAATATAACTACTATAATACTGCCCCCTATGTACAGGAATATAACTACTATAATACTGCCCCCTATGTACAGGAATATAACTACTATAATACTGCCCCCTATGTACAGGAATATAACTACTATAATACTGCCCCCTATGTACAAGAATATAACTACTATAATACTGCCCCCTATGTACAGGAATATAACTACTATAATACTGCCCCCTATGTACAAGAATATAACTACTATAATACTGCCCCCTATGTACAGGAATATAACTACTATAATACTGCCCCCTATGTACAGGAATATAACTACTATAATACTGCCCCCTATGTACAAGAATATAACTACTATAATACTGCCCCCTATGTACAAGAATATAACTACTATAATACTGCCCCCTATGTACAGGAATATAACTACTATAATACTGCCCCCTATGTACAGGAATATAACTACTATAATACTGCCCCCTATGTACAAGAATATAACTACTATAATACTGCCCCCTATGTACAAGAATATAACTACTATAATACTGCCCCCTATGTACAAGAATATAACTACTATAATACTGCCCCCTATGTACAGGAATATAACTACTATAATACTGACCCCTATGTACAAGAATATAACTACTATAATACTGCCCCCTATGTACAAGAATATAACTACTATAATACTGCCCCCTATGTACAAGAATATAACTACTATAATACTGCCCCCTATGTACAAGAATATAACTACTATAATACTGCCCCCTATGTACAGGAATATAACTACTATAATACAGCCCCCTATGTACAGGAATATAACTACTATAATACTGCCCCCTATGTACAAGAATATAACTACTATAATACTGCCCCCTATGTACAAGAATATAACTACTATAATACTGCCCCCTATGTACAAGAATATAACTACTATAATACTGCCCCCTATGTACAAGAATATAACTACTATAATACTGCCCCCTATGTACAAGAATATAACTACTATAATACTGCCCCCTATGTACAAGAATATAACTACTATAATACTGCCCCCTATGTACAAGAATATAACTACTATAATACTGCCCCCTATGTACAGGAATATAACTACTATAATACTGCCCCCTATGTACAGGAATATAACTACTATAATACTGCCCCCTATGTACAGGAATATAACTACTATAATACTGCCCCCTATGTACAAGAATATAACTACTATAATACTGCCCCCTATGTACAGGAATATAACTACTATAATACTGCCCCCTATGTACAAGAATATAACTACTATAATACTGCCCCCTATGTACAGGAATATAACTACTATAATACTGCCCCCTATGTACAGGAATATAACTACTATAATACTGCCCCCTATGTACAGGAATATAACTACTATAATACTGCCCCCTATGTACAGGAATATAACTACTATAATACTGCCCCCTATGTACAGGAATATAACTACTATAATACTGCCCCCTATGTACAGGAATATAACTACTATAATACTGCCCCCTATGTACAAGAATATAACTACTATAATACTGCCCCCTATGTACAGGAATATAACTACTATAATACTGCCCCCTATGTACAAGAATATAACTACTATAATACTGCCCCCTATGTACAGGAATATAACTACTATAATACTGCCCCCTATGTACAGGAATATAACTACTATAATACTGCCCCCTATGTACAAGAATATAACTACTATAATACTGCCCCCTATGTACAAGAATATAACTACTATAATACTGCCCCCTATGTACAGGAATATAACTACTATAATACTGCCCCCTATGTACAGGAATATAACTACTATAATACTGCCCCCTATGTACAAGAATATAACTACTATAATACTGCCCCCTATGTACAAGAATATAGCTACTATAATACTGCCCCCTATGTACAAGAATATAACTACTATAATACTGCCCCCTATGTACAGGAATATAACTACTATAATACTGCCCCCTATGTACAAGAATATAACTACTATAATACTGCCCCCTATGTACAAGAATATAACTACTATAATACTGCCCCCTATGTACAAGAATATAACTACTATAATACTGCCCCCTATGTACAAGAATATAACTACTATAATACTGCCCCCTATGTACAGGAATATAACTACTATAATACAGCCCCCTATGTACAGGAATATAACTACTATAATACTGCCCCCTATGTACAAGAATATAACTACTATAATACTGCCCCCTATGTACAAGAATATAACTACTATAATACTGCCCCCTATGTACAAGAATATAACTACTATAATACTGCCCCCTATGTACAAGAATATAACTACTATAATACTGCCCCCTATGTACAAGAATATAACTACTATAATACTGCCCCCTATGTACAAGAATATAACTACTATAATACTGCCCCCTATGTACAGGAATATAACTACTATAATACTGCCCCCTATGTACAAGAATATAACTACTATAATACTGCCCCCTATGTACAAGAATATAACTACTATAATACTGCCCCCTATGTACAAGAATATAACTACTATAGTACTGCCCCCTATGTACAAGAATATAACTACTATAATACTGCCCCCTATGTACAGGAATATAACTACTATAATACAGCCCCCTATGTACAGGAATATAACTACTATAATACTGCCCCCTATGTACAAGAATATAACTACTATAATACTGCCCCCTATGTACAAGAATATAACTACTATAATACTGCCCCCTATGTACAAGAATATAACTACTATAATACTGCCCCCTATGTACAGGAATATAACTACTATAATACTGCCCCCTATGTACAAGAATATAACTACTATAATACTGCCCCCTATGTACAAGAATATAACTACTATAATACTGCCCCCTATGTACAAGAATATAACTACTATAATACTGCCCCCTATGTACAAGAATATAACTACTATAATACTGCCCCCTATGTACAGGAATATAATTACTATAATACAGCCCCCTATGTACAGGAATATAACTACTATAATACTGCCCCCTATGTACAAGAATATAACTACTATAATACTGCCCCCTATGTACAAGAATATAACTACTATAATACTGCCCCCTATGTACAAGAATATAACTACTATAATACTGCCCCCTATGTACAAGAATATAACTACTATAATACTGCCCCCTATGTACAAGAATATAACTACTATAATACTGCCCCCTATGTACAAGAATATAACTACTATAATACTGCCCCCTATGTACAAGAATATAACTACTATAATACTGCCCCCTATGTACAGGAATATAACTACTATAATACTGCCCCCTATGTACAGGAATATAACTACTATAATACTGCCCCCTATGTACAGGAATATAACTACTATAATACTGCCCCCTATGTACAAGAATATAACTACTATAATACTGCCCCCTATGTACAGGAATATAACTACTATAATACTGCCCCCTATGTACAAGAATATAACTACTATAATACTGCCCCCTATGTACAGGAATATAACTACTATAATACTGCCCCCTATGTACAGGAATATAACTACTATAATACTGCCCCCTATGTACAGGAATATAACTACTATAATACTGCCCCCTATGTACAGGAATATAACTACTATAATACTGCCCCCTATGTACAGGAATATAACTACTATAATACTGCCCCCTATGTACAGGAATATAACTACTATAATACTGCCCCCTATGTACAAGAATATAACTACTATAATACTGCCCCCTATGTACAGGAATATAACTACTATAATACTGCCCCCTATGTACAAGAATATAACTACTATAATACTGCCCCCTATGTACAGGAATATAACTACTATAATACTGCCCCCTATGTACAGGAATATAACTACTATAATACTGCCCCCTATGTACAAGAATATAACTACTATAATACTGCCCCCTATGTACAAGAATATAACTACTATAATACTGCCCCCTATGTACAGGAATATAACTACTATAATACTGCCCCCTATGTACAGGAATATAACTACTATAATACTGCCCCCTATGTACAAGAATATAACTACTATAATACTGCCCCCTATGTACAAGAATATAACTACTATAATACTGCCCCCTATGTACAAGAATATAACTACTATAATACTGCCCCCTATGTACAGGAATATAACTACTATAATACTGCCCCCTATGTACAAGAATATAACTACTATAATACTGCCCCCTATGTACAAGAATATAACTACTATAATACTGCCCCCTATGTACAAGAATATAACTACTATAATACTGCCCCCTATGTACAAGAATATAACTACTATAATACTGCCCCCTATGTACAGGAATATAACTACTATAATACAGCCCCCTATGTACAGGAATATAACTACTATAATACTGCCCCCTATGTACAAGAATATAACTACTATAATACTGCCCCCTATGTACAAGAATATAACTACTATAATACTGCCCCCTATGTACAAGAATATAACTACTATAATACTGCCCCCTATGTACAAGAATATAACTACTATAATACTGCCCCCTATGTACAAGAATATAACTACTATAATACTGCCCCCTATGTACAAGAATATAACTACTATAATACTGCCCCCTATGTACAGGAATATAACTACTATAATACTGCCCCCTATGTACAAGAATATAACTACTATAATACTGCCCCCTATGTACAAGAATATAACTACTATAATACTGCCCCCTATGTACAAGAATATAACTACTATAATACTGCCCCCTATGTACAAGAATATAACTACTATAATACTGCCCCCTATGTACAGGAATATAACTACTATAATACAGCCCCCTATGTACAGGAATATAACTACTATAATACTGCCCCCTATGTACAAGAATATAACTACTATAATACTGCCCCCTATGTACAAGAATATAACTACTATAATACTGCCCCCTATGTACAAGAATATAACTACTATAATACTGCCCCCTATGTACAAGAATATAACTACTATAATACTGCCCCCTATGTACAAGAATATAACTACTATAATACTGCCCCCTATGTACAAGAATATAACTACTATAATACAGCCCCCTATGTACAGGAATATAACCAGGACTTGTCCTGATACCAGGGGCTTCTCCTCATAAATCAGACATATCCGCTGCGGCTCGGCCTGTGATACCTTTATGGGGGTGCGGATGTTGTCTTTAAGTTTTCCCTTTTATTTCATGAATCTGAGGCATAACGTGGGAGCGCTGTGCTCTCGCTGATCGATACGTGTGAGGTCCCCGCTGATACAACGCTGCAGGAAATATTGACAAACTCCGACTCACCAATCACATAAACAATGGGAATCTCAGAGGCGGAATAATAGTTTTCTTTGTAGTCGAAATAAAGAATTTGTGGATTTTAATGAGTCTGGAAGCGGCCGCCGTAGTAATGGGGATCGGGATCGTGAAACGCCGCCGCCACCTAATGGTCATAGGTGGAATGACACATCATGTTCTGTGCATTGTCACTTTAAGATCTGTAATATTTTACTTTTGTGTCTTGCAGTTTATTATTTTTATCTGTTGTCACGGGAACATTGAATATATTATGAGATTTTACGTTCTTGTTCCCCACGGCGGTTTTTAATTTGTTTAAAGGAACCTTCCAATCAGTCTAATAGTATTTATTATGCTCAATGCAGGGTCAGAGAAGGCTGGTGATGAATCCTGGGTCATGACGCCCTGAATTACCCTGGTCCATAATACACTGGGTGTTATTATATTTTAATGGGTGTCCTGTAATACTCAAATTGTTCTCTAGAGGCGCTGCAGGGATAATGAACATGTGACACCCCATGGGTTTCCCCCATGGATTGCAAGCAATATTTTATGGATCTTTATGTATGGATATCCTCTCATTAGTTCACAATCAGTTTAAAGTGACATTCTCTCTTGACTCATCTCAGGCAAAATTTGACTCTTCTCTGCTCATTGTCACATGACTTTGGAGGAGATTTTGGCGTAGCAGCCTTGACACACCACCAAACATATGACTGCAGCAGCCAATCACTGCTCATCCCTGAATTGCAGATAAACCCCTTTAATACTTGCACCTACAATGTCATTTAAACATACAGGGGCAGATTTACTTACCCGGTCCATTCGAGATCAAGTGGCGCGTCCTCTGCGGTGGATTCGGGTCCCGCCAGGATTCACTAAGGTAGTTCCTCCGACGTCTACCAGATGGCGCTGCTGCGCTGAAGAGCATCGGATTGCATTGGAGTTCACTGTCCTACCCTGGGTGCAGGTAAGTGCGTGTCGAGCGACACTTTTTAAAAAAAAAATGCGGCGGTTGTTCCGAATCCGCCGGGTTCTTTTACGGCCACGACCCCCGATTTCCGTCGGGTGCACGCCGGCACCGATGCGCCACAATCCGATCGCGTGCGGCAAAAACCCAGGGCAATTCAGGGAAAATCAGCGCAAAACGGAAAAATTTGGGTTACCCGCCGTCAAAACGCGATTCGGGCCCTTAGTAAATGACCCCCACAATTTTGATCGGGGAATTCAGTTCTGTGGCGCCACCTGCAGGAGGGATCCATTAGTGCAATACATTTCTGCTGCACTGTAGCTCAGGGCTTTCAATAACAGCGATTATAGGAAAATTATAGGAAATTTTCATCAAAATTATATGTGCAGCAGAATCTTCCACCAGAAGGATCCAGTTCTCCTTCTGTTTCCGGAATGAATATGTATCAGATAACTAAAATAACAAGAGCCTTTAGGGCAGTTAAAAAAAATGAAAACAGAAGGTTTTTAGCAAATACAACGTAACAATAATTTGGTTAGATTTGCCCATGTTGTTAGTTATCAGAAACCATCTGTTACCAACTTTTCTTAGTTTCATATAAACATTTTAAAAAAAATTTGTTTTTTTTTGTTCTGTAAATTTTCGCAGAGACTTAGCCCCCCCTGTAGGTCGATAGTTGTACTGTAGGTCAAATGCAACAAAATGTATCACTATGTAATAATAATAATTCTTTCTGTATATAGCGCCCACAGATTACACAGCGCTGCACAGAGCTTGTCACAGCTGTCCCTGTCCCCAATGGGGGTCACAATCTAATCAACCTACCAGTATGTTTTGGAGTGTGGGAGGAAACCGGAGGACCCAGAGGAAACCCACACAAACACGGAGAGAACATACAAACTCTTTGCAGATATTTTCTCTGGAACTTGAGCCCTGGACCCCAGCGCTGCAAGGCTGGAGTGCTAACCATTAAGCCACCGTGCTGCCCCATCACTGATATGTTGTAATAAGGGGTGGATTAGGACTGTTATTTTCCCTGGGTTGTATGAATATTATAGCCCCTTCAAGTCTGGAGTCACCTCCTACATTTGGTACTAGAATCAGCTTCTTTGTACCTTGCGTCCCTTCTGCTGCTTTCAATCTGCAGTTTAAGGACCCTTGGAGGTCCTTTAAAGGTCCTGGACTGGCTCTTGTGTACATGTGTATTGAGAGCAGGAACAGATGTATAAGTTTTTCATGGGTGAAGGTCCTTCATAGTATAAAATTTGTTATTAAGGTTATTAGGATTTCTTACAGATTAAGGCCCCATGCACACAGCCGTTGTGTGGAGGTATATACAGCTGTAAGCGTGTGGCGGTATATACGTCCCCATAGACGGCAATAGACGCTGTGCACAGTGAGATATCTGAAGTGGACAGACATATGTGAAATTAGAGCTTCTCCTATTGATCCTAAAGTGCTGGCGTATCCTCGCGATCTGCATATCCCTTTAACAGGGAGTGTCGCTATCCAACCCTTCTTATTATTTGGAGACTGCTGGAAGTTAGTGGGTAACTATAAGTAGTAATACCCCATAATCACATCATCCTCCATGACTTCTCCCATAAACCTCCCTCCATCAGAAGTTTTCCCCTATAAACAGATTTCATCCTGCTAAATAGTGATGATTACAAATGAATCCAATCTCACTGCATGCGGGACACATCTATGGGGTGACATATATGCAGGACACATCTATGGGGTGACCTATATGCGGGACATATCTATGGGGTGACATATATGCAGGACACATCTATGGGGTGACATATATGCAGGACACATCTATGGGGTGACATATATGCAGGACACATCTATGGGGTGACATAAATGCAGGACACATCTATGGGGTGACATATATGCGGGACATATCTATGGGGTGACATATATGCAGGACACATCTATGGGGTGACATATATGGAGGACACATCTATGGGGTGACATATATGCAGGACACATCTATGGGGTGACATATATGCAGGACACATCTATGGGGTGACATATATGGAGGACACATCTATGGGGTGACATATATGCAGGACACATCTATGGGGTGACATATATGCGGGACATATCTATGGGGTGACATATATGCGGGACATATCTATGGGGTGACATATATGCGGGACACATCTATGGGGTGACATATATGCAGGACATATCTATGGGGTGACATATATGCAGGACACATCTATGGGGTGACCTATATGCAGGACACATCTATGGGGTGACATATATGGAGGACACATCTATGGGGTGACATATATGCAGGACACATCTATGGGGTGACATATATGCAGGACACATCTATGGGGTGACATATATGCAGGACACATCTATGGGGTGACCTATATGCAGGACACATCTATGGGGTGACATATATGGAGGACACATCTATGGGGTGACCTATATGCAGGACACATCTATGGGGTGACATATATGGAGGACACATCTATGGGGTGACATATATGCAGGACACATCTATGGGGTGACATATATGCGGGACACATCTATGGGGTGACATATATGCGGGACACATCTATGGGGTGACATATATGCAGGACACATCTATGGGGTGACATATATGCAGGACACATCTATGGGGTGACATATATGCAGGACACATCTATGGGGTGACATATATGCAGGACACATCTATGGGGTGACATAAATGCAGGACACATCTATGGGGTGACATATATGCAGGACACATCTATCGGGTGACATATATGCAGGACACATCTATGGGGTGACATATATGCAGGACACATCTATGGGGTGACATATATGCAGGACACATCTATGGGGTGACATAAATGCAGGACACATCTATGGGGTGACATATATGCAGGACACATCTATGGGGTGACATATATGCAGGACACATCTATGGGGTGACATATATGCAGGACACATCTATGGGGTGACATAAATGCAGGACACATCTATGGGGTGACATATATGCAGGACACATCTATGGGGTGACATATATGCAGGACATATCTATGGGGTGACATATATGCAGGACATATCTATGGGGTGACATATATGCGGGACACATCTATGGGGTGACATATATGCAGGACATATCTATGGGGTGACATATATGCGGGACACATCTATGGGGTGACATATATGCGGGACACATCTATGGGGTGACATATATGCAGGACACATCTATGGGGTGACATATATGGAGGACACATCTATGGGGTGACATATATGCGGGACACATCTATGGGGTGACATATATGCAGGACATATCTATGGGGTGACCTATATGCAGGACACATCTATGGGGTGACATATATGGAGGACACATCTATCGGGTGACATATATGCAGGACACATCTATGGGGTGACATATATGCAGGACACATCTATGGGGTGACATATATGCAGGACACATCTATGGGGTGACATATATGCAGGACACAACTATGGGGTGACATATATGCAGGACACATCTATGGGGTGACATATATGCGGGACACATCTATGGGGTGACATATATGCAGGACACATCTATGGGGTGACATATATGCAGGACACATCTATGGGGTGACATATATGCGGGACACATCTATGGGGTGACATATATGCAGGACACATCTATGGGGTGACATATATGCAGGACACATCTATGGGGTGACATAAATGCAGGACACATCTATGGGGTGACATATATGCGGGACACATCTATGGGGTGACATATATGCAGGACACATCTATGGGGTGACATATATGCAGGACACATCTATGGGGTGACATAAATGCAGGACACATCTATGGGGTGACATATATGCAGGAAACATCTATGGGGTGACAAATATGCAGGACACATCTATGGGGTGACCTATAAGCAGGACACATCTATGGGGTGACATATATGCAGGACATATCTATGGGGTGACCTATATGCAGGACACATCTATGGGGTGACCTATATGCAGGACATATCTATGGGGTGACATATATGCAGGACACATCTATGGGGTGACATATATGCAGGACACATCTATGGGGTGACATATATGCAGGACACATCTATGGGGTGACATATATGCGGGACACATCTATGGGGTGACATATATGCAGGACACATCTATGGGGTGACATATATGCAGGACACATCTATGGGGTGACATATATGCAGGACATATCTATGGGGTGACATATATGCAGGACACATCTATGGGGTGACCTATATGCAGGACACATCTATGGGGTGACATATATGCAGGACACATCTATGGGGTGACATATATGGAGGACACATCTATCGGGTGACATATATGCGGGACACATCTATGGGGTGACATATATGCAGGACACATCTATGGGGTGACATATATGCAGGACACATCTATGGGGTGACATATATGCAGGACACATCTATGGGGTGACATATATGCAGGACACATCTATGGGGTGACATATATGCAGGACATATCTATTGTGTGATGTCAATGGAAGCAGCGGACAGTAAATACAAAGGCAGGAGCTCCCCCTAGTGGCTGCCATCAGTCTGTTGGATCTGGTTTGAGGGGTTGGAGCCATGAACTGATTTGCCATGTGAAATCATTATTTGGTGACATCCTGGGTATAGCTCAATTCCTCTAAAAGAATTGTCACCAGGTTTTACCCCACTAAACTCCCATCCCCCTCAGGTTGCGTATGAAATGTCCTTTCTAAAATTTGTGTATTAAAAAAACTTCTCCCAAAGTCCGGCAAATATGACCCTTCAATCCCATTTTCACATGAGGTAAGTAAATTTAGTGGTTACACAGGTATTGCACTTCAAAAACCTCTATCTTTAGTTCTATAGCACATAATATCAAGTTTTACTGTCATTTTAAAGAAAAGAATCTCATCTTTAAAATCAAATAAGGCTTCCGGTTTCATGTTTTTGCATTTGCATGTTTCTAGGTGCTATAGGACAGAAGATTGGGACTTGTAAAGTGACATTCCCTCTGCAACCAATAAACTTGACTCAACTCATGCAAAAACGAGGTGAGAAGAGTCATATTTTCCTGACTTTGGTGGATAATTTTTAACCATAAATGGGTGAGATTTCACATAAAAGAGGGAATTTTAGAAAGGACATTTTATACCCGACCTGAGGGGCTGGTAGTTTAGTGGGGTAAAATCTGGGGGCAGATTCTACTGCTTATATCTTGGTGATGGATTATCAGAGGTCTTGAGGAGTCTATCCCTTCATGTCTAATCTGACCTGTTTATTGGGGGACAAGAGCACCTCTACACCTAGTACTGGTCCCATTGTCATTCTGGCAGATGACAACTTGGAAGACCAAGTGGAGTTTCCCTCTGACTGCCGCTCCTGTTGGTGGACAATGGGGCAGATTTACTTACCCGGTCCATTCGCGACCCAGCGGCGGGTTCTCCGTCGCTGATTCGGGTCCGGCCGGGATTCACTAAGGTAGTGCGATTTTTTCCGAATCTGTCGGGTTTTCCGATGGCCACGCCCCGATTTCAGTCGCGTGCATCCCGGCGCCGATGCGCCACAATCCGATCGAATGCGCCAAAAACCCGGGGCAATTCAGGGAAAAACGGTAATATTCGGGAAACGCGTTGGAAAAACGCGATTCGGGCCCTTAAATGACCCCAATGTCCCAAATTCATCCAGCAGAACCTGAATAATACATTGTGGAACATTTACTAAGAGTCCGTTGGATCCATTTCCGTCGGGTTTCCGGAATATTTCCGATTTGCCCTGGGTTTTTGGTGCATGCAAGTGGATTGTGGCGCATCGGTGCCAGCATTCATGCGACACAAATCGGGGGGGGGGGCGGGGGGGAGCGTGACCGACGGATTCGGTCAAAGAATTTAACTTTCAAAATTGTGTTGCAAGATCAGCACTTACATGCACCGGGAAGAAGAAGGTGAACTCCAGGGACCTGAGCGGGGAAGCGACACATGCAGGATATCGGGCGCACGGTCTTAGTGACTCCCCGCACAGCGCATTATACACGGACAATGCACTTACATGCACCGGGAAGAAGAAGGTGAACTCCGGGGACCTGAGCGGGGCAAGCGACACATGCAGGATATCGGGCGCACGATCTTAGTAACTCCCCGCACAGCGCATTATACACGGACAATGCACTTATATGCATCAGGAAGAAGAAGGTGAACTCCGGGGACCTGAGCGGGGCAAGCGACACATGCAGGATATCGGACGCACAATCTTAGTGAATCGCGGCAGCTCCGAATCCTCGTTGGACATTCCGAATCAGCGGCGTCAACGGGACGGGTAAGTGAATGTGCCCCATTGTATCCGTTATGTGTCGTTGTTTCTTCTCTGTTGTTATTGTAGTTCCCCTTTAAGTATCAGAAAACCGACTTTTCTCGGCTTCAGCAGAACACGAGTTTCCCGGACGCTTCGCTGTAAATTGAACTGTTCTGAAAAATGACAAATTAAGAGACTGGTGGCGAATTCACACCGAGCCGGTCAGGTGCAGAAAGCTCCCAGGAAAAAAACAATCTCTCAGGTGCCGGAACGTAGCGCTAAATCATTGCTCACCACAGCGTCCTGACAGAGGAATATGTTTTACCCCGTCAGTGCCAGGGGGAGCGCTCATATTTTACCCGGCGCTATAATTCTGGTCTCTACAGCGATGGCGCCAGGAGAGCGGGGGGCGATGGCGGCGACCATGGCTCACACCTAATATCTCTCTTGTATTCCAAATCACAAAAACTACTGGCGCCTCAACATCATTTGGACAGGCAAACCCACCGGGGACACCTCAGCGCCGCCGCCGGCTGCAGAGCGATGGCCGACGAAAATTCATAGAACTTGGATCCATGAATCTTGTATTTTACGGCGGAATATGTGACACGACTATTATTCTGTGCCTGGATGACAACAAGTTTTGCTTCCTCTTCATATAATTCTCATTCTATGACTTGTCGCTTCTGTCTGTCCTCATTTCTGGGTCCCTTAGGACGGAATTTATAGCAACTGGAGCGTCAGGAACTTTAGCAGGGAAGATGGAGTCTGGGGGGATCAGTGTTTGATCACTGGGGGTCCGACTGATGAGACCACCACCAGTCATGATAATGGGTTCTGCCATATGGATGAAGCCATGGTGCTCAGGACACCCACCTCCTATCAGGACACCCACCTCCCATAAGGACACCCACCTCCCATCAGGACACCCACCTCCCATCAGGACACCCACCTCCCGTCAGGACACCCACCTCCCGTCAGGACACCCACCTCCCATCAGGACAGCCACCTCCCATCAGGACACCCACCTCCTATCAGGACACCCACCTCCCATCAGGACACCCACCTCCCGTCAGGACACCCACCTCCCGTCAGGACACCCACCTCCCGTCAGGACACCCACCTCCCGTCAGGACACCCACCTCCCATCAGGACACCCACCTCCCGTCAGGACACCCACCTCCCGCAGTCCTTTAGAGGTCAAACACGTGCACCATTACTACATATGTGCGGTTCCCCTTTATTGTGATTGCTGGGGGTCCAAGTGTTAAACTTTTTACAAACCCATGTTATGCTAAGTTTTCCATGGCCTCCTTCCTTCAAAAATCAACTTTTAAAATTATGCTACCAGAGCCCCTCTGTGCCCTAGCTTCACAGGCTGTTACATTGTGCAGGAGTACCTCTCCCCTACCATTGTGTGAAATTACAACAGGCAGAGGGAAGGGGGAAGTGTTGAGGGAGACAGTGAAACAGCCTGTGAAGCTATAGCACAGAGGGGCTCTGGTATCACCCCCCCCCCCAGAGCCCTTTTGACTCAATAGCTTAATTTTAAAAGTTGATTTTAGAAGGAAGGAGGCCGTGGATAACAAATATAAGAACAGTCACGGTGTCTGGATCTATAAGTGCCCCTGGTTTATCATGACGGATTTTGATGGTAAATTTCCTATATTGGGCTCATATAGGCTCCCTTCCCAATATGAGAAGATAATATTAATTCTTTATTTTTATAGTGCCTACAGATTACGCAGCACTGCACAGAGCTTGTCAAATTGGTCCCTGTCCCCAATGGGGCTCACAATCTAATCAGCCTACCAATATGTTTTGGAGTGTGGGAGGAAAACGGAGGACCCTGAGGTAACCCACGCAAACACGTAGAGAACATATAAACTCTTTGCAGATATTGAACCTGGGACTTCAACCTAGGACCCCAGCGCTGCAAGGCTGTAATGCTAACCACTGAGCCACCGTGCTGCCCTTACTATACTACAAACAATACACTAAAGTGGGGGAGCTCCTGAGCCCCCAAGATAAGGAATAACTTGCATAGTTGGTACACACCCTTTATGCCCCTCGGGTCCTATTTAGAGGGTCTTAATCAACAGCTGCCACCCCTGTGCCCCCATAGCCCTGGATAAGGCAGATTGTGCTGGTTTTGGGGGGTCATCATCCTCATGATCTGCCATTACTAACGAGGGGCTAAAAACCTCCTCTACTATTGTTTGCAGTTAGATGTTACTATGTTTAATAATTATTCATTCTCTTCTGTTGTTGCTTCTGATTTCCTAACTAAAAGCTTTTTAGCAGATGATTGTGTAAAGTTGTGACGCTCATCCATCAGGCGAGATACAACCAGACGCTTCCACTTTATAAAATATAGATTAGAATTTATTCCAGCTCATAAATCAAGAAACCTAAAAGAGAACACATACAGTGTAGAGTCTTAAAGGGGAGGTGTCACCAGCCATTAAAGGTTCAGATAGGGCGGAGCTAAAATTCCCAAGTTACACACCACAGGCCCTTGCACTCCTCCTCCCAGCGGCTGAGCATGCAGGTGCATGGATGGATTAATAGTGAATGTTTATGTGACGTAGACACCTTCTGCTGGAGTTTTTGGACCATTCCCTGGCTCCATCACAAAAGTCCCTAGTACAGAAGGGCCCCAGTAGTTATTGAGGACTTTGGGGTCCCTGGTGACAGGTTCTCTTTTTTTCATTAAAGACAGGTTGCAGAAGCCCATCACACCTCTTTCTGTCTTCTCTACGCATTTGCATTACAATATAATTGTGTGTTATAACTTACCTTGCACCCTGAATCCTCTGTGAAGTCCCAGGGGTTGGGCTCGCCTACATGCATACTGCACATATTTTTTAATGTGAGAAGAATAAAAGTTATTTTTTATTGGATGTGCCACTTCTACCCCCTCTTTGGTTTTGTTTGGGTTGGGCTTTGGTTTGGATGCATTTCAAAAAACAACATGTGACTTGTCTGTGCTGCAGGCTACTCAGAGCTTAGCCCCCTCCTGTGTGCTCCTGTATAACTCCCCCTCCTGCTCCTTCACAGAGGTCACAGCCTGGTGACCTCACATCAGTGGGTACAGGAGCACCAAGGTGGTGGCTGAGAGCTGAGGAGTCTGCAGCACAGACAAGTCACATGTTGTTTTTTGAAATGCATCCAAACCAAAGCCCAAACCCTGGGACTTCACAGAGGAATCTATCAGGGTGCAAGGTAAGTTACAACACACAATTATATTGTAATGCAAATGCTTAGAGAAAGCAGAAAGACAGATGTCCAATGCAGGTGTGATGGGCTCCTGCAACCTGTCTTTAGTGAAAATGAGGTCCCTGCTGACAGGTTCCCTTTAAGAGCCATTGTTAGGTAAGGTCCCTGCAGAGTTGTGTAATCACACATTTGAGTATGTTGTTAGTAGCAGCAGGACTGTGACATATAGATTTATATTCCAGGATTGCAAATTGTAGAAGTGCACTAGGGGTGTGTCCTCACACTGCTGTGCTCCTGTCTTGCTGCTGTAATATTAAAAACACATTTTTTTTTGGTACTTTTGAGTTTATCAGTAGCAAGAAAGTAAAATAGAATAATGCTGTAATTTCTCCAGGTGCAATGGGTGTGTAATCTTGGCTTAATCTGGTTGAAGGCTACGGCAGGGAGGAATTGTGGTGTAGGCCATGCTTAGAGCCAAGAGCACAGCAGTGTGAGGACACCCTTCCCCCACACACATTGTACATGGTCATACCTTCTCCAGCTTCCTTGGGAGTAAGTGTTCTCACAATGTTCTGCTACTAGCTTTCTGCAATGACCTGCTCCACAGCTCCTTCCCACAGTAGGAAGCCGTCACTCCGCCCAGAGCACAGCTGTGTGAGGACACCCCAGTGCACTTGGTGAAGCAGGATTATACATCCTGGTTTTACAGCCCCTCCACAAAAACAGTTGTAAAGGAGACTGGTGCCAGAATATATGTTATTGGTGGCTTGGTCCAGGTGAATAGGCCTTGTCCAAGCCCATCAGGGGCAGCAGGGAGATGAGGGGCAGCGATATAGATAAGGGCTCCACCTGGGGCACTCCCGGTGTGTGGTAACAGAACCTCAGGCAGATGGTGAAAGGGGAGGCCCGTGGTGTTAGTGGCAGGGAAGGATCACACTGGACAACGGAAATCCTTACAAAACGACTCACAGTCTCTTTAATGGGAGACACTGTCCACACAGCAGCAGTGAGGAGGCCGTAAACGATCCTTCCTGCAGGCACACAAGGCAGTCAATTAGTTGGCTGCAGCAATGATTCTATTGTGGAGCAGGAATTTAGGAATACCTCAGCCTTGATCCAGTGGTCCGAAGGCTGGAATCAGGAGCCAGGTTGGCTCTGCTGCTTGGGCAGTATTCTATGTGCAGAGATGAATCTCTCTGAAAAACACACAACCTTGGAATTAGCTCCTATTCCAAAGCACGCTGAGCTACCAACCAATCACAGGAAAGGTAACAAATGTTTCAACATAACATAAATATCATATTTTAACCCTTTAGTAGGGGGAATTATATATTGCAGGTTTTAAATCTACATTTGAGCAGTAGATGGAAGAAAAATGTATTGATGACCCGTCCAGCAGGACATTGCATAGGACCATCAATTACAGCAGCGGCTATGTTCTGAGATGGGGAGAGCTTGACTTCAGTGTTAAACTCTCTGCCTCTGTGATTATACAATCGATTTACATCTCACTTCGCAGCTGATTTTCTGGATGATGCCACCGCACTGGTCCATGGAAGAAACATGTTCTTGAAGGTGTTCAGCTGCTCCTTACAAGTAGTGGTTTATTAGGTCAATTTCCGCTGACAGGTTCCCTTTAAGTCAATAATAATTTCCTAAATGGGTTGTACAATTATGATTGTTATTCTCTGTCCTATAGTATGGAGCAGCAGGGCACGTGCCCGACCTGTCACTACATTCACTTAGTTAGAACAGGACCACCATTTCAGTGATAAATTGGAGTACAAGGTCGGACCCCCACTTATCACATTGTTGTCCCCCCCATCAAGGTGGACAGGTGATAACAGTAATACACAGTACAACTTGGTTAATTAAGTAGTAACCCCTGGGAAGGGGAGTTGTGTTTAACTAACCACCTCCTGACTCCTCCTCTTGTGTTATTACCTCTGACCTCCAGCAGAGGGCCTCAGTGTTACTAACTCATCTGTGACTCATCGATTGCTGCAAAACTACAATCCCCATCATGCTCTAGCAAACATGTACTTGTAGTTTTGCAACAGTTATAGACCGCCAAGAATGGACACACGTCTACATCAGGAAAAAAGTGATCAATCCCTTTAATTTTTACGATACGAACAATTGCCATAAGAATCACGACGGACAATTTCATGTGATCAGACCTGCAGCTGTGATTTCTAGACTATAGTCTGAAGTCTAAGGGTGATGCCACACGTGGCGTTTTGAACCCGTTTTTTGGTCCGTTATTAAGCAGTCCGTCAAAAAACGCATCCGTTTTTTACAGGTTTTACCAATTATCTTGATTGAAAATGGTCAAAAACGGATGCGTTTTTTAACGGACCGATTAAAAACGGACCAAAAACGGGTTCAAAACGCCATGTGTGGCATCACCCTTAGAGCTTCCTTGATATCCTTCAAAATCGGGTTTATGGCCCAGTACACACCAATGCCGGTCCTGGAAGACTTCAGCTCCCCCTTTTCCTCCCCTGTCCCCCACATCCCACAAACAATTAAGCGGCGCGTCGGAGCGCGGAGAAGTGATGTTATTTTTCGGTTTTCTGTAAATGGTTTAAGCAAGAAATTCTCTCCGGAATACAAATCCACATCCGCTAAGCAGGACTCTAATCCACAAATCCCTACAAGCTCATTTACTGCCGGAGGGGGAGATATTATTTACCCAACAATTGTCTAAGAATCTCATTAGTTTTATAACTCGCGTAATCAAGCGAGAAATCGCGGCAAATGCCCATTTATTAGTTGTCATTCATTTACTTGTAGTCTGTAATTAATTGCCTTGTAATCAGCGCTCCGCCATGTGCCGCGCTCCCCTCCTGCTTCCCAATGTTGCCCAACAATCCGGGAGTAAGAGCCAAGGATCGGCGAGGATCGACGTGTGATACAATTATGGATTTTGTGTCCTTTATTTTAAGAGGTTATTATTAGCTGTGGGCAGGTTTGCAGCAGTGCATCTACCTTCCTGCAGGGGGCGATAACAAAGGTCTATGGACAGAAGACACGGGCACATTTACTAAGGGTCCGAATCACGTTTTTGCGCCGGGTTTCCCGAATTTTTCCGATTTGCGCCGAATTGCCCCAGGATTTTGGCACACGCGATCGGATTGTGGCACATCAGCGTTGGCTTTCACGCGACAGAAATCGGGGAGGCGTGGCTGTTGGAAAGCCTGACGGATTCGGAAAAACCGCAGAATTTTAAAAAAAAAATTGTGTCGCAAAAATAGCAATTACATACACTGAGACGGAGGAGGTGAATTCCAGCGGACCTCAGCGTAGCAGCGACACCTAGTGGACATCGGGCGCACGAACCTTAGTGAATCGCGGCAGAACCCGAATCAGCATCGGAGAACACGCCGCTGGATCGCGACTGGACTGGGTAATTAAATGACCCCCACAGGGATTGACATGTGGCTATGTGCACTGCTGCCCACTGCATTCCTGAGTGCAGTGGTAAGTTATCTCCAGCAGACAACTAGATGGAGTGTAAATGTGCTACAGGTGATTAGTGGGGTCCCTGTTTTAAGCCCCCCCCCCCCTAATTAGCAACCTTGGCTTAATAGTACAGCTATAGGGGTGTCTGTAGCTGCGGTTGTGGCTGACTCATAGGCCTCATTCACAACACTTTTCTCTATCCGGCAGTCTAAGTATTATAATTTCCTGCTCTCTGCAGTGAGATTTATGACCCTTTATTCTCATTGCATTCCCAAAAAGATAAGCTGCCAATTCAGGTTTATGGTTTATTAAAGTCAGACTAAAACTGGACAGATCTTTACTTTGATGCCCGGAATTTTAAGTATTATAAATCCCTTTGTTGCTCTCTGCACTGAGAGTTATGTCACTTCTTCTAACATTCCCAAACAGATAAGTTGCCAGAGGTGTAAGTATACTTGAGTTAGACTAAAACTGGACAGCACTTTTCTATACTTTGATGCCGACAGGCTAAGTATCATAAATTTTCTTATTGCTATCTGCACTGAAATTTATGAAACTCTGTATGCCTCAAACGTTTCCAAAAAAATATAATCCACCAGCAGAGGTGAATAAGTACTAGTTAGGCTAAAACTGGACAGCAGTTTTCTCTTCTTTGATTTGTGTCAGTTTAAGTATCATAATGCTCTCACTTCTGTTTGCACTGACATTTATGACGCTCTGTATTCTCATTGCATTAAAAAAATATACAGTATAATCTAGGAGAGGTTTATTTATACCAAAGTTAGACTAAAACTGGACAGCACTTTTCTCTACTTTGATGTCCGGCAGTCTAAGTATCATAAATTCTCTCATTTGTATGTGCAGTGAGATTTATGAGACTTTGTATGCGCCAAACATTCACAAAGTGATAAGCCACTACTATGTCTAAGTACCGGTACTGGACAGCACTTTTCTATACTTTGATGCCAAGCCGTCTAAGCATCATATATGCTCTTCCTGCTCTCTGCACTGAGATTTATGACACTTTGTATTCTCCTAGTATTGGCCACTACCAGAGGTGTATATGGGCTACAGTTAGACTAAGACTGGACAGCAGTTATCTCTGCTTTGGTCCCCAGTCTAAGCATTATAAATCATCCTCTTGCTATCTTCGCTGAGATTTATGATACTCTGTATTCTCCAAATATTGGAAGATGCCAAGATCAATAGCAGTTAACAGAGTGAGAATATTTTAAGGTTTCTGCACTTATTTTTTTTGATAATTGGGTGTACAGTGGTGGATTGTCCAGATGAGCATCTATTTCCATAACTCCCCACAGCTTTCCCCATCTTATCCCTTACTTTGCATGGGAGCACGGTGGCTCAGTGGTTAGCATTACAGCCTTGCAGTGCTGAGGACCTGGGTTCAATTCCCAGGTTCAACATCTGCAAAGAGTTTGTATGTTCTCTCTGTGTTTGTGTGGGTTTCCTCTGGGTCCTCCGGTTTCCTCCCACACTCCAAAACATGCTGGTAGGATGATTAGATTGTGAGCCACATCGGGGGACAGTTTTGGCAAGTTCTGTGCAGCGCTGCGTAATCTGCTGTGTGGTATATACATAAAGGAATTATTATTATCTAAGGAAGGAAAGGAGGGCACCGGATCTGGATTCATAAGGGTCGGAGAGACAAGGCTCCTCAGAAATTGCAGAATGAATTATTAAGCTTCTTCACAGGAGGATGACTGCGGGACTTAATATTTCTAGATATTTCCTATTTTTGCATTTTGCTCCTTAAATCTCTGCATTACATTTTTGGTGATTACGGATGAAGCGCTTCCCTCTGTGTAATAGCGGGGCAGATAGGGAATTTGGAGAAGTGCATATTATGTAAAATACAATTTCAAGAACATTGCGCTCCCTGGAAGATCACAAATTGGAGAGAATTTGTATTTCTTTTGCATTGAATGTTACAAAAATGAATAGTTTTTCCATCATCTCGTAAGATCCGGGAGACGTTTCACCTGTCAGGTCACATTCATCTCTTATGGTTCTCCCTGGGGTCCGGCGGATCTTCCTGTGCCGACCCATTTACCCCTGAGAGCACTTGCCCTGTTTTTGGCCCCACTAGGTTCTGCTTTAGATTTAGAGTCCACATTGCGCCATAAAGCAGCGATCGCATGATCAGGGAATACGGACGGAAGGTCCCATGCGAAAACTCTACACTTTATTATTTCTATAGCTCATTTTTAGGATAAACAATTCACTGTTTGTAGAAGCGAAAAAAAACAGGCGATTGGATTTTACTTTCAGAATAATTCAGGGACAGAGTCAAGTGTAAGAGGCAATTGAGGAGCCAAAAGCGACATCCAGAAGCATGGGCAAAGCCAAGGCTTACTGTGCACAGATACTAATGATAAGCACACAGATTACGCAGCACTGCACAGAGCTGCCATATCAGTCCCTGATCAGGGGCTCACAATCTAATAAACCTACCACTATGTTTTGGGGTGTGGGAGGAAACTGGAGAACCCGGAGGAAATCCACGCAAACACGAAAAGAACATACAAACATATGGCAACTCTTTGCAGATGTTGACCCTGGGACTCGAACCCAGGTCCCCAGTGCTGCAAGACTGTAATGCAAACCACTGAGCGACTGTGCTGCACCACTGCCATATAGTGCTGCATCAGTGCTTGTAATCATATTGTCCCTAACATATGCTGCCCAAAATAAAACCGTACTGGGCCTAAGCAATGCTTCCAAATAGCACCGAGAATACCCCCTTTTTGTCGCAGATTTACTTACCCGGTTAATTCGCGATCCAGCCGCGCGTTCTCTGCGGTGGATTCGGGTCCGGCCGGGATTCATTAAGGCAGTTCCTCCGACGTCCACCAGGTGGCGATGCTGCGCTGAAGTTCCCTGGAACGCACTGGAATACACCGAGCCGGGCTGATTGAAGGTAAGTGCAAGCTCCGCGGCACATTTTTTTTTTTTAAATGGTGCGGTTTTTCTGAATCCGTCCCCCCGATTTCCGTCGCGTGCATGCCAGCGCCGATGCGCCGCAATCTGATCGCGTGCGCCAAAATCCTGGGGCAATACAGGGGAAATCGGCGCAAATCGGAAATATTCGGGTAACACGTCGGGAAACCGTGAATCGGGCCCTTAGTAAATGACCCCCATTGTGTCTGTATAATTCCACTACGCAGTAATAGTACCGCTGCTATACTGTGACCGTGTATTAGTGCTAGGAAGTTCCCAAATAATATCAATAGATTAGGTTCAAATACCACTAGACTGTACCCAAATAATAGTGCTATGCCCAAATAAGTGCACTGTACTGTGTCCACATAATGGCACCATGGGAGTACCCATATAGTGCCTAAATAATGGTGCCGCATTGTGCCCAAAGACTACCATCATATTGTGATCAAGTGATGGCTCCATATAGTGCCCAAATAATAACATCATACTGTGAACAAGTAATGGTGCCACATACAGCCCAGAGAACACTGTCACACTGTAGCCATGTAATGGTGCCATATAGTGCCCAAATAATAGCATCATACTGTAGCCATGTAATGGTGCCATATAGTGCCCAAATAATACCATCATACTGTAGCCATGTAATGGTGCCATATGGGGCCCAGGGAATACCAGAATACTGTAACCAAGTAATGGCACCATATAGTGCCCAAATAATAGCATCATACTGTGACCAAGTAATGGTGCCACATAGAACCCAGGGAATACTGTCACACTGTAGCCATGTAATGGTGCCATATAGTGCCCAAATAATACCATCATACTGTAGCCATATGGAACCCAGGGAATATCATCATATTGTAGCCAAGAAATTGTGCCATATAGTGCCCAAATAATATCATCCTTTAACCAAGTAATGGTGCCATATGGTACTCAAATAATACCATTATGATGTGAGCAGGTTATGGTGCCACAAAGAGCCCAGAGAACCATCATATTGCAGCCAAGAAATGGTGCCATATAGTGCTCAAATCATAACATCATAATCTGACCTACTGTATACTGTATCCATGTGATGGCAAAATACATTGCCCGAATAATGCCCACATAGAGGTAACAGTAACAGTGGTACATGTGATCCGTCTCTTGCCCTGCCTTCTGGCATCCAATAGGGGGCGGACTTATAGTCAGGACCTGATAGGGATTGCCCCATGATTGGCAGATGTCTGTGCCCTTTAATGTGATGATTTCTTATAGCCAGTGCTGTCTCTGTATAACGGCACATTGTGGACACCCTGATGTCCCCCCGGATCTATTGCATCTAATAACTAGGAGAAAATTGTCATCAATTGTGATAATTTGTGGGACTCCAGACTAAGCGCAGGCGATGCCCGAGGATCCCTCCGACTCCTCCAGACTCTGACAATCAATGGCCGCCTGTCCACAGACACTTAACTTATTATCTCCCAATCAATGGCAGAGAGATGGAGAGGAGGCGAGCGGAGGAGGCCGGCGTGTGCCTGGTTTATTAGGTGCTGGAGGATATTAAAGGGATAGATGCGACAGGACACCGCGGGTAATTCATTACCTTAATGAGACATGGAGAGCTGACAGGTCGCGGGTATAAAGGTCACGATCCAGGACCTGCGAAACCTATTAGTATAATTGGGACAAATGCTTTGTAGTTAAACACGTCTGTGAGCATTACAATGGGGTTTAATTCCAAAACTGTGACCTCTACGTCAAAACCAGACCTTAAAATAAATACAAATATAATAGATTTTTTAAAACAGCGCCACACGTGTTCATAGGTTGTAAGTGGAATTGCAGCGCAGTCCCATTGACTTAAATGGAGCTGAAATGCAATTCCACTTACGACCAATGAAAAGGCTTAGCGCTATTTTACAAATATGTATAATTTAGTGTCTGAATAAAGAAGCTACGGGTTTAATCCATTACAGCCCCCTCCATGTCCATTCAGCCCCAACTCCCAGAGCGTCGGAGGGAATTTAGTAATGTGTACACAGATATGTTTGCCTCTGGCACTTATTCATTAGGTAAATGACATTGGACGTGGAAGGATGGTCCCTTCACATAATATCACCATATTGTGCCCAACTAACAGTGCTATATAGTGCCCACATAATACCACCATACTGTGCCCAAGTAATAGTGCTATATAGTGCCCACATAATACCACCATACTGTGCCCAACTAACAGTGCTATATAGTGCCCACATAATACCACCATACTGTGCCCAAGTAATAGTGCTATATAGTGCCCACATAATACCACCATACTGTGCCCAAGTAATAGTGCTATATAGTGCCCACATAATACCACCATACTGTGCCCAAGTAATAGTGCTATATAGTGCCCACATAATACCACCATACTGTGCCCAAGTAATAGTGCTATATAGTGCCCACATAATACCACCATACTGTGCCCAAGTAATAGTGCTATATAGTGCCCACATAATACCACCATACTGTGCCCAAGTAATAGTGCTATATAGTGCCCACATAATACCACCATACTGTGCCCAAGTAATAGTGCTATATAATGCCCAAGTAATACCATCATACTGTGCTCAAGTAATAGTGCTATATAGTGCCCACATAATACCACCATACTGTGCCCAAGTAATAGTGCTATATAGTGCCCACATAATACCACCATACTGTGCCCAAGTAATAGTGCTATATAGTGCCCACATAATACCACCATACTGTGCCCAAGTAATAGTGCTATATAGTGCCCACATAATACCACCATACTGTGCCCAAGTAATAGTGCTATATAGTGCCCACATAATACCACCATACTGTGCCCAAGTAATAGTGCTATATAGTGCCCACATAATACCACCATACTGTGCCCAAGTAATAGTGCTATATAGTGCCCACATAATACCACCATACTGTGCCCAAGTAATAGTGCTATATAGTGCCCACATAATACCACCATACTGTGCCCAAGTAATAGTGCTATATAGTGCCCACATAATACCACCATACTGTGCCCAAGTAATAGTGCTATATAATGCCCAAGTAATACCATCATACTGTGCTCAAGTAATAGTGCTATATAGTGCCCACATAATACCACCATACTGTGCCCAAGTAATAGTGCTATATAGTGCCCACATAATACCACCATACTGTGCCCAAGTAATAGTGCTATATAGTGCCCACATAATACCACCATACTGTGCTCAAGTAATAGTGCTATATAGTGCCCACATAATACCACCATACTGTGCCCAAGTAATAGTGCTATATAATGCCCAAGTAATACCATCATACTGTGCCCAAGTAATAGTGCTATATAGTGCCCACATAATATCACCATATTGTGCCCAACTAACAGTGCTATATAGTGCCCACATAATACCACCATACTGTGCCCAAGTAACAGTGCTATATAATGCCCAAGTAATACCATCATACTGTGCTCAAGTAATAGTGCTATATAGTGCCCACATAATACCACCATACTGTGCTCAACTAACAGTGCTATATAGTGCCCACATAATACCACCATACTGTGCCCAAGTAATACCATCATACTGTGCTCAAGTAATAGTGTTATGGAGTGCTCAAATAATACCATCATATTAATAGTGCTATATAGTGTATAAACCATTATACAGTGCTATATTGTGTTCATATACAGTCCCACCACAGTACTGTATCCAATTACCAGTACCCGATAGTGTGCAAATAATTCCCAATACTGTGCCCAAATTTTCATCCACCTTAGATTAGAAAGTGGAACAAGGTGGTTCTCATTTCTGGCAATTGTTCCCCTACAATCACTCCTAACATTTCCCCCAGATTCAATGTTGTAGATCAGGTCCCAGGGGACAACACGGGCAAGTGGCCTGACTGGTGAGTGCCAGGGGTGGGGAGTGGTGGTTTCCCTTCATCATTTTGTAATGTAGAAATCTGACAACAATCTGTAAGCCGAGCTCCTGCTCTGCAGATAGTCCTCGATTTTCTGATGTCATCGCTGGTCTGATGGATCATACTCAACATGTGGCCTGGAAACCAAGGACCAGAGATCATCATGAATCTAGTCCAACTTTAGAAAATGGTAAACTGCAACCGAGGCTCATCTTCTATATGACATTTTTTAAATTATTTTACAGATACTTGGATAAAGTGAAAATCAAACAGGTCGAGGACAACCAGGGTCCATAAGATGGAGAAGACCCCAATATCCATGAGTCATGAGTTAAATGTGTAAAACTGATGATAACTTCTCTGATTACTGTTCTAATATTCAGAAAACTCCCGTAAAATCATTGGCTCAATGTGACAATTCTCATCCATTCACCGTATTAGGTCATAGTGATGTCATAAAGGAGGGTTTTAGAGATGAGCGAGCACTAAAATGCTCGGGTGCTCGTTATTCGATACAAACTTTTCCCGAGGCTCGAGTGCTCGTCTCGAATATCGAACCCCATTAAAGTCAATGGGAGACTCGAGCATTTTTTTAGTAAAAGAGAACATTAAAAGAAGAGTGCATAATAAAATATCCCAGATGTTTACTGATGTTTTGCTTGTAAGAACACATTGAAATAACACTATTCTTCACATTGCAGGTGTACGCGCGTGTCTCCCGATAGGTTCTGAGATACGCGTGCACAGCTGCAAAGTGAAGAATAGAATTAAAACATTAAAAACAGTGAACACAGAACCATTTAAGTGCAGAACACATTGGGGGTCATTTACTAAGGGCCTGATTCGCGTTTTCCCGACGTGTTACCCGAATATTTCCAATTTGCGCTGATTGTACCTGAATTGTCCCGGGTTTTTGGCGCACGCGATCGGATTGTGGCGCATCGGCGCCGGCATGCGCGCGACGGAAATCGGGGGGCGTGGCCGAACGGAAACCCAACGTATTCGGAAAAAACGCCGCATTTTTAAAAAAAATTGTGTCGTGAAAATTTCACTCACCTTCATCCTGGATAGGCCGGTGTATTTCGAGGCATTCCAGCGGACTTCAGCGCAGCAGTGCCACCTGGTGGACGTCGGAGGAACTGCTTTGATGAAACTTACAGCATGATGTGCAGGGACACAAAAACAGGAACGCGATACACGAGCCTTTGTCAACCACACTGTATAGTTAAACATCACACACATAAATACAAAGTTGCGATCTAAACCCCGCCCACTGACGTCACATCCTACCGGAAACGGGATCTCCGTGGTGTGACGTAGTGGCTTCAGGTATTCTCCTCGTTCTGATTGCTTTTCTAGAAGGAGAGATTGGGGACAAGAATCAAAGTGTTAATGCATCGCTATCATGTCAAAATTGAAGAATAAATAAAACAGAGATGAAGTTAGTGTAAACCTAAGAACATCTCAAATGAACTCTCACAGTTCTATGAAAAATCTCTTAAATCGTAATCGCGATTTAACCCTCGTGGTTCCAAGTTCCCCAAGGTATGTATCCAATAGGCCTCACGGCGACGAAGAAGAACCTTAATATTACCACCTCTGCGGGGAACTTGGACCTGTTCGATTACTTGGAACCTGAGCTGGGAGATAGAGTGTTTCCTTTCGTGAAAGTGGTAAGGAATAGGCAATAACCTATTATTACACCTAATGGTCGACTTATGTTTATTGATGCGAGATTTCACGGGTTGCATCGTTTCCCCTATGTATAGGTATCCGCAAGGACACTTTATGGAGTAAATTACATTGTGGGAGTTACATGTAAAAAATCCCTGTATCTTAAAGGGCTGACCGGTGTGGGGATGATGTAATGTATCACCGCAAAGAATATTAGAACATTCAGAACAGCTTGGGAACGTGCCTCTCTCTGTCGCAAGAAAAACTTGTTTTGGTAACCTTTGTGTGCCTCCCATGTCAGCCCGTATAAGTTTGTTCTGTAAATTTGGAGCCCTCTTGTTGCAAATTAAGGGTGGATTCTGAAACTCCTCAACTTTAGGGAACGATGTTCGAAGTATGCGCCAGAGAGAACTTTTCGGAATGAAAGCTGTTCTGTGATTGGTTGCTATGGGTAACAGCACAGTTATGGCCTATGTTAGGGCTAGTTCATTCAGGGATGTGTGTACACGTGATACCTGTGCAGTATGTAAGGGGCAACCACTGGGGTAGATGCATCCATAGGGGCAGGCACTGGACTATGTGCCCTCCCTGTGAGATGTGATGTGCACAGACCTTGTATTCACCGGCCCAAGAAACCCCCAAGAAAAAGCAATTAAACCAAAGAAGATCCAATAAATAGACAAAAGACAAATAATTGGGAACTAAATAACCAAATATTTATTTATAATCCCATCCCATGGCAGACCCCGGACTCACGGAGAGTCACCCCTCAGCTCTCAGGAGAGGAAAAACCCCCTGTGGAGGAAACCTCTAGGGAAGCCATGGCTGAAGGATCGCCCTTCCTCTGGGCTTAGAGGGTCACTGCCAATATATATCTGTCACCCAGGTAGTCAGGTGTCCAAGGATCCCGAGGTCCAGGGGTCCACACATCCAGGGGTCCAGGCTCCGTACATCCAGGGGTCCACACGTCCAGGGGTCCAGGCTCCATACATCCAGGGGTTCACACGTCCAGGGGTACATAAATCCACGGTTCTTCACGCCTCGACGTCTCCCCACCCAGTGCCTGCCCCTATTGACCGGCACAGATATTTATACGTGAGGCAGGTGGGCGTGGCAGCATGATGTGGCTCCTGATTGGCCAGTTCAGGCGGGTGGGGCTGTATGATCTTGCTTCTGATTGGTCAGTTTCAGTGTCTCTCTGTCAGAAATGGGAATTATGACATCAGCGCATCTATGACCCAGAATTCTGAAGAATTAACCCTTTAACGTCTGACTAGACTTGTCTCTTATATTGTAGTATAATATATACATATTTATAAGTGACGGCCTCACAGATTTCTTATGTTATTTATTGGAGATCACAATAATTCAAGTTTTTGGGGAAAAAATATGATATGTGTGAATAAAGATTATTATATTATATAAGGCTGCGGATTTATCTGGGGTCACGGAGAAGATCTTTCTTGTAATTGTGGGGTTTATTTTTGGGGGATTCTTTCATAAGGATTGAGGTTAGTCCTATGATGAGTCGCTGGGCGGACCACCACCACTGTGGCCAATCCTATGTGATCTTAGGGCTCATGCACAGACATGATGTGGGGACGTGTCAGTGGTTATCACACATCCCAATGTATTTCTAAGGACTGTACTGGGCCGAATGCCTAGAGGCACTAAACATAGAGCGGAGCAGGGAGGGCACAATATACAAGGAGCCAAAATAGAAAGGAAGATGAGGGGGGTTAGGGGAGATGAAGGGACACAATATGAAGGGGAGATGAGGGTCCACAATAAGAGAAAGAGATAAAGGGCCACAATATGAGGGAGAGATGAGGGGCCACAATATGAGGGGAGATTAGAGAGGATGGGTTGAGAGGCGCCACAATATGAGGGGGAGATGAGAAGGGCCACAATATTAGCAGGGGATGAGGGGCCACAATCTGAGGGGGGGGGATGAGAGGGGGCACAATCTGAGGGGGAGATTAGAGGGGTCACTAAGAAGTGCCACAAGACACCAAGAGGAGCATCACAGACTGGATAGCAGATATAAAGAACCTGATAACCAGCTGGACAATATGGGGGATGTGGAGGTGGCTGCAAGGAAAACCAGGAATCAAGGATTCCAGGACAAGATGGGAGAGGGACAGGCCGCAAGACAAATTACCATTTTGGATTATACCTAAAAATATATTTTCTTTTCCATTCCTTGTAGCTATGGAGCCGCCACGCTGGAAAGCGTTCTCCAAATGGACTCCTCCTTTCTTTCCCTTTATATAAGTCCATGAAACACTGTCTCACTATCCCTGGAAACTTCTCATCAACGCCATCTTCCTGAACAAGACATGTGGTGAGAACGCGCCCAATTATCCCCAGTCCTGACTCGTCTCGTGGAGGCTCAGAGCAAAGACCAATACTACAAACAGCTTGTGTGAAAATTTGGCAAGATTCAGTATGAGGCTATAACCTATTTCTAAATAATGCTTTATTCCCAGTTATTAAGAAATAAAGGTTCGGATGTCACAGTGTCTTCTGTCCAGGAGATGGGGCCAGTCTATGGGGCAGCAGGCAGTTTTGGTCTTCATAAACATGGCCGCTCTTTTGAAAAGCAAAGTAAGTTATTACGTCCAGACAATGGTGAGTATATACTGACAGCAGTGATATGAAGATAGACTGAAGCAGTAGTGAGCACAATGTGATACATGCACCACAACTGCAGAGAACACAGGAGGGAGCTAGGAGGGAACAAGGCACAGGGTGCCCATGACACAGGGCACAAGGTGCGCACGACAAAAAGCACAAGGCGCACAGAGGGCACAAGGCGCACAGAGGGCACAAGGCGCACAGAGGGCACAAGGCGCACAGAGGGCACAAGGCGCACAGAGGGCACAAGGCGCACAGAGGGCACAAGGCGCACAGAGGGCACAAGGCGCACAGAGGGCACAAGGCGCACAGAGGGCACAAAGTGCACATGACAAAGAGCTCAAGGCGCACAGAGGGCACAAGGCGCACAGAGGGCACAAGGCACACAGAACACAGTGGGCACAGAGAGCATGGGGCGCAAAGGGCACAAGGCACACAGGGCACAGGGCAGGGAGCCCAGAGGACACAAGGGCACGCCAGGGGCTTATTTAAACAGCAATAAGCAACATTGTAATAAAATATTCCAGGCTCTTACTCTCAGGTCAGATCCCAGAGACCACAGAACTTTCGGCAGTTCTCCTCAGCGGTCCAATGCTGGTCTTAATTGGGAGCTACTGGGCTCTAAGAACCAGAGGTATGCAAAGACACCCCTAGATCAGTGGTGGCGAACCTATGGCACGGGTGCCAGAGGTGGGACTCGGAGCCAGTTCTCGGACAGAGTTCTCCAACTAGGACCAAATCCACCAAATCTTCCTGTAGGCCCAGGCAACTTAAGATATGCTGCTCTCAGCGCTATTTTAAAGCGACATTTCATTGGCTTTTTGGAACTGCGGGAAAAGTGAAAAGGTGTTGACAGAGCTGCAGTATCTTTGGGGGTCCTCCTGCTGGACCCTTCATTCTTCCTCTACAGAGTGACCCTGGAGAGAAGCTACAACGAGACTCTGAATTTGCCCTCCTTCTTTCAACTGTATTGGTGACCTCAGGGGGCTGATACGATTGGAAGATGTGGATGAGCAGATAAGTTACTGCCTAAAATGACATGTTGGCACTTCCCGGTAAATATGTGGATTTTGGTTGTAGTTTGGGCACTCGGTCTCCAAAAGGTTCTCCATCACTGGTATAGGTTGTGGCAGTCTGCAGCCTAAAGCTTGTGTCACGGTAGCTTTATGTCCTGTCCAGTACAGTTCATAGTGAAGAACACCAAACAGCAGCAACAGAGTAACAATAATGGCAATAATCCTTGAGAGCAGGAGGTCTGTCAGTGACTGGCTGTGATAGTACAAGTAGGGATATTTTCAGCCCTGGACCAGAGGTCAGTGTTTCTGGAATCAATGTCCTTTTTGTAAAGGAGCCGGACTGGCTCTGCTGCATGGGCAGCATGATTAGATGTAATCTCTGGTTGTCAGGGGTGATCTTCTGAACACCGGGCAAACTTCTACAGCAGGACCTCCAACCTGTCTTCTGATGGAGGATGAGAGAAAGAACTAGACACAGGAAAACTGCTAAGAGAGAAACTAGAGAAAGAAAGTCACCTGGCAGGTGGTGCAGAAAGGGCTTATCTTTAAAGGACATCAATCACCAGATTACTGGTGATAGAGTGTCCTAATTACACTGACTGCTGGTTTGGACTGTTTTTTAGATGTTTTTATGGAACATTATTAATAAAATATCCCTTTTGGAAAAGTGCCAGAGGTGCTCAAGCTGACGGGCGCCCCTGCTCCTCTCGGGTTCCCAGGACTTAAATTTATGCACGCCACCTGCCGGCCAGGGAAGCAGGAGAGAGCACGCGTCCCGCTCTCTACACGCCGCGGCTCTGACATCACCGGGGGATCATAATTCCCGGCCGGGAGCAGGAGGAGACTTGCAGTGGGAGCGTGCATAAATTAAAAAAACGTGGAAGCCGAATGGCGCTTGGTGGCCGCAAGCCTGAACTCAATCATCAGTGATCTAAAGCTTTGGTCTGTGTTTACAATTGGGGACCAGCCAATGACAGCCTCTGAAAACTTCAGGATGAAACATTTTGGTAAATACAAAATGGTTAAAGAGGACCTGTCATCCATAATTTCGGCACTTGGAGCTGCTTAGTTAAAAAACCTCTAGTAACGCTATCAAACACTGTGGCGGGGTACAATGTAATCATTGGACCTCTCGCAAAGCTGTCCGATGTATTCAAGAGGGGGCAGTCCGAGGCGCTGCCTCTTCCCCGGACCGCCCCGCTCGCTCCACAGGCCGCCAGTCACCGCCCCAACCCCCCCCTCATGAATACGTTGGACAGCTTTGTGAGTTGTCCGACAAATACACTGTAACACGCCGCAGTGTTAGATAGCGTTATTGGAGGTTTCCAGTAACGCTATCACTCTAACACTGCGTCGTTTGATCAAGCACTAGGAGCTGCTTACTTTAGTAACATCTCCTAGTGCCGATAAATTGGGTGACAGGTCCTCTTTAACCCTTACATGGCACAGCAGTACATAAGAAAGAAACAGTACCGGTTTCTGCCATTTGGTGGCGTCTCATAACAAGTTGGGACACAGCAATTGATTACGTGACATCCAATGAAGTGAAATGGGGAAATACAATGTAACTTGGCTATGGGGATGGAGTTGTAGGCCAGAAGAATGAATACCTGAGTTGTGGGGACCAGTGGGGGGGGGGGATCAGCTCCAACTGGATCCAGTTAGTCAAGTCCATTAAGTGATAGCCCAACTCCAGGACATCACACATGACATAGAAGCAGAGAGGTACAGCCAAGCAGATCGGAAGGTCAGAGGACAAACTAGTGGATGAACGGGGACAGTAGACAAAAGGAGGTGGGGTATTTAAAGGGCCAGTACCACCCCATAAAATGAGGTCCACATGTATGTGGATCTAGTAATGACATTTGCACTGAGATGATAATAATTATTATTTATATAGCGCACACAGATTACGCAGCGCTGCACAGAGCACGACAAATTGGTCCCTGTTCCCAATGAGGCTCACAATCCAACAGTATGTTTTGGAGTGTGGGAGGAAACCGGAGGAAACCCACGCAAACACGTAGAGAACATATAAACTCTTTGCAGATGTTGACCTGGATGGGATTAGAACCCAGGACTCCAGCGCTGCAAGGCAGAAGTGCTACTCACTCAGCCACTGTGCCGCCCTGATGACATTGGAGCACTTATACTAGTGCACCCTAATGGGTCACGCGGTGCCACGGTGTCGGAGTTGTACCTTATGACTAGAGATCTGCAAAGTCTCCTATGATATGGCGCTCCCTGCACATTGTAATGTAGGGCTCATCCTGTGACCCACATTCTGCCGCGTCTACATGAGACGTATCGTCTGCTGTAAAAACATATTTATGTGATTAACCTAAGTATTGTGACATTTCATGAAGAGCCGGTCTCCTCTCCGGCGCAGCGTCACCGTCAGGCTGGAGATTTGATGTCATTAATACAAGTAATAATTCATTTTTGTGAAAGTGCAATAACAATGACCTTCACTGTCGCCGGGGAGCCGCTCCACTCACACAACACAATAGCGGATAATGAATGTGCGGAATTAGCTACTCCAGGAGCTTTACAAGATGCTTCTGATTAGGGTGTGAGCACATTATAGGATCCATTATTTTCTTCACTTGTCTGGATTGTCTCTCCCTTAAAGTCAAAGTAGACGCGACGACCTCCGTCTGTCCGTCTGGTGACCCTAAGAGGCGATCACGTATGGACGTCAGGATGGAATCGCGGCTAGAAATAGCATCGCTTTCACTGGGGGACCAAGGACACCCGTGGCAGCCTATCTATGTAATACTTCACTTCTCCTGTGTTGGCCTTGCAAACCTGAGCACATATTTGTCTTGTTTTATGGTAGTTTAAAGGGAACCTACCACCACAAATCTACCTATAAAGGTAGATCGGGTGGTAGGTGGATCAATGGGACGTGAGGATAGCCCTTTTAAGGGCTAATCCTCACGTGCCCGCACTTTTTTAGTAACTTTTATTAGACTGGAATGCAAATTTTGTTATGCGGCTACTGGGGCGTGGAGTAGCCGCATCTGAGGTTACATGGCGCGGCTACTCCACACCCCAGTCGCCTCTTTTCTCCTCCTACTCACCATCTTCGGCACGCAGCTGCTTGTAGCTGCGCGCTCTCGACGGACGATCCTGCCGTCTGCGCATGCGCAGGGTGTGCAGGAAGAGGCCGGCTTAGTTGGCCTTCTGGGAAATGGCCAGCGCCAATTAACGGTGCGCTGGCCCTTTAAATCTTCCAAAGCCGGCGTAAACACGCCCTAGGAGTCAGGGACGCACACACACAGGATACAGGGAACGGGACAGGTAAGGTGCGCGTGCGCCAGACGGGGAAGAGGGGTACGGGTGAGCCCACCACTTGCGATATGGGTCATGGAACCACCCGTGACAATGGATTTGAAAAAAACACAAACCTTCTTGATCAGTGTTCTTGATCTTGTGCAGAGCAATGATAACTGCACGTGTTTCTTTAGAGATAACCATGGTTAACAGAAGAGAAACAATGATGCCAAGCACCAGCCTCCTTGTAAAGTGTCCAGGGGTGTGATTCTTACTTAATCCTGACAGATTGATCCCCAGCCCTGTCCTCATCAGCCCCCGCACCTGTGTTACTGGAGACATCACTGACACCATGGCAGCTGCTCCGCCTAAGGCGCCTGCAATGAAGCTGAAATGTGTTTTGGGGGAAAAAGTTCATTTTTTAGGCAAATATTTTCTTTGCAATTAATTGCTGTTAAGCTGATCCCTCTGTATAACATTCTGGAGAATATGCAAATTACCATTATAAAACCTGATACCGGAGACTTTGTAACAATTAACATTTGTATCATTCTCAAAACTTTTGGCCATGACTGTAACTATTACACTGTATTTGAATCTGTACAAGGTGAAACATGTTATGACAATGTTTTCTGTGTGTTTTATGGGTTACATGTCTCTCTTTGTGTTTGTCTTTGATACTGCACACAGACTTTTCTTGGGGAATATTTTTCATTATTCATTCGCTGAGGTCACTCATTGTCTGGGTTTTATTTTTAACGTAAATTGGAGGACAGCAGAAGGTGAAGCGTCTTCACAGATACAGACCCACTACTCTGCCGTCTGATATTAAGAAAAAGTCTGCAGCCAATGAAGGGTCAAATATTAATGATCAAAGCCAAAGCGTAAAGCTGCTGGACTCCGAGGGCTCTGGCTAGTTATGTGCCCCTTATAATACTGGGGTCTTCCTATGTGTTAGGGGGGCTATGAATAATAACTTTATGCCTGCACCTTCTATTGGAATCTATAACACAGTCATTCCCTGTCTATACGAGATACATGAGCGCAATTTTAAAACACTTAAAAGCTTCTACATAGTTACACAGTTTATACATGACACATAGTTCAACCACGGAAGGGAAGGGATTGGATGAGGAAGGGATTTAGGGGAAACAATTCTATATAACATAACCATCAATGTTATTTAGGTGTAAAAAGGCATCTAGACCCTTCTTGAAGCTCTCTGCTGTCCCTGCTGTGACCAACGCCTGAGCTCTCTGCTGTCCCTGCTGTGACCAGCGCCTGAGCTCTGCTATTCCACAGATTGACAGTTCTCATAGTAAAAAAGCCCTGTCGCCTCCGGTGATTAAACCTTGTTTTCTCCAGACGGAGACAGTGCCCCCTCGTCTTTTGATTTGATTTAACCTGAAACAACTTACCACCATATTTTTGAACCATTCATATATTTATATAAATTAATCATGTCCCCTTGTAGTTGTCTCTTTTCAAGTTGTTTTAATCTTTCCGTGTAACTAAGACCCTCCATACCCCTTATCATTTTTGTGACTCTACGTTGAACCCTCTCCAGCTCCAGGGCATCCTTTTTATGGACCGGTGCCCAGAACTGGACAGCATATTCCAGGTGAGACCGGACCAAAGCCTTGTACAGTGGTAATATGACATCCCTATCCCCAGAGTCCTGACCACTTGTGATACACAATAAGATCTTGTTGGCTTTAGAGGCAGCTGATTGACATTGCATTCTGTTATTTAATCTATGATCTATACAAGTCTATCAATCTATACAGGACTTTGTTGCAGAGGGGTCACCAGGTTACTACCTCTTGGAGTGGTCCCATGGAAGGCTGAATAATGTTTGAAGCAGCAGGGTTCAGGGAGAGTTGTCATGTACAAGCGCAGGTGAAGTCTGTTGCATTATAAGATGCCAGCAGGACAAGAACCTAAACGCAGGAACTAGCACTAGCAGGAAACCCTTATAGGAAGTAACAGACTTGGAACCTATTGCTCAGGCACCTTCCGATGCAGGAAGCTGCCTTAGATAGCCAGGGAAATTTTAGAGGGGTGAGAGGTGTGTCTATAGGATAAAGTTCTGGCTTCATATAATGGTGTCTTATCATGGTACTATGGGATTACGTGATGGAGGACCCATGAGAGGCTACACCACCTCTGCTTCCCTTTGATTTTCAGGTTGTGTCAATGGGAGGTGGTGGAGGTCTCCTGAGATAAGTGATGACTTGTGATTGCAGATCTGTAGGTGGGGTGGAGGTTATAATATGTATCTCCAAGGCTGAATTTAGCATAACATCACACATGTAAAGTGCAGATTGATTTACATGAAGCCTTGGGTTCAGCCTTGTTACATCTCAGATCCCTGCAATTCCATTTATCATTGTTGCAATGGGAGCGGCTGATGGTAAGTGACACGTGGGAGATGTAATGTATCATTCATCCGAATCTTCACACATACAACCAGACCTGGATAAATGTATGTAATGCAAAGTAAAGATGTAGCAGAGCACAAGATCCCATTGTGCTATTGGTTCTCTGCACTTAAAGGGTTGAGTATTGACGGCCATCGCTTGCCAATGTGGATAAAACTGATATACCTACCAGTATGTTTTGGAGTGTAAGAGGAAACCCACGGAAACACGGAGAGAACATACAAACTCTTTGCAGATGTTGACCTGGATGGGACTTAAACCCAGGACCCCAGCACTGCAAGGCTGTAGTACTAACCATTAAGCCACCATGCTGCCACTGCAGATAAACACCCAGGGTTGGCGTTAGCGTGCAGCAAACTGGGCATTTGACTAAGGTCCCCTCTCCTAAAGGGGCCCCTACATGTGGACCTATGTGGGCAGAGGATGTATTGCTCCTTTACTACCCCTTGGTTAAATGCCCGGGTGATGTCGGTAGGAAATCTACAATGAAAATCCATCCTGATAAACCAGGGACATTACTCATAGATCCAGGCACCGGGACTGTGGGAATCCTCTTATATTTGTTATCCATGGCCTCCTTCCTTATAAAATCAACTTTTATAATTATGCTAAAGAGCCAGTAGGGCTCTGGGGATGTTACCAGAGCCTCTTCATGCTGTAGCTTCACAGGCTGTTACACTATACAGGAGCACTTCCTCCCTCCCACTGTGTGAGAGTACATCAGACAGCAGGAGGAGAAGTACTGAGGGAGCAAGGGGAGGAGAGACAGTGTAACAGCCTGTGAATCTTCAACATGGATGGGCTCTGGTAATACCCCCTTTGGGCTCATTAGAATAATTTTAAAAGTTAATGTTAGAAGGAAGGAGGCTATAGATAACAAATATAAGAAGATACCACAGTCCCGGTGCCTGGATCTATGAGTAATGTCCCTGGTTTATCAGGATGGATTTTCATGGATTCAGATTTCCTTTAACTATTACAGAACCCAGAATCCACCCCCTGAAAAAGGGGTCAGTGGGCTAAAAATATTCATACAATAGGTCCCCAATATAATTGTTGGAAGGGGGGTCCAACACCAAGCACCCTCAAGACAGAGGAAGTAACAGGAAGCAGATAGCGCTGTTCTTGAAGCAGTGGTCAGATCAGGGTACTGCAGTGACTCAGCTCAACCACTACACAGAGAATGGCGCTGTCTGCTTACTGTTCCATTCTCTGTTTTCCAGCTGATTTCTGGGGGGTAGTGTTGGACCCCCAACAATCTGATACTGATGAAAAGCGATTACATCTGCTGTGAACTGGAGCACTTAACCACTGAGCCGACACCATTGTCTCTTTGTTTGTCTTCTGTTATATATTTTCCCTATTCTGCCAATTAATTGTGCCGATCCTTATTACAATCGTAACCCGCCGCACATTAGGCCCTCGGCGCCGACACCAGAACGTCTTCTCATCAAAGCGCCTCTTAATGAGGTTATTAAGGACACAAATGACGGAAAGTTGTCACCAAGCAATTTGCAACGTTGACAAAAACATGTCACTTCATTTCCTGCGGTGGCCTTGAAACCTCTCTCGCCGCGGCAGTCACTTATAATCAACGGCGCGGAGCGGGTGATTGTACATGACAGTAAACACGCTCCCTGCTCCATCTGCATCACCTAAAGCGGCAAGAACCTGACACATTGTAACAAAGTCACATCAATAGTCAGTGTAACAGTAGGATCAGCCGCCACAGACAGTTATAGCGCATGTGCGCCCCTCCATACAGCGCCCCCCTTGCTGCTCAATCCAGTGTTAATGTCTCACTTTATAATTGGAGGAGGAGGAGGAGGCAAAAAGTTAAAAAGTTCTGCACCAATCACACAACTTAAAGGGGATATGTTCTGTCGAAACAGATTGGAACACATTTTCTAAGGGTCCTGCGGCCGCGATTCCGTGGGGTTTTCCCGAATATTTCCGATTTGCGCCGTATTGTGCCGAATTGCCCCAGGTTTTTTGTGCACGCGATCAGATTGTGGCGCATCGGTGCTGGCTTTCAAGTGACAGAAATCGGGGGAGGGGATGTGCCTGTCGGACAACCCCATAGATTCGGAAAAACAGCGGAATTTAAAAAACGATTTGTGTCGCAAGATCAGCACTTACATGCACCAGGAAGAAGAAGGTGAACTCCGGCGCACCTCGGTGCAGCAGTGACACCTGCAGGATATCGGGCGCATGATCTTAGTGAATCCCGGCAGAACCCGAATCCTCGTCAGACAACGTGCCACGGGATCGCGACTGGACCGGGTGAGTAAATCTGCCCCATTGTGTAATATATATCATTCATCACATCATATAATTACTATTATAATTGTTACATTCTGGGTTTTTAATTTCTGTGAATGCACCAGGGACACGTCCTAACACTGCTGTGCTCTCAGTTCTCTGCACTAGGTTACTCTGCAGTCCCAGCCCACTGCTGAAAACAGTTAAAGGAAATCTCCCATCAGAATCCATCCTGATAAACCAGGGACATTACTCATAGATCCAGACACCGGGACTGTGGGATCTTCTTATATTTGCTATTCTTTGAAAATCAATTTTTACAATTATGTTAATGAGTCAGAAGGGCTCTGGGTGTGTCACTGTTTCACAGATTGCTACCCTGTTCAGGAGTACTTCCCCTCCCACTATATGAGATTACAGCATACAGAGGGAGGGGGTAAGTGCAGACACTTGCGAAGCTGCAGCATTAATTGGCTCTGGTAACACCCCCTCCCCCCGTAGAGGCCCTCCATGCTGCAGCTTCACAGGCTTGTACACTGCCTCCCCATCACCCATGCTCCCTCAGCTCTTTCCCCCTCACTCTGTTTGATGTAATATTACACAGTGGGAGTGGGGATGTGCTCCTGCACAGTGTAACAGCCTATAAAGTTACATCATGGAGTTGCTTTTACAAGAAAGGAGGCCATAGAGAAAATATATAAGAAGATCCCACAGTCACAGTGCCCGGATCTATGTGCAATGTCCCTGGTTTATCACTTGTAATGTTAATGATGGAGTTCCTTTAAATATTACAGAGGAGAAAAACGAGGGGCAGTTCAATGAGCTCAGAGCACATCAGTGTGAGGACACACCCTCAGTGCACTTACAATCCTGTAACATTAATCCATATTTCACAGTCCTGCTGCTCCTAACAACACACACATGCAAAGGTCTGATTATACATCTCCCCTGACCCTGGCTGCAGAGAGCACAGAACACAGCTGTTAAATGATAATGTTGTGTTTCTTCTTAGTAGCAGCAGATCTGTGAAATATGGAATCAAATCCCAGTATTATAGCTTGTACTGTGTTCTCACACTGCTGTGCCCTTATCTCCCTGCAGTGGTCTACTCCTTAGTCCCTCTTAGTTGCCGGATTAATACTACAGGTTTTACTGAGAGAAAAGCTAGGGGCACAGCAGTGTCAGGATATTCCTCACTTGAAGAATTTACAATCATCCAATATAGGTCCATATATCACAGTCCTGCTGCTACTAACAACATACACAAAGATATTTGTGATATTACACATCACTCCAGGGACAATACCGAACACTAGCTGCAGAGAATCAAGAGAACAGCAGTGTGAGGACACAACTCCAATGGGCTTGGAAAAGCTTCAATCCCGGGAAGATACATTCATATTTATTAGAACTAAATGTTGCAATTCAATGCTTAAGCTCCACCCCCTTGCCATTAAAAAAAATCAATACTTAGAGCCACAGCAGAAACCAGATGTCTTTTTGTCTGAATCTGTACAGAATGTTCATCCTGCCGGGATTTTCTGTTTTTATATTGATTGTACAGTATCTCCTTCTTAGACCATCAGCAGAACTGTGAGTGCAGCTCTGGAGCATAATACAATATTACTACTTAATATGAACGCATCGCATTAACAAAGTGACTCACATTTTCATATTGATTCAACTAATGTGACGGAGGAGATGTTAAAGGGAAGGATTTGGGAGATTTGAGGTGGATTGTCCGCCCTGGGTTGGGAATTGATGTAGCTTTTAACTCTATTGTGATGGAGAAGAGATCTCTGCAGGTGCGCTCACTTAGTGTTCGCTTTGTTCCCATCCTGTATACAGGAAACCACTGCCCCTCATACAGACACTTTCTTGGCTTCACTTGCTTTTTTCTGGTTCTGGCTGTAAGTGGTTTTAGCAATGAACGTGTCACACAAAGCGTAGAAATAATGACACACTTACCTTAGCTGAAGAGCAGAGCGTCCAGGAGAGTGCACTCCAAAGGGCAATGTATTATTCCTGCCAACGCGTCAGATCCACCAAATTACTTCTCCAAATTGGTTTTTGCCTCAAAAAAAGTGCAACATCCTCCCAGGGTCCTGACCATATGGCTTTAGGGCAACTGGACTCCTCCTGGTACATCCTTGGCTTTAGGACGGCCTAGAGCTTGACTTGTCACGGTCGCTTGGTCCAGGTGGAACAGGCCATGTCCACGCTGTGCAGGACTAGTGATTGCAAGGAAGAGGAGAGGCTGCAGTGAGATGGAAGGTTCTCCCTGGGGCACTCGTGATGCGTGTGTTAGGGAGCAACATGATGTAGAGGGGAGGCCCATGATGTTAGTTGCAGCCATGGATGACACGTGGAGACAAGATGTAGAGCATCAAACTTACAGTTGCTCTATTCCAGAACTTTTACACAGCAACGGTAACAGGCTGAGGTAGTGTCCTATTTGCCAATGTCTGTGGTAGATACTTTGCTGCAGTCTTGTAAAGGAAACTTGCAACCTAAATTCCAAGAACCTAGGGCTGGAAATCTTTGGCAGCAATCTTAGGTCAGGCTGTAGAAGGTTGCAGCAGGCCTGATGGAGGGGGATTACCCTAAGGTGAGACAGCAATAGCAGGATACTGTCTGTAGGCCTTGTTTTTTTCCTACGACTCTCGCTCTGAAAAGATCTGGAACTCCAGCCGGAGGATGTACAAGTTAAGCTTTCCTTCTCGGTGGAGTTTCAGGCATCCACCAATAAGAAACCTCAGGGCAGAACAGAATTGATAAAGTTAAAACAGAATTTCTAATTGGTTAACATGTAAAACCTCCCTTCCCAGGCAAATATTGTATAGTTGCATTACCAGTTATAGACAGTAGATGGTGCACAGATGTGATCAGGACAGATACCTACATAATAGAAGCAATATTTCATAATGAGCACATTTACCGGACCACTACAGAAGAAGCCATAGATTTCAGTATAGTCCGGGGTCCATCACGTCATCAATATAAGCGCAAGCTTTTCAGTCTAGTGTTTATATCTGTGACTATACACTTCAGCAGATGTGCCACAAATAAGGGCTTATTCACACCGGCTGTGGGTGTTAACCCTTTAAATGCTAACCGCAGTGTTGGGTGACCTGAAAATTGTGGTTTTGGGTCATCTCACTGAAGTCAAGCTCTCCCCACCTCAGAACGCCCCCTCTAATGTGAGGAAACCTACCATGAGGAATCTCCTATCAGGAGTAGATCTGATGGTAGATTCCTCCTTCTGCCTCTGCCCTAATCTGTAATTTAATAATCCTGGTACCTAATCTAACTTGAAAAAAACTTTATTTTAGTAATATGTAAATTACCTGCTGCTCCACACCCAGTAGCCTCTGCAGGTAATTGATGTCTAAAGAGTATAAACTCTCCGCCTCTGTGACTTTATAAACTCCTCCTCTGTGACTGTGACTTTATATAACCAATTTACATGTCACGTGAAAGTTGATGTTCTGGATGAACATGAAAAAACCTGATCTGGAAGGTGTTCAGCTGCTTGACAACATCCTAGTAGCAGTTTATAAGGTGAATCTCTTCAAATTTTTGTGAATTTTCATTAAAAATAGGCAGGTTGCCGAGGCTGCAGAGAGCACCTGACCACAGTATAAGTTGTTTATCTCGCCATCATTCGCAAGTTATTGTTTTCTGGTAGAATGAGTTTCCCCAACCCTGATTCTGGGCAGAAAAACTTGTGTGTTCTTGTTGTTCCATCACCAGAAATTGTCTGCAGAGGCTGCAGAGAGCACCTGACAGAAGCAAACTACCCACATGATATTTTCAGCACCTCAGTTCTGCTATAGATGCTCTACTTTCTGTTTAAAAACTTCAGAACATGTTAATATGTTTATTATTAAATACATTTAAAAAAAAAAATAATAATAATCTGAGAAAATGTATGTCATGCTGCAAACTCATATTTTGGAGATGCACTTACTGTTCCTCTTGATTGTAATATCTGTGTCTGCGTCATCCGCTGTCTGTGGTATGCAGCTGAGGAGGCGCTGATTGTATCTATGTGCCTTTTTGGAACAGCTGACCAGCTGTAGTGTTATTTGGCCATGCTGTTTGGATTGACTAAACCTGTTTCTTTCCTGCTGTTTAGCTTTGGTTCATTGTTAGTTAACAGATTCGGACATTTACTAAGGGTCCGTCGGACGCATTTCCGTCAGGTTTCCCGAATATTTCCGATTTGTCCTGAATTGCCCCGGGTTTTTGGAGCACGCGATTGGATTGTGGTGCATCAGCGCCGGCTTGTATGCGACACAAATCGTGGGGCGTGAACGTCGGACAACCCGACTGATTCGGTCAAACCGCGGAATTTAACTTTCAAACTTCGAACTTTCAGCTCTCACATGCACTGGGAATGAAGATGATGAATTCCGGCAGCCCTCAGTGGGGAAGTGACACATGCAGGAAATTGGACGCACGATCTTAGTGAATCGCGGCAGCTCCAAATCCTCGTCGGACATTACGGATTGGCGGCGTCAACGGGACGGGTAAGTAAATGTGACCCATTGTTATTGACAGATTCTCAGACTACTCACCTTTTCCCTGTGTTGTTCGGGTTGAGTTCGGGCACAATCACTATTGAGGCCAGGGCTCTGACATCACATAAAAGTCCTGCCCACCCCTCATAGGGTGCTGGCTATAAAGGTGTCTTCTTACCTAGCACCATAGCTTTCTTGTGACTCTGTTTTCCTGGTATCCTGACTCTTGGCTTCTGTTCAGACTATTCTTCTGTCTTTTGATTTGGTACTGTGGCTGCCTCTTTGTCAAGTTTTCTTCATCTATTTAACAGTTTTAACTCTTTTTTCCATGTTAGGCACAATGGCATAGGGAGGCATAACCTCCCAGTTACTGTCCACCGCCTGGGGTGGATAAGGTAATTAGGTAGGGTAAGTTAGAATTAGGGCTCACTGTCTATGTCCGTTTTTTGGTCTTAGTCTCCCCATTACATTGATATTTGCTTCCCTGCAGTCCTATGTAAATCCAACTATTTTACATTATCACAATGCACTGAACCAAAAGCCAAGCTCGTCTCTGCCACATGTGTGAGGACATCACAGAGAAGACGATCTGTCAGCGGTAATTGGTTCAGTCAGATGTGACCATTAAAGATTCTAATAAGAGCGTGAAAACTGGCGGAACAAGAGGTCGCCGGGCGCCTTTGATTCGGATTTTACCATGATGAAAGGAGTCACATAAGGTGCCGCGCCAATCTGTGGATATTGGAAGGAAGGATCTGCGCTGTCACAGCTGGTGATCCGCGGACTTGCCTTCACTTTCACCTCCTCAGATTATTATTGGCTGTTAGGATCTGACATTTCTACATGACACAGAGAGAGGCAAAAATCCTAGACAGTCTCATGATGTAAAGGAACGAGTTCTGCCAATCAAGGTGCCCTCTAACAAGGGAGACGCCGCGCCAAGGTTTACACCTTTTGCTCTTAAAAGAGATAGATACATGGATTCCTGGTGATTTTTACTGGCTTTTAGAAAACAGTGACAGATTCATACAGTAAAGAAGCTGCGCATTTTCCATCGATTCCCCGGTTATAATATTTGTAATTTATATGTAACATGTAGTATATGAATTTGAGAAAGAAGATGAAATAACAACATGTGAACAAAAAATTGTCATATTTTTTGTGGTCGCCTCCTGCTTTATGCTTTTTGTATGAGAAGATTCAGTCGCTGGCAACTACCAGAACCAGGGTGACACGGCACTAGGAAGCCGAGCGCCATATTGGGGCTTATTTACTTACCCGCCACTGGAGTTCACAGAAAGTGCATTGTCTGTGTATAATGCGCTGTGCGGGGAGTCACTAAGATCATTTGTCCGATATCCTGCATGTGTCGCTTCCCCACTCAGGTCCCCGGAGTTCACCTTCTACTTCCTGGTGCATGTAAGTGCATTGTCCTTGTATAATGCGCTGTGCAGGGAGTCACTAAGATCGTGCGCCCGATATCCTGCATGTGTTGCTTCCCCGCTCAGGTCCCCGGAGTTTACCTTCTTCTTCCTGGTGCATGTAAGTGCATTGTCCGTGTATAATGCGCTGTGCGGGGAGTCACTAAGATCCTGCACCTGATATCCTGCATGTGTCGCTTCCCCGCTCAGGTCCCTGGAGTTCACCTTCTTCTTCCTGGTGCATGTAAGTGCATTGTCCGTGTATAATGCGCTGTGCGAGGAGTCAATAGGATCCTGCGCCCGATATCCTGCATGTGTCACTTCCCCGCTCAGGTCCGCCGGAGTTCACCTTCTTCTTCCTGGTGCATGTAAGTGCATTGTCCGTGTATAATGCGCTGTGCCGAGAGTCACTAAGATCGTGCGCCCGATATCCTGCACGTGTTGCTTCCCCGCTCAGGTCCCCGGAGTTCACCTTCTTCTTCCTGGTGCATGTAAGTGCATTGTCCGTGTATAATGCGCTGTGCGGGGAGTCACTAAGATCCTGCACCCGATATCCTGCATGTGTCGCTTCCCCGCTCAGGTCCCTGGAGTTCACCTTCTACTTCCTGGTGCATGTAAGTGCATTGTCCGTGTATAATGCGCTGTGCGGGGAGTTACTAAGATCGTGCACCCGATACCCTCCATGTGTTGCTTCCCCGCTCAGGTCCCCGGAGTTCACCTTCTTCTTCCTGGTGCATGTAAGTGCATTGTCCTTGTATAATGCGCTGTGCAGGGAGTCACTAAGATCGTGCGCCAGATATCCTGCATGTGTCGCTTCCCCGCTCAGGTCCCCGGAGTTCACCTTCTTCTTCCTGGTGCATGTAAGTGCATTGTCCGTGTATAATGCGCTGTGCGGGGAGTCACTAAGATCCTGCACCTGATATCCTGCATGTGTCGCTTCCCCGCTCAGGTCCCTGGAGTTCACCTTCTTCTTCCTGGTGCATGTAAGTGCATTGTCCGTGTATAATGTGCTGTGCGGGGAGTCACTAAGATCCTGCACCCGATATCCTGCATGTGTCGCTTCCCCGCTCAGGTCCGCCGGAGTTCACCTTCTTCTTCCTGGTGCATGTAAGTGCTTGGGCTTGCGACACAATTTGAAAGTTAAATCCCACGCTCAGTCCGATCGTCCCACGACCCGCCCCCCGATTTCTGTTGCATGAAAGCAGCGCAGCTGCGCCAAAATCCGAACATGTGCGACACAATCCCAGCGGAGACTCCTGTTAAATACCCGTCAAAGCCGTGCAAATCCCTGAAAAGGCGAACAGTCCAACGAAAGTACAATCCTTAGTAAATGAGCCCCATTGTCTCAACAAGAGAGGCCATTGTAATGTGTCAACACTGCACTAAGATTGTGTTTACAAAACATATTGTTAACATAATGTTAACACAATGATTCTACATTGCCTTTGCACAAACTCAATGTTAACTCAATGCGAATATGACAATTTCATAGTCGGAACACAACTGAATTGCATTTACAATACGTTGACATATGGAACGTGTGAATGCAGCCTTTGGGCTGCGTTCACACAAGGCGTTTACATTGTGTTTTGAAACTCTATATAACAGTTGTGGAGAGGAGATTTGTCTGATTGTATTGCGTTAACATTTGCGTTAATCAGACATAAAAGCATTGGTGCACATTTACTAAGGGCTTTGCAACAGTTTTCTGACGGAATTTGCACGTTATTTAGGTGTAAACTGCCTGCACAGGTATTTAAGAAGTGTCTGCACTCCACATGTGTCGCACGTGACCGTTTTGTGGTGCAGCTGGGCTTGGCATCATGCAACACAAATTAGAAGGGGTTCCGGAGCTCAATCTGAGCACCAGATTTAATGTGCAAAGTGTTAAAGGTGCATCACAAAAAAGATGGTGGGATGCAGGGAAGCGACACATTCATGATTTCTGGTGCACGTTCTTAATGAATCTGGTGCACTCAAAGTGCTCTGGCACATGGAGGCCAGCGCAGCTGCACCACAAAAGGGTCACGTGCGACACAATAGAGACGTGGACACTACTTAATAACCTGTGCAAGCCATAATTAACACAGGTGTTAATGGAGCCTGGAGCCCCTCAGGCTCATTTGCATACAGTATTCTGGTGGTAGACGTCCTTTAAGTGATTTATGGGCTGGTAGATCCCTTTAAATGAATGTGCTAAACCTTAAGCTATTGGAGTATAACTAACTTCTAGTTTGTGCCGTGTCAGGGGGTCAGGGCAGGGTTGGGTTGGCCAATCAGATGATCCCCTCCCAGACTCTAACCCATTATTGGGGCAGATTTACTTACCCGGGCCATTCGCGATCCAGCGGCGCGTTCTCGGCAGTGGATTCGGATCTTCCGACGATTCACTAAGGCAGTTCCTCTGACGTCCACCAGGTGTCGCTGCTGCGCTAAAGTCCGCCAAGGCCCACCGGAGTGCACAAGCCTATACTTGGTGAAGGTAAGTGCATGTCCCGCGACACTTTTTTGAAAAAATGCGGCGGTTTCTCCTAATCCGTCGGGTTTACGTTCAGCCATGCCCCCCGATTTCCGCCGTATGCATGCCGACGCCGATGCACCTCAATCCGATCGTGTGCGCCAAAAACCCGGGGCAATACAGGGAAAATCGGCGCAAACCAAAAAATATTCAGATAACACGTAGGGAAAACGCGAATCGGGCCCTAGTAAATGACCCCCATTGTGTCTCATAAATTCAGAAGAAGAAAACCCAATTTGGAGGGCCTATTTCCAAGAACTTGATGAATGTCCCCCCCCCCCCCCCAGAATAATTTTATGTTTTGGGCCAATGTAACCCCAGACTGATGCAGGCGCAGGGACTCTAATGACAGAACAAATGTAGCAACCCCCGTAGTCAGTAGACAGGGAGATCCTCTCCTCCCTATAACATGGTTATTGTCCTCTTTATACGTATAATAGAGAATAATCCTAAAGTGAGAGGTTCTCTGCGCTCTGAGCCATATGTTCACCTAATTCTGGTTTTGACCTCTTTATTATGTAGTCAACCCTCCAAAATGTAATCAAAAATGTGATCTCAGAATTTTTAGATCCCATAATCCTAAAGTAGAAATACAAAACGTCATGGAACCCCAGAATAATGCGAACTTGGATTTTCCTTGAATAATTAAAACAACTTTAAACATTTGTATCTTTAAGTGTTTGGATACATTGTAACATTTTCTGTTTCTATTCTGACAATGGCCTATAGGTGGCACTGTTGTCACTGCAGTTTATGGGCAGATTCATGGCTATCTCTCTCCGCTCTCCACATATCAAGTCATTTTTTTTTTGACCACCAAAAATTCAAATGAAGGTACAGGAGACACGGGCTATTTATAAAACTGCGAAGGGGAAGTTCAATGTGAAAAATTACAGGCTTCCCGCAATAATTTCCATTTCCATGTTGTTAAATCCAGAGAAAAATCTCCGTAGCACAAAAATCCATATTTTCATCTGCGGGGAATTATCATTTCACAGGATGTAGGGCAATAACTGTGATGCAATGGATGGGGGTTTCAGGGATAGAGAAAGAAATTCGGGGGTAAAAAAATAATTTGAGAATCTTTAAAAATATTTAAGGATTTGTCTGGTTTAGTAAATACTTTCTCTGCCAATCAAATATTAATTCTGGAGCAAATTTTTTGAATTCTCCACCAATGTTTTCTTCTGGTAAATGGGTGTAATGATTCCAATGTCTGCAGGGGGGCGCCATTTCACTCTATGACACTGTCCAATCAGCACATGATTAATAAGAGACTGGTAGATAGGATTACATCCTAACAATAGTGCTGCCTTACCGTACACATTCATGTTACCTCTATACAGCACTGCTGGTGCCACTACACATAATAATGCAGGCAATCCCCTACTTAAGGACACCCGACTTACAGACGACCCCTAGTTACAGATGGACCTCTCTGCCCCCTGTGACCTCTGGTGACCTCTCTGGATGTTACTATAGTCCCAGGCTGCAATGATCAGCTGTAAGGCGTCTGTAATGAAGCTTTATTGATAATCCTTGGTTCATGTTACTACTGCTATTTTGTGCTGGGGCACCACCAGGGCTGTATGTGTGTATAGTATGGCAGTATTATTGATTTGACCTCATGTGTACTGATTATTGGTAATATGTATGTGTATGGTATAGTAGTACTATTCCACTGTGAGTTAACGGTACCAATGCTCTATAGTTGTACTATTTATGTGTATGGTATAGTAGAACTACAGGCAGTCCCCGGGTTACATACAAGATAGGTTCCATAGGTTTGTGCTTAAGTTGAATTTGTATGTAAGTTGAAACTGTATACAATATAATTGTAGATCCAGACAAATTTTTTTTGGCCCCAGTGACAATCGGAGTTTCAAAATTTTTTGCTTTAATTGGAGCAAGGATTATCACTAAAGCTTCATTACAGACGCCTTACAGCTGATCATCGCAGTCTGGGACTATAGTAACATCCAGAGAGGTCACCAGAGGTCACAGGGGACAGAGTGGTCTGTCTGTAACTATGGGTTGTCTGAAAGTCGGGTGTCCTTAAGTAGGGGACCGCCTGTACTAGTAATGCTACATCACATAACAAACAGGGTGAAGTAGCAGAGTGAATGGATTCAATTTTTATCTTTAAAGTAGGTGCCAGATCTTCAGTCCCAAGGTCTGAGACAGGTGGCGGCACCTTTGGTGTTAGTAAGGAGTGAAGAATATCGAAGAACCTTTTGGGATCACTAGAGAGTGAGAATATTAGATGAGGGAAATAGACCTGTTTAACAAGGTGAAGGGCAGAGTTATTGGTTCTGAGCACAAAGTTGTGTATAAAGCGTATAAAGTTTGGAGATGTGCGCGATTTTTTCCAGACATTCGGCAATCCTGAAGCACTGTTCAAGGAAACGGGTTTCATCCATGTGCCAAGGTTATGTTGAAAATGGTCCACAAACAGGTAGGGTGAGCTGGGAGGACGATATACTACAGCCACACGAAAAGAGAATGGGCAGAAAAGTCTGTAGGTGTGGGCCTCAAAAGATAAGAAAGTGAGAGAGGGTACGGGAGGAAAGACCTGGAAAGTGTAAAGTCGAGAGAGTAACTTGCCTACCCCTACTCCCTCATATCTGGAGCAGAGAGAAAAGTGTAATCCACCATAAGACAAAGCAGCAGGGGAGGCAGAGTCACCAGCTGGATCCATGTTTAAAGGAAACCTACCACTTAAAAGTGGTAGTTCTAAGACACAGATTCATGGCACCAGCTCAGGGTGAGCTGGTGCCGGAGCATATTTTCATTAGTACAATAAACCCCATATCGCCGATTTATAAGTTATATTAAAATTTGTCACGGCGCACCACAGTATGGCACGACGTCACCGAGCTCTGCGGCACACTTGTGCACGCGCAACTTAGCACGGTTTCCCCGTGCCATATATATGTGTCTTAGAACTACCACTTTTAAGTGGTAGGTTTCCTTTAAGTGATGACCAGCAGGTCGAAGGAAGAAAGAAAGAGGTCAACAGATTCTAGTGCTATACCATTCAGATACATAGTAACACTTTACTGTACTAGTACTGCTACATCACATAACAATAGCATTGTTATACTATACATATACAGACTTCAAACTATACAGTATGTGTTACCATGCATATACCAATATACAGTACCAGTGATGCTATACCACAAAACAATTGAAGTGATATACCATACACATACATAGGCCAACATTTACTAAGAACAGTGCAGTGTGTATTATGTGCAGTTTGCCTGTGCAGTGTGCAGGGGGCGCCAGATTCAGGATTTCAGGTGCCCATTCTTCATGCATCTGGTGCCCCATGCACTGCCCTGACAGAGTGCACCACTTTTTTTTTGGTGCACCTTTAAAAATAGGGGGTGTGCATTGTATGATAAATCTGGCGTATGGACTGATGGAGCACCGGAAAGCCCCCTTTAGTACAGAAATTTGTGTTGCAAGAAGAATAGTGCAGCCGTGCCACAAAACGAGGACACATTAAATACCCGTGCAAGCAGTTTGCAAAGTCCTCTAGAAAACTGGTGCACTTCCTTTAACCCCTTAACGCTCTGCGCCGTAGCTCTACGGCGCAGAGGTATAAGGGAAGTATGAAGAGGGCTCACGGGCTGAGTCCTCTTCATACAGAGGTGGGGGTTTTTGCATTTTGCACAAAACCCCCACCGCTAATAACCGCGGTCGGTGCTTGCACCGATCGCGGCTATTAACCCTCTAAACGCCGCCCGCAAAGTCGCGGGCGGCGTTTAAAAGACGGCGGCGCGCGGGCGCCGCCATCTTTTTTTCGATCGCCACGCCCCCGAACGTCATCGGGGGGCGGCGATCGGTTACCATGGTAGCCTCGGGTCTTCTCTTGACACGAGGCTACATGGTTTATGCAGGTTCGTTACAATGAGCCAGTGGCTCATTGTAATGTAAGACCTGCAAAAACGCCATATATTGCAATACTGTAGTATTGCAGTATATGGTAGGAGCGATCTGATCATCTAGGGTTATTGTACCCTAGATGGTCTAAAAAATAGTGAAAAAAAAAAGAAAAAAAAAAGTTTAAAAAATAAAAAAAATTAATAAAATATTAAAAGTTCAAATCACCCCCCTTTCCCTAGAACGGATATAAAACATAACAAACAGTAAAAATCACAGACATATTAGGTATCGCCGCGTCCCAAAATGCCCGATCTATCAAAATATAAAAACGGTTACGGCCGGCGGTGACCTCCGAGGCGGGAAATGGCGCCCAAATGTCCGAAATGCGACTTTTACACCTTTTTACATAACATAAAAAATGAAATAAAAAATGATCAAAATGTCGCACAGACCTCAAAATGGTAGCAATGAAAACGTCGCCTCATTTCGCAAAAAATGACCCCTCACACATTTCCGTGCGCCAAAGTATGAAAAAGTTATTAGCGTCAGAAGATGGCAAAAATTTTTTTTTCTTTTTTGTACACATTCGTTTAATTTTTGAAAATGTATTAAAACACAATAAAACCTGTATAAATTTGGTATCACCGCAATCGCACCGAACCAAAGAATAAAGTAGGCGTGTTATTTGGAGCGAAGAGTGAAAGTCGTAAAAACTGAGCCCACAAGAACGTGACGCACGTGCGGTTTTTTTTCAATTTTTCCACATTTGGAATTTTTTTTCAGCTTCGCAGTACACGGCATGTTAAAATAAATAACATTACGGGAAAGTAAAATTTGTTACGCACAAAATAAGCCCTCACACAGGTCTGTACACGTAAAAATGAAAAAGTTATGGATTTTTGAAGTTGGAGAGCGAGAAATGAGCCGGAAAACCCTCCGTCCTTAAGGGGTTAATAAATGTGTGCCATAGGGTACAGAGGAAAAGCAAAACAATAAAATTCTTATTTTTATCCACCACTAGAGGGAGCTAATGAGCTGCATGCTATCTATAGGCTGAACCCTATAACAAAACAATGGGGCAGATTTGCTTACCTGGTCCTGTCGCGATCCCCGGTGTGCGTTGACCGACAAGGATGAAGTCCGGGCCGATTTTTCAAGATTGTGCGTCCATTTTCCTGCATATGTCACTTCCCCGCTGAGGTTTGCCGGAGTTCACCTTCTTCTTCCCGGAGTATGTGAGCGCATTGTCTTGCGACACAATTTGAATTGTAAATCCCACGCTTAGTCAGAGTCCTTTGGGTTGTCAGTTGTCGGTTGCCCGATTTGTGTCGCATGCAAGTCGGTGCAATTGCGCCAAAACCCCCACTTAAATATGTCGCAAATTGGAAATAGTCTGGAAACCCGACGAAAATGCGCCGCGCGGACCCTTACTAAATATGCCCCAATATGTATCAATCTCCTCATGTGAACATCTATCTTTTCAGGTGTTTCAGAGAAATGTATCAGAAAACCAAATCAACAGAGAATTTAGAACACAGAATGAAAAAGTGGAACATTCCCTTTAAGTAAAAACGCTGCACAGTAACCAGCAATCACTTTCGCATTCTTCCTTGCTCTGTCCGGATAGATAAAAAAAGAGAAGAGACAAGAACTTGCCTTGTCCATAATTTACAAAGTAAAAATGGTTCATATTCTGCGCTTGGGGAGAATAGATGAGGACGGCAGAGCCGGGCGGATCATCCATTGCTGACTGTGACAATTTTATGAGCTTTACATTTGTGCACAGGGGTGATATAAGTTAAGCCGAGTGCATCTCGTGCAGCCAGAGCCCGGCCTCCATGTGCCGCGTCGGGGGGATTTGGCTCCGGCAGAGGGTCACGTGACCTGATGGAACGATGAGGTTTGTCTTTGCCTCGTAAAATGTTACAGTTCATAATTCCGGAGACGTTGGCAGCGGGAAGCGGCGCAGTATTTCCTGATGAATTGTGCAAAGAATTCTACCTTCTAAGCAAACCCATGGGGTCAGCCTGAAATTGATCAGAGAGAAATCTTTTCTCCTTCTATTATCCCCTTTTACTGCATTTTCTTCTCGTCAGCTTTTTCGCTAAGGTTTTTTTTCCAAAAGTTGAGAAAATGGTGAAAATTGGATTGAAGCGGTTATTTCTTGGCGTGCGCGTCATGGTCTGGGCGCTGCATGTGAAATACATACAAGAAATGTATCTGAAAGGCGCCTGATGCTTCTCAAATCTGAGAGTGAGACTTGCATCAAAAATTTTACAGTTTTATAGTTTGCTACAATGTATCAGGGCAGGTAAAATGCAGCAGCCTGGAGTCCAGGTTATTAAAAGAAATCAGGTGTCACCATGCAGACTGCACCAGTGTTATGTATTGTCCCTGGAGATCTGTGTAATCATACCTTTGTGTATGTTGTGAGTAGCAGCAGGACTGTTAAATATGGATTGTAGCTTCAACACGTGCAATGCTTGTTCTCACACTGCTGGGCTCTTAGCTCTCTGCAAGTGGTGTTAAACATTGGGGCACATTTACTTATCTGGTCCTGTCGCAATCCCCGCTATGCGTTGTCAGTGTATAATGTGCTGTGCGGGGAGTTACTAAGATCGTGCATCCGATATCCTGCATGTGTCACTTCCCCACTCAGGTCCCTGGAGTTCACCTTCTTCTTCCTGGTGCATGTAAGTGCATTGTCCGTGTATAATGTGCTGTGCGGGGAGTCACTAAGATCCTGCGCCCGATATCCTGCATGTGTCGCTTCCCCGCTCAGGTCCCTGGAGTTCACCTTCTTCTTCCTGGTGCATGTAAGTGCATTGTCAGTGTATAATGTGCTGTGCGGGGAGTTACTAAGATCGTGCATCCGATATCCTGCATGTGTCACTTCCCCACTCAGGTCCCTGGAGTTCACCTTCTTCTTCCTGGTGCATGTAAGTGCATTGTCCGTGTATAATGTGCTGTGCGGGGAGTCACTAAGATCCTGCGCCCGATATCCTGCATGTGTCGCTTCCCCGCTCAGGTCCCTGGAGTTCACCTTCTTCTTCCTGGTGCATGTAAGTGCATTGTCTGTGTATAATGCGCTGTGCGGGGAGTCACTAAGATCGTGCATCCGATATCCTGCATGTGTCACTTCCCCACTCAGGTCCCTGGAGTTCACCTTCTTCTTCCTGGTGCATGTAAGTGCATTGTCCGTGTATAATGTGCTGTGCGGGGAGTCACTAAGATCCTGCGCCCGATATCCTGCATGTGTCGCTTCCCCGCTCAGGTCCCTGGAGTTCACCTTCTTCTTCCTGGTGCATGTAAGTGCATTGTCTGTGTATAATGCGCTGTGCGGGGAGTCACTAAGATCGTGCATCCGATATCCTGCATGTGTCACTTCCCCACTCAGGTCCCCGGAGTTCACCTTCTTATTCCTGGTGCATGTAAGTGCATTGTCCGTGTATAATGCGCTGTGCGGGGAGTCACTAAGATCGTGCGCCCGATATCCCGCATGTGTCACTTCCCTGCTCAGGTCCCCGGAGTTCACCTTCTTCTTCCTGGTGCATGTAAGTGCATTGTCCGTGTATAATGCGCTGTGCGGGGAGTCACTAAGATCGTGCGCCCGATATCCCGCATGTGTCACTTCCCTGCTCAGGTCCCCGGAGTTCACCTTCTTCTTCCTGGTGCATGTAAGTGCATTGTCCGTGTATAATGTGCTGTGCGGGGAGTCACTAAGATCCTGCGCCTGATATCCTGCATGTGTCGCTTCCCCGCTCAGGTCCCCGGAGTTCACCTTCTTCTTCCTGCTGCATGTAAGTGCATTGTCCGTGTATAATGTGCTGTGCGAGGAGTCACTAAGATCCTGCGCCCGATATCCTGCATGTGTCGCTTCCCCGCTCAGGTCCCCGGAGTTCACCTTCTTCTTCCTGGTGCATGTAAGTGCATTGTCCGTGTATAATGCGCTGTGCGGGGAGTCACTAAGATCGTGCGCCCGATATCCTGCATGTGTCACTTCCCCGCTCAGGTCCCCGGTGTTCACCTTCTTCTTCCTGGTGCATGTAAGTGCATTGTCCGTGGATAATGGGCTGTGCAGGGAGTCACTAAGATTGTGCCTCCGATATCCTGCATGTGTCGCTTCCCCGCTCAGGTCCCCGGAGTTCACCTTCTTATTCCTGGTGCATGTAAGTGCATTGTCCGTGTATAATGCGCTGTGCGGGGAGTCACTAAGATCCTGCGCCCGATATCCTGCATGTGTCACTTCCCCGCTCAGGTCCCCGGAGTTCACCTTCTTCTTCCTGGTGCATGTAAGTGCATTGTCCGTGTATAATGCGCTGTGCGAGGACTCACTAAGATGGTGCACCCGATATCCTGCATGTGTCGCTTCCCCGCTCAGGTCCCTGGAGTTCACCTTCTTCTTCCTGGTGCATGTAAGTGCATTGTCCATGTATAATGTGCTGTGCGGGGAGTCACTAAGATTGTGTGTCTGATATCCTGCATGTGTCGCTTCCCCGCTCAGGTCCCCGGAGTTCACCTCCTTCTTCCTGGTGCATGTAAGTGCATTGTCCGTGTATAATGCGCTGTGCGGAGAGTCACTAAGATTGTGTGCCCGATATCCTGCATGTGTCGCTTCCCCACTCAGGTCCCCGGAGTTCACCTTCTTCTTCCTGGTGCATGTAAGTGCATTGTCCGTGTATAATGCGCTGTGCGGAGAGTCACTAAGATTGTGTGCCCGATATCCTGCATGTGTCGCTTCCCCACTCAGGTCCCTGGAGTTCACCTTCTTCTTCCTGGTGCATGTAAGTGCATTGTCCGTGTATAATGCACTGTGCGGGGAGTCACTAAGATCGTGCGCCCGATATCCTGCATGTGTCGCTTCCCCGCTCAGGTCCCCGGAGTTCACCTTCTTATTCCTGGTGCATGTAAGTGCATTGTCCGTGTATAATGCGCTGTGCGAGGAGTCACTAAAATGGTGCACCCGATATCCTGCATGTGTCGCTTCCCCGCTCAGGTCCCTGGAGTTCACCTTCTTCTTCCTGGTGCATGTAAGTGCATTGTCCATGTATAATGCGCTGTGCGGGGAGTCACTAAGATCATGCACCCGATATCTTGCATGTGTCGCTTCCCCGCTCAGGTCCCCGGAGTTCACCTTCTTCTTCCTGGTGCATGTAAGTGCATTGTCCGTGTATAATGTCCTGTGCGGGGAGTCACTAAGATCCTGCGCCCGATATCCTGCATGTGTCGCTTCCCCGCTCAGGTCCCCGGAGTTCACCTTCTTCTTCCTGGTGCATGTAAGTGCATTGTCCGTGTATAATGCGCTGTGCGGGGAGTCACTAAGATCATGCGCCCGATATCCTACATGTGTCGCTTCCCCGCTCAGGTCCCCGGAGTTCACCTTCTTCTTCCTGGTGCAAGTAAGTGCATTGTCTTGTGAAATAATTTTAAAGTTAATTCCTGCGCTCAGTCTGTATCTGTTCGAAGGCCCGCCCCCTGATTTCTGTCGCATGAAAGTCTGCATGTTTGCATCAAAATCTGATCATGTGCGACACAATCCCCTTCTAAATACCTGTCCCAGCGCAAATCCCAACATTTTCTAAAAACCGTCGAAAGTGCGATCTGCTTGACCCTTAGTAAATAAGCCCCATTGTCCCTGGAGACATGTGTAATCAAATTTTTTTTTAATTTTGAAATATGGATTTATATTCTCGGCTTGCAGCATCTCCAAGTGCACTGAGGGTGTTTCCTCACACTGCTGTGCTCCTGGGTCGCTATCGTAAGCTGCCCAAAATCTCCTCCCCTCTACTTTGAGTGGCTGCTGCAGACTTAAATCTGAAGGCTGTTACACCCATTCCCTGGAGCAAAGATGAAGGACTGTGGAGTGCTACAAAGCTAAAAACTAAGAGCACAGCAGTGTGAGGACTCACCACTAGATCAGAAACTACTATCCAGGAATGTACATCCAGATTTCATGTCCAGATGTCCTGCTCCAAGTTAAAATACACAAAGTATGATTACACATCTCTCCAGGGACAATACATAACACTGGCTGCAGAGAGCACAGAGCACAGCAGTGTGAGGTCTGATTACACATCTCTCCAGGGACAATACATAACACTGGCTGCAGAGAGCACAGAGCACAGCAGTGTGAGGTCTGATTACACATCTCTCCAGGGACAATACATAACACTGGCTGCAGAGAGCACAGAACACAGCAGTGTGAGGTCTGATTACACATCTCTCCAGGGACAATACATAACACTGGCTGCAGAGAGCACAGAGCACAGCAGTGTGAGGTCTGATTACACATCTCTCCAGGGACAATACATAACACTGGCTGCAGAGAGCACAGAACACAGCAGTGTGAGGTCTGATTACACATCTCTCCAGGGACAATACATAACACTGGCTGCAGAGAGCACAGAGCACAGCAGTGTGAGGTCTGATTACACATCTCTCCAGGGACAATACATAACACTGGCTGCAGAGAGCACAGAACACAGCAGTGTGAGGTCTGATTACACATCTCTCCAGGGACAATACATAACACTGGCTGCAGAGAGCACAGAGCACAGCAGTGTGAGGTCTGATTACACATCTCTCCAGGGACAATGCATAACACTGGCTGCAGAGAGCACAGAGCACAGCAGTTTGAGGTCTGATTACACATCTCTCCAGGGACAATACATAACACTGGCTGCAGAGAGCACAGAGCACAGCAGTGTGAGGTCTGATTACACATCTCTCCAGGGACAATACATAACACTGGCTGCACAGAGCACAGAGCACAGCAGAGTGAGGTCTGATTACACATCTCTCCAGGGACAATACATAACACTGGCTGCAGAGAGCACAGAGCACAGCAGTGTGAGGTCTGATTACACATCTCCCCAGGGACAATACATAACACTGGCTGCAGAGAGCACAGAACACAGCAGTGTGAGGTCTGATTACACATCTCTCCAGGGACAATGCATAACACTGGCTGCAGAGAGCACAGAGCACAGCAGTGTGAGGTATGGTTACACATCTCTCCAGGGACAATACATAACACTGGCTGCAGAGAGCACAGAGCACAGCAGTGTGAGGTCTGATTACACATCTCTCCAGGGACAATACATAACACTGGCTGCAGAGAGCACAGAACACAGCAGTGTGAGGTCTGATTACACATCTCTCCAGGGACAATGCATAACACTGGCTGCAGAGAGCACAGAGCACAGCAGTGTGAGGTATGGTTACACATCTCTCCAGGGACAATACATAACACTGGCTGCAGAGAGCACAGAGCACAGCAGTGTGAGGTCTGATTACACATCTCTCCAGGGACAATACATAACACTGGCTGCACAGAGCACAGAACACAGCAGTGTGAGGTCTGATTACACATCTCAACAGGGACAATACATAGCACTGGCTGCAGAGAGCACAGAGCACAGCAGTGTGAGGTCTGATTACACATCTCTCCAGGGACAATGCATAACACTGGCTGCAGAGAGCACAGAGCACAGCAGTGTGAGGTCTGATTACACATCTCTCCAGGGACAATACATAACACTGGCTGCAGAGAGCACAGAGCACAGCAATGTGAAGTATGACTACACATCTATCCAGGGACTATACCTAACACTGGCTGCAGAGAGCACAGCAGTGTGAGGTCTGATTACACATCTCTCCAGGGACAATACATAACACTGGCTGCAGAGAGCACAGAGCACAGCAGTGTGAGGTCTGATTACACATCTCCCCAGGGACAATACATAACACTGGCTGCAGAGAGCACAGAGCACAGCAGTGTGAGGTCTGATTACACATCTCTCCAGGGACAATACATAACACTGGCTGCAGAGAGCACAGAGCACAGCAGTGTGAGGTCTGATTACACATCTCTCCAGGGACAGTACATAACACTGGCTGCAGAGAGCACAGAGCACAGCAGTGTGAGGTCTGATTACACATCTCTCCAGGGACAATACATAACACTGGCTGCAGAGAGCACAGAGCACAGCAGCGTGAGGTCTGATTACACATCTCAACAGGGACAATACATAGCACTGGCTGCAGAGAGCACAGAGCACAGCAGTGTGAGGTCTGATTACACATCTCTCCAGGGACAGTACATAACACTGGCTGCAGAGAGCACAGAGCACAGCAGCGTGAGGTCTGATTACACATCTCTCCAATGGAAAATACATAATGTTAGCTGTAGAGAGCACAGAGCACAGCAGTGTGAGGACTCACATCAAGTCAACTTGGAGGTGCTACATTCCTGGAATATAAATCCATATTTCCCAGTCCTACTTCTACTATCAACATACACAAAGGTCTGATTACACATCTCTCCAGCTCTTGAGCATGTAAGTAGCAGCAGGATTGTTGAAAATGGTTCCAGGATCTTGGCTCCTTCCAGTTCCCTGGGGGAGGGGGGGGGGGGCTTACACTGCTGTGCTCTGCATACTGAAATGCTAAGCAGCTCCCCCTGCTGCTCTGAGTAAGAGCTGTAGCAGGGTAATGTCTATATAACGTCAGCAGCTGGATGCAATCTGAAGTGAAGCATGTGATATTACCCTATAGAGGGCGCTATACTTATGTTCCTTTTGTCCTGTTATTGCCCCAGCGCTGCTCCTCTTGCTCTGTACTTAGTAATCAGATGACATCCCAGACCCCTGTGACCCCACACCTTAGTCTTAAGGGGACGGTCCATTTGCACAGAGTGCTCTTTAATTAATGGACTCCTCTCTTTGTTCCGTCCCTCGCGTCTTATCTCTATATTTTATCCTCACGATTGCAAAAAGTCAATAGCGGAATAAAGAAATACAATCTAATTTCCCGGCGTTCGATACTTCAGAGGAGGAAAAAAATCAATTTTCAGTTTTGACAAATTATCGGCTGTGCGCTGAATGTGCTATTACTGTGGGGGGACAGCTTGCGTGGGCTCTGAGTTCTGCTGTAGCCACAGGGGGCGCTGTGACTCTGACCCACCCTCTATGTACATAGCCACATAACCTTATAGGGTCAGTTACTACTTGGTGGGCACCTAGTGTATCATTAGGGTCCAAGAACTTGAAGTTGTTCCATAAATTATCCATGGGCAGAGTCACATGACTCAGAATGTGTCATTAGGGTGGACCTCTGGGAATGTATCCTCACACTGCTGTGCTCTTAGCTCTCTGCATTGAGCCTCTCTCCGATGCAGACATTCCTCTGACAGCTGTAGTATCCAGAGGCTTTTACTGATAGCAGAGTGGGGGGGTCTGTAGAGCAGCTCAATGCACAGAGCTAAGAGCAAAGCTGTGAGAGGAGACTCCCACATTGATTGTAGGGGGACAGAGAGCAGCAATATGAACCTCTGATATGAGAATATGATGGAGCACCCCAGACTGCGACAGACAACTTATCTGGAATCGATGATCGTAATAACGCAGTTCTAATCAACGCTTTACAAACCAAAAGTGAAGATTTCATCCAGTCGGGATCATCTAGAATTATTGTCTTGTATTTTCGGACAGCTTTGCCCCCCCCCCTTGCGCGTCTGACCAATTACACAAGTGCGGACCCTGCTCCGGGTATAACGGAGCCATTAGTTGAGAACTTCTTTCAGACATGACATGGTGTATGGCGGTAATTTGGCGATTCTTTGTTTTTCGGCTGTGACTATACAGAGCGTCCTTCCGCCTTTGTAATTAAACATGGAAGACTCGTTAATTAAGGAGCCATAGAATGGAGTAGATGCCCGCGTATAAATAGCGCTTTATATGATGTTGTCTGGAATTTGATTAGATCCTATAATTATATGGCAGACACTAATTACCGTAATGACTTTCCTCACGCGGTATTAAATAGGACGGGGGGTGCGGTAAAAGCTGCGTCTATATCATTCATACATATAATTCACTGCTCTCCCGGATGGTTCAAGTATTATCCAAATTACAGGAGGATTCCTTAAGTGACACCGGCCACTGCCTGATAGACCCAATGGGGCTCATTTACTTACCCGGTCCAGTTGCGATCCTGTGGCGCGTTCTCCGACGCTGATTCGGGTCTTCTGGGATTCACTAAGGTAGTGCGCCCGATATCCAGCAGGTGTCGCTGCTGCGCTGAGGTCCGCTGGAGGTCACCTGGTTCTTCTTGGTGCATGTGAGTGCTGATCTTGCGACACATTTTGTTTTTTAAATTCCTTGGTTTTTTCCGAATCCATCGGGTTTTCCGCCGATTTCTGTCGCGTGAAAGCTGGCACGATTGCACCAAAATCTGATTGTGTGCTCCAAAATCCCGGCAGAATTTGGCGCAAAACGGAAAAAGTCAGGAAACCCGACAAAAGTGCGGCCGCGGAGCCCTTAGTAGATGAGCCCCAATGTGTGACCCAACTTGTAAGGATAGTGATGTGTTAGGGGTCTCCTTGGTTTTTACCCTTTAACCTCTGTATATGGATGTGGACTATGCTGTGGGGAGACCACCAGGTCACTACCTCTTGAAGTGGTCTTTGTGTGGGTGACATCTGGCGCAGGGCAAAGAGACACTGGTTTGGAGGTGGCAGAAAGGGGAAAATAATCGCATATATATATATGACTGAATATATATGACTGAATCCTGCATATCCATCAGTCACTATATATATATCTATATGACTGAATCCATTGTATATCTATATGCATCTGTCACAATGTATATAATATGTTCTTCCTCCTATCCCTCGGCTGCTGCGGCTCTTCTTCTCCTCCTCTGGACGCCGCTGTTTAGAGAACGCACACAATAGACTCCTCTGCAGAAGACGCTACCTGCTTATTACAGGCTTCAATCAAGGCGGCGACACATTTACCGTACACAGATGACACGCGCTGCGTATACAGAGACGCCGCCAACCTGAAATGTTTGACATCTATTGTACAGATCAATCTTTATTCGGTGCAGTATTAGTGCTATACACTGAATGGATGTTCTCTCCATCACATCAGAGCGGGTGTTATTGGGGAGGATTAGGTAACTTTCTTCCTATCCTCGGATCAGTATAATAGTCCTTATACACAGAGCGGTTATTTTAGCGAGAGTGAAGGGTCTTCATCATGTCTGAATCCCTTTGGAAGCTAAAAATCTGTAACGATTCTAATTCAGATATGATATGTTATTGTTTTGAGCACGGTATGGCGGTATTATTTATGCACAGCCTGGCATGATTAACATAGGGTCTTCACTATGGACGTTTTCATATGGCGCTATTATTTATGCACAGCATGGCATGATTACTCGCCCTACTGTCCCTACTACTGGAAGACCTCTCCCTTGGACACATGCTGTAGCACTGTTGTTTGCGCACTATATCGCAGTATTATTTATGCACAGCCTGGCATGATTGCCATAGGGTCTTCACTATGGACGTTTTCATATGGCGCTTGGACACATGCTGGAGCACTGTTGTTTGAGCTTGTTATGGCAGTATTATTTATGCACAGCATGGCATGATTACTATGGATATTTTATTACCCTACTGTCCCTACTACTGTAAGACCTCTCCCTTGGACATATGCTGTAGCACTATTGTTTGAGCACTACATGGCAGTATTATTTATGCACCGCATGGCATGATTACTATTGGATGTTTTCTTACCCTACCTCTCACTTGGAGACATGCTGTAGCACAATTGTTTGAGCACTATATGGCAGTATTATTTATGCACCGCATGGCATGATTACTATTGGATGTTTTCTTACCCTACCTCTCACTTGGAGACATGCAGTAGCACTATTGTTTGAGCACTACATGGCAGTATTATTTATGCACTGCATGGCATGATTACTATTGGATGTTTTCTTACCCTACCTCTCACTTGGAGACATGCTGTAGCACAATTGTTTGAGCACTATATGGCAGTATTATTTAGGTAATGCAATGTATTATTACAACTTTCTATATTTTCTTATACCAATATCCCCGCTACAGGGCAGCTTGGAACTTTTCACATTTTGTAGACACGCTGTAGCTCTATGATTTAGGTCAAGCTTAACTCTGTATTATTATTAGTCCCAAGGTCGACTAAATCAAGCTCCTCCTATTTATCAGAGCTCACATATGTAAACCAAGAATCACAGAGAATCTGCACACAGCACAAAAGTAAGTAGCAGGACTGCTGAATCACTTGATAAACATTCAGGGATTATCCACAAGGCAGTAAAAAGGTATCTTATGTAAACTAGTGGCCAAACCCTTTAATCTATGGTGACTTTTACTTTTTTTTAATGAAGTGTCCCTTGAATAAAAACACTAAAATTGGAATTTCACTTTCTCTTTTCCTAAAGTTTTCCAAGACTTCAACTCAATTTTAGGGAGAGAGATCTCCTGTAATATTTCCATAATAATCACTTTCCCCCTATTAGCACGGCTGATGACTTCCTCAGTAATTTGCCGCTCGGCTTCCCTGGGTTACATGATGATTTATAGTCTGAACAGGTTGCTGTAAGATTGACATATCTATTATCCAGCTGCTTTGCAGTCCCGGCTCGTTCCTTACAATTATTGGGTTTCAGTCCAATTGTTAACTCTTGGATTTTCCTTGTCTACGTTTACAATGTGTAGGTGGAGGCTGAGACAGTTATGTAATGGGATCTGTATGAGGGATCTGTATAAGGGATCTGTATAAGGGATCTGTATAAGGGATCTGTATGAGGGATCTGTATAAGGGATCTGTATGAGGGATCTGTATAAGGGATCTGTATAAGGGATCTGTATAAGGGATCTGTATAAGGGATCTGTATGAGGGATCTGTATAAAGGATCTGTATAAAGGATCTGTATAAGGGATCTGTATAAGGGATCTGTATAAGGGATCTGTATAAGGGATCTGTATAAGGGATCTGTATAAGGGATCTGTATAAAGGATCTGTATAAGGGATCTGTATAAGGGATCTGTATGAGGGATCTGTATGAGGGATCTGTATGAGGGATCTGTATGAGGGATCTGTATGAGGGATCTGTATAAGGGATCTGTATAAGGGATCTGTATGAGGGATCTGTATGAGGGATCTGTATGAGGGATCTGTATAAGGGATCTGTATAAGGGATCTGTATAAGGGATCTGTATGAGGGATCTGTATAAGGGATCTGTATAAGGGATCTGTATAAGGGATCTGTATGAGGGATCTGTATAAAGGATCTGTATAAAGGATCTGTATAAGGGATCTGTATAAGGGATCTGTATAAGGGATCTGTATAAGGGATCTGTATAAGGGATCTGTATAAAGGATCTGTATAAGGGATCTGTATAAGGGATCTGTATGAGGGATCTGTATGAGGGATCTGTATGAGGGATCTGTATGAGGGATCTGTATGAGGGATCTGTATAAGGGATCTGTATAAGGGATCTGTATGAGGGATCTGTATGAGGGATCTGTATGAGGGATCTGTATAAGGGATCTGTATAAGGGATCTGTATAAAGGATCTGTATAAGGAATCTGTATAAGGGATCTGTATGAGGGATCTGTATGAGGGATCTGTATGAGGGATCTGTAAAAAGGATCTGTATAAGGGATCTGTATAAGGGATCTGTATGAGGGATCTGTATGAGGGATCTGTATAAGGGATCTGTATAAAGGATCTGTATAAGGGATCTGTATAAGGGATCTGTATAAGGGATCTGTATGAGGGATCTGTATGAGGGATCTGTATGAGGGATCTGTATAAGGGATCTGTATAAGGGATCTGTATGAGGGATCTGTATGAGGGATCTGTATGAGGGATCTGTATAAAGGATCTGTATAAGGAATCTGTATAAGGGATCTGTATAAGGGATCTGTATAAGGGATCTGTATGAGGGATCTGTATGAGGAATCTGTATGAGGGATCTGTATAAAGGATCTGTATAAGGGATCTGTATGAGGGATCTGTATAAGGGATCTGTATGAGGGATCTGTATGAGGGATCTGTATGAGGGATCTGTATAAAGGATCTGTATAAGGGATCTGTATGAGGGATCTGTATGAGGGATCTGTATGAGGGATCTGTATAAGGGATCTGTATAAGGGATCTGTATAAGGGATCTGTAAGTCCATCTCTGCATTATTTTACAGCGGGGTTAACGGGTCAGGATTGACATCTCCAACATATGGATCTCCAGCTGTTACAAAGTTACAAACTCCAGTATATACTCATTGTCAGGGAATGCTGGGAGTTTAAGGGGGTTCTCCAGGATTAAAATATTTAGAACCTATAATTATGAATCTATTATAAATGGGGTATACCCAATACCCATGTCCCCACAAATCAGCACTGATATCACATACCTGGGAGTAGCTCAGTCCAATTCAATCTGGCTGAGCTGCAATACCATACACAGCCACTATACAATACATGGCACTGTGCTTGAACTAGCCCTGTGATCTCCCCACACACTACTGGTGGTGCTGGGAGTCTGACCCCAACTAATATAAACCTGATGTGATACTACAGGATACACCAGGAAAAGGAAATTTAGTTTCTAGCAACTGATAGAAGGCCACAAGTTGCATGATGCATTTCTATTCTGCAGTTTGGAATATTTTGTTGCATGATGCATTTTTCTTCTATAGTTTGGAATATTTTGTACATTTTTTAGGGTTTGCCAAACCATGTTGAGTTTTTGAAGATGGGATTTTTATCTTTACTATGACACCAGAAGCATGGTTGTAGCTGCTACAGAGCCCAAGTTAGAAGTATCTGAAGTGATGCTCCCTCTGGCCTCTAAAAGTGACTAATCTCATGCAAAAAGTGACTCTTCTGAGTTTATAACTTTGAATGTGATTTAAAATGAAATAGTAAACAGGCAAGTTTTTACATAAAAGAGGGAATTCTAGAACGGATATTTCATACCCAACCCAATCTGGTGTCAGTGTACCTGAAAGGGAGTCTACCACATCCCAATGCATAATAATCTGTTGGCAGAATGTTGTAGAGAAATGCAATATGATTTTAAAAATATCTTTATTATTTTTGTCCATTACAGGCAGTTCCCTACTTAAGAACACCCGATTTACAGACGACCCCTAGTTACAAACGGACCTCTGGATGTTGGTAATTTACTGTACTTTAGTCCTAGACTACAATGATCAGCTGTAACAGATATCACAGGCATCTGCACATAAGATTTATTGTTAATCCTGATTCTTATGACAACCCAACATTTTTAAAAAACAATTGTCCCCGAGACCAAAAAAAGTTCTGGCTGAGATTACAATGATAAAATATACAGTTCCAACTTACATACAAATTCAACTTAAGAACAAACCTACAGAACTTTTCCTGTACATAAACCAGGGACTGCCTGTATACTGAGAATGCTGAGAATTTCCCATTTTAATCTGTATGCTAATGAGGCAGTTGATGCATGGAGGGGCGTGTCCTCAGTCCCTTAAGCCCGGATATTCCTCCCTGAACCTCAATAGTTTCATAAGTCAAATAAGCAGGATGTTTTCCTTGTGAGAAGTACGGGAACCACTGGAAGAAGAGGAAAGTAATTTAGGCAGAATTAACAGTGTTTTGGATCACTTTCCGGGTGCACCAACTGCCTCATTAGCATACGGATTAAACTGGGAATATCTTGGGAAAAGCACAATGGACGGAAGTAATAAAGGAATGTTGGAAATCCTGGTGCATTTATCTAAAACGTGTTGCCACCAGATTATGGGGGTGGTGGGAGACCCCCTGATGGGACACTCAGGAAATATAAGAGGATGAATCCACTGGTTACAGACCCCGTGTCCAGCTCTGAGGAGTAACACAATGCCGGAGACTTGTGGAGACAATCGCCTTGAGCGCGGTGTTAACCTTTCCGACAATGAATATTTTACATCTCATCATGGGCATTAGGCAGCGACTTGTGAAGAAATCTCCTCATGTAGAAGAGACGCGCATTTTACTTTCATGTTCGGATGTTTCTATGAATAGCTCAGGATTCGGGCTCAGCTCACCGAAAAAAATCCAAAGCTCCGACTTATGACAAAGCTACAAGTTTCTCCAATTCCCAATCCCATTTATTGTTCTGGGACAATGGACAAATCCTTTGATGGGATTTGAATTCACTTTTGTTGTAACTAAAAAGTTACCAATTGTATCATATAAACTGGAAAATATGGGATGGAGGGAAGTATTTTCCTGTCTTCTAGTTACTATTTGTAGTTACTTGTGCCCAAATACATGCAACAGAAAAATCCTCTGCTGCAGCTTCCCAGGCTGTTACACTGTGCACGAGCACTTCCCCCTCCCACTCTATGAGATGATATTAAGCAGAAGGGGGAGCCATGGGGGCAGGGTGGGAAGAGAGTCAGTGTAACAGCACGTGAAGCCACATCACGGGGAGGCTCTGGTAACACCCCCAGAGTCCTTCAGCCTCATTAGCATAATTTTAAAAGTTGATGTTAGAAGAAAGAAGGCCATCGATGACAAATGTAAGAAGATACCACAGTCCCCGTGCCTGGATCTATGAGTAGTAGGTATAACTAATTCTAAGTATCACAACTCCTCTCCCTGTGATTTATGTTGCACATGTTGCTGACCTATTCCTCTGTTACAAGATCATTAACTTGTTACTAGCAAAAGTAGCAGCAGTAGGTCACATGTTACAGAGGCTGAAGTGTTACGGAAATCTCCTCTTTCCTTCTTCTGTGCTTGTCCTAATACCCTCTGCCCTCACTTCCCATAACACCTTGGGGCAGATTTACTTACCCGGCCCATTCGCGATCCAGCGGCGCGTTCTCTGCTCTGGATTCGGGTCCGGCCGGGATTCATTAAGGTAGTTCCTCCGCCGTCCACCAGGTGGCGCTGCTGCGCTGAAAGTCATCTCATCGCGCCGGAATGCACCACCTCGGACCAGGTGAAGGTAAGCGCTCCCCAAGCGACACATTTTCCGTTCTTAAATGCGGCGGTTTTTCCGAATACGTCGGGTTTTCGTTCGGCCACGCCCCCCGATTTCCGTCGCGCGCATGCCGGCGCCGATGCGCCACAATCCGATCGCGTGCGACACAATCCCGGGGCAATTCAGGTACAATCGGCGCAAATCGGAAATATTCGGGTAACACGTCGGGAAAACGCGAATCGGGCCCTTAGTAAATGACCCCCCTTGTGTTCTATCATGAGAATATAGTGATAATTTAACAAGTAAATCCACCAAGCTCTGCACAGTCTGAATAGACCTTTATAGTCATGTAGACTGGTATTTGACATCATTTGATGGTCTGTAGGAGAAGCTTCACAGCAGTTAACCCCTAGCATGCTGCATAGGGGGCAGGAATACAGCACTTGGAATAAAAGCAAGCAATGAATTCGTAACATTGTAGGTGTGTTTCCATGAAGACAAGTTTCTTAAATATACTCAGGATAACAAAATAACACATACTCTAATTCACTGTTATTAACAAAAATGCAGCGTTTCACAGATATAAGCCCAACCGGTCTCTATCAGTCCTGCTGAACACAATTTCAGATGCCCCTAGGCACAACCCTGTAACTTCTGACTTAAGGTCAGGAAAGCCAGCTTGGATTACTGTGTGAGGCTCTGCTGCAGAGTTTCTCTCTCTCTGATCTCTGCACTCTAGCCCCACCCCCTGCATTCTAGCCCCACCCCCTGCAGTCTAGGATGTAGCTCACTCACTGATACACAGATACTGACTTCCTGCCAGCAGCAGCCTGAGGAGAACTACAAGCTACAGACAGACAAGTTATTTATCCGGGGAGGAAGGCACAGCAGATCTAGTGTGTTGTGAAATAGCAGAGATGTAGGAGAGCTGACTGTGTCATTGGGGCAGATTTACTTACCTGGTCCATTCGCCATCCAGCGGCGCATTCTCTCCGGTGGATTCGGGTCCGGCCGGGATTCATTAAGGCAGTTCCTCTGACGTCCACCAGGTGGCGCTGCTGCGCTGAAGAGCATCAGAACGCACTCAAGTTCACCGGCCTATTCCTAGTGAAGGTAAGTGCAAGCTCCGCGACACTTTTCTTTTTTTAAATGCAGTGGTTTTTTTTAGAATCCGTCGGGTTTTCGTTAGGCCACGCCCCCCGATTTCCGTTGCGTGCATGCCAGCGCCGATGCGCCACAATCCGATCGCGTGCGCCAAAATCCCGGGGCAATTCAGGGGAAATCGGAGCAAATCGGAAATATTTGGGTAACACGTCGGGAAACGCGAATCGGGCCCTTAGTAAATGACCCCCATTGTGTGTAATAGGCATCTAATGGATCTCATCATCTCTGATCTGTCTCATCTCTCTATGTGTCAGATACTTGTAGAGTATTCAGAAGGTTAATGAAAGTGTTTATAAACCTGAACCCTGTTAATCTAAGCACATTGTTAGCTCACAGCATCTCACAGCTCTAGAGGAATCATGAAGTCCCCTCTTACACCCTGGAATATTACACTGACCATCACTGTGATGGTAAAATTGTAAATTCAAGGGTTAGAAATTATCGTTGTTGTGTTAACATCATTTTGGGATGAAATGTGAGAATTTTCTTTCATGTGAGAACCCCTTTAAGGGATCCCTATATATTAAAAATAACAATTTCTCTGCTGGATTCTACTTCTAAATGTCTTGTGTTTGCTCAGTGTGCTCTGTGGGATGCTAAGGGTTAACACTGTCTCCCTTTACTGTAGTAGTAAAAGTGGGAGCAGGAAGGGGTCTGTAGAGCAGTAAAGGACCTGCAGATGGAGTGGGTGGTGCAGCCTCAGAAGGGAAGTTCTGCTGACTGGAGTGGGGGGCTGCTGTGGATTAGGCAGGGGTGAACCTAAACTCCGTGTAATGTCTTACATCTCCTATGACATTGGGTGTGAAGAGACACTATTTTTAAGTGTCAGGACCTGCTTTTTACCAGGTGACTGCACCTCTGATGTTGCCGCCCACTTTTCTGCAGGTGGTGCTGCCTGAGGCGAGAGGCTCAACTCGCCCAATGGCTGTTGCAGGGGTGTTCCTATACCACTGGTTTATCTTTCAGGATTTTCTGGCACATACATAAGTCCCTGTGAGAGCGGCTATCATGTGTCTTACCCCCTCCAGCAGCCGGCCACCCTGTAAGCATCTCCATTGCCCAGGACTGATGCTCCCAACACCTGATCTATAGATTATATATGTGTTCTGACTTCTAGCAGCTGCAGTACCACACACAACCTATGGGTAAGTGGGGGCGCTATTTAGAAGAAAGCAGCTGTGATGACTAATGCTGAATAACCTCACATCTGATGGTCATCAATAGGCACAATACAATGTAATGATATATTAAATATGTATTGTATTTTGCTGAAGCGACTGCTTCCGCTCTGCTTCATGTGCTGAATAATTTGTACATCTTTAGTATTGTGACAGAATTGTACATAACATCATAAAGAGGCTGAGATCACAACTTTAAGTTTAATGCAATCCATCCTAATGTCTGCGCGATTTCCGTGTGACTCCATCATTCTATCCGTCGCATGTAAAGCAGGCGCATGCCGTGTCGCTACCTGCCTCATATCTTATTCTGATGGTGGATGTTGTCAGTTGGGTCTCTGCCCGTCTATAACCTTCACATATGTCTCCCATTCACTTATTAATAGGGATCCGTATACTCGGGCAGGAGGCGGATCACGCAGGTGGCTCATCCCAAAAGATTGGAAGAGATTGCCTGATATTAGTAGCAGATTGTTCTCTGCAGGATAGAGGACATGTGTCAATTATAGGGCACCCTACTGCTGGGACCCCCACCAATCAGTAACACGGGGGTACCAAGACCCATTCACTCCATAACAACATTGGGGCAGATTTACTTACCCGGTCCATTCACGATCCAGCGGCGCGTTCCCTGCGGTGGATTCAGGTCTTCCGGCGATTCACTAAGGCAGTTCCTCTGACGTCCACCAGGTGTCGCTGCTGCGCTGAAGTCAGCTGAGGTCTGCCGGAGTTCACAATCCATTGCCGGGTGAAGGTAAGCGCGTATGCAGCAACATTTTTTTTTTTTAAATGTGCCGGTTTCTCCGAATCCGTCGGGTTTTTGTATGGCCACGCCCCCCCCCCCATTTCCATTGCGTGCATGCTGGCACCGATGCGCCACAATCCGATCGTGTGCGCCAAAATCCCGGGGCAATACAGGGAAAATCGTCGCAAAACGGAAAAATTCGGTTAACCTGTAGCATAAACGTGAATCGGGCCCTTAGTAAATGACCCCCATTGAGTGAAGGAGATTGCCCCCCACTGCTCTATACAAAGCCTATGTGGGTGACGCAAACAGCTGCCGACATGGATTATTACAGTTGTTCTTACAGACATGAAGTTCTCAGATTATCTTCATGAACCATAAAATATAGCATAAAATATTACAATAGTTCTATGCATCATGTTACAGCTCTAAAGGACCCTCTCAGTGCAAAGAACTAAGGATGTAACGGTGCTGATGCTGCAGTAATCACAGGTAGGGATGAGCGGGTCTCTGAAAACCGATCCCAATGATCGTGGTTATCAGGAAGCAACGATCCTCAGGATCGGTAGATAAAACTAATGAAGGTCAAGATGCTAAGGACTAATAGTATAGTGATATTATGAAGCATAGGGACCCCTCTGTGCCTATGCTGCAGTAATCACAGGTCTGAAGCAAGGTTGCTCTCACAAAAAACTTTTACGTAGTTACATGGCTGTGTGAGCTCTTCCTTATCCTATCTGCCTAGTTGTCTAAGTATCTTTTTGCACCAGCAGCCATGATTTGCAGGCCTGAAGTAAATGGTCTACACTAATTGAGTGCGGAATTTGTAGGCACGTAAAATTATTGATGGATTAGAGGTTTGGGATGAACAGTACATTATATCTGTACCATTCATCCTGTAAAGGCACCAAAATGTCATCTTGGCTCAGGAGGCTGTGTCAGTAAATGACATTTTGGGCTGATTGAATCTGCGCTGATGCTGCTGTAATCACAGGTATTTAGCAAATGGTTCACACAGAATTAAAGTGAAATTGTTATTCTATCAATCTATCTTTTCATATAACTATTTAGTTAACATCTTTTTACCCTTAATCTTCAGCAGCCGTCATAGCAACAGGGAGGAAGTAAAGGACCTCAGTAAGTCTTGACTTATTCTCTCCCTAATAGACCATAGCACATATAGGCAAAAGAAACTGATACACATTATAGAACACTTTTAGCTTAAATACTTAAATCTAAATCCAGCCTGATAAACCACTTACCGTACTCAGAGATCCAGGCACAGGGATTTCATGTTTGTTATCCATGGATGCCTTCTTTCTAAAAATCAACTTTTACAATTATGCTAATGAGCCTGACAGGCTCTGCTGCGTGTTTCCATAGCCTCTCCATGCGGTAGCTTCAAAGTTTGTTACAGTACCTCACCCTACACCCTGCTCCTTCAGCTCTTCTCCTCCCTCTACCTGTTGTAATCTGGAAACAGTAGAGGAAATTCCAGCAGGTGGGGGGGGGGGAAGTGCTCCTGCACAGTGTAACAGCCTGTGAATCTTCAGCATGGAGGGGATCTGGTAACGCTCCCAATGCCCTTCTGGCTCATTAACCTAATTGTAAGTTGATTTTAGAAGGAAGGAGGTCATGGATAACACATATAAGAAGATCCCACAGTCCTGGTTCCTGGATCTATGAGTAATGTCCCTGGTATATCAGGATGGATTCTGATGGGAGATTTCCTTTAAATTTACAAATATTTACTGCGATGACCCCTGACTTCCAGCAGGTATAAGCTCCTTCATCTCCTACCACGTCCTATGAATAGTAAAGTATTTTTGAGAACTATATGCAGGTCTCCCCCACATAGAGATTCTACAACAATCCGCAAGCAAATGTCCATCAGGGACCGGCGGATGAGACGGATGAAGCGTTTCGCTATACAATGGCGTTTCCTGGGAGATGGCTGTTCTCTTACATGGAGCAGATGATGATTATGTATGAATATTGCACCGCTGTAAGATCGGCTCACGGTATCCGGCCAGGAATCAGCGCGATGGGGCGTTCCGTGTTGTTCTAGTTTAATGTCTCCGAGATGAATGTGTTTCATTAAAACGCTGTGTAATTATTGTATGAAGCCGATGGCTGACGGCGAGCCAGGAGACGGCACCGCGCAGGAAAGTCTGGTACCAGGCCTGCGCCGTGAAAAACCAGCATATGCTCCATGGCAATGGTGAGACATCTGCGCCTCCTGCCGCTCTCATGTCACAGAGAGAAAAAACTTCATCCCATTCCTATAGAACGTAAAGATCTTTCACACTGAATACATTTACACTCCCACAATTATGTTTAATGTAGAAATACAGAATATGAGATACGTAACATAGAAAACACATGCTGCCCCCTCTGCTGTGTATATAGAGGGACATTACATGTTCTGTGTCTACGCTGCCCCCTCTGCTCTGTATATAGAGGGACATTACATGTTCTGTGTCTACGCTGCCCCCTCTGCTCTGTATATAGAGGGACATTACATGTTCTGTGTCTACGCTGCCCCCTCTGCTCTGTCTATAGAGGGACATTACATGTTCTGTGTCTACGCTGCCCCCTCTGCTCTGTATATAGAGGGACATTACATGTTCTGTGTCTACGCTGCCCCCTCTGCTCTGTATATAGTGGGACATTACATGTTCTGTGTCTATGCTGCCCCCTCTGCTCTGTATATAGAGGGACATTACATGTTCTGTGTCTACGCTGCCCCCTCTGCTCTGTATATAGAGGGACATTACATGTTCTGTGTCTACACTGCCCCCTCTGCTCTGTATATAGAGGGACATTACATGTTCTGTGTCTATGCTGCCCCCTTTGCTCTGTATATAGTGGGACATTACATGTTCTGTGTCTACGCTGCCCCCTCTGCTCTGTATATAGAGGGACATTACATGTTCTGTGTCTACGCTGCCCCCTCTGCTCTGTATATACTGGGACATTACATGTTCTGTGTCTATGCTGCCCCCTCTGCTCTGTATATAGAGGGACATTACATGTTCTGTGTCTACGCTGCCCCCTCTGCTCTGTATATACTGGGACATTACGTGACTTATTCTCTAGAACCCTCCTTCAAGGATTTGTTTCTGGTTCTTTCCATTTATTTCAGTGTTTTCGGCCTAAACTGAATCTCCTAGAACTAAATCACAATTTGTAAAGAAACGAAACAATGTGGCAAAACTTTTTGGAAAAAATGATCATTGAGATGAAATGTGATAGAGACACAAAGAAATGAGACAAGGTCAATCTAATACAAAAGAGATTCGCTTGTGGGAATAAAATGCTGTCAACAGATCTGGAAGAATTTTAGGCCCAACAGGAGGTTAGGAAGAGCTTGTACCTGCATCCGGGGGACTGTCTGTTACCAACTACCGCGCTGTGAATGGTCTCACACAGTCAGACAAATAATGAAGGGAAGATGGAGTTCCTGAGCGTATAAGGCCGACCGCTGGGGAAAGGTAGTAAAGAAGAGTAAATCCTGCAAAAATGGTGGAAAATAACATACGCAAACATGTCCAAATATCAGTAAACGTACGATGCTAAGATAACGGGGGTCATTTACTAAGGGCCCGAATCGCTATTTTTCGTCAGGTTTCCCGAATATTACCGATTTGCACCTTTTTTCCCTGAATCCCGCCGGGTTTTTTGGCGCACGCAAACGGATTGTGTCGCATCGGCGCTGGAATGCATGCGACGGAAATTGGGGGGCGTGGCTGTCGGAAAACCCGACGGATTTGGAAAAAACGCGGTATTTAAAAAAAAAAAAATGTGGCGCTTGACACACGCTTACCTGCACCCGGAATAGGATGGTGAACTCCGCCATACTCCGGCGGACCTAGGCGCAGCAGCGACACCTGGTGGACCTCGGGCGCACTCTACCTTAGTGAATCGCTGGAAGACCCGAATCCTCGATGGAGAATGCGCCGCTGGATCGCGACAGGACCGGGTGAGTAAATGTGCCCCATTGTGAATATCTCTAAAAAGCTGAAAACCCTCTTTAAATATCTCCTTCAATATTGAATGAGAGAGTAAGTAGGAGCCATGTTCTGCTAATTAATTATGTGAATTTATTGATTATCTGATAGTGGGACCAACTCTATAAAAGCAGAAGTTTGGGCGGTTTTCTGGTTTTGAGTATTTATAATTGGTAACAATATATCCAGGATTAAAGACATCAGTAATAATCTCTCAGAAACAATTGCTGATGTCCATCTGGGAAGGATTTTAAGGCCAATTTTAAACCATCTGAAGTCCATCATTCTGCAGAAAATATATACACTAGTGGTGAATATTCAGTAGAGAGTTCCTAATCAGGTAAGATTCATAAAAACACAAAGAGTAGTACTACAAACCACAGGCGAAAGTATAACCAGCTCTGAGTGAACTGAGGATGACATTTTTAGGTAATTCCTGAACGCCAGGACTCCGCTGTTCATAAATCAACCCACACCTGAAAAGCCGCAGCTCAGAAGCAAGATGAAATCACCCAGCTTTCCACAAAACACATCCAGCTCAGCCAAGGGATTCAACATGTATACTAAGGGCAGGGGCTGGCAGGCTATATACTAGGGGGCAGGGCCTGGCTCTATACTGGGGGAAGGGGCTTTCAGGCTATAAACTGGGGGGCAGTGGCTGGCAGGCTATATACTGTGTGGAAAAGGGCTAGCTGTATACTAGAGGGGCAGGGGCTGTCTGTATACTAGGGGGCAGGGGCTAGCATGTATACTGGGGGAGCAGGGGCTTGCTGTATACTAGGGGGCAGGGGCTGGCTGTATACTGGAGGAGCAGGGGCTGGCTCTATACTGGGGGAGCAGGGGCTGGCTGTATACTAGGGTAGGGGCTGGCTGTATACTAGGGTAGGGGCTGGCTGTTTACTGGGGGAGCAGGGACTGGCTGTATACTGGATGAGCAGGGGGGCAGGGACTGTATACTAGGGGGCAGGGACTGGCTGTATACTAGGGGGATATGCAGGGGCGGACTGGGAATTTAAAATGGCCCTGGAAAAAAATATAAAAGTGGCCCCATTTAACGGGCGGAGTCAAAACAAGTGGGTGTGGTCAGATAAAGTGGGTGGGGTTATAACAGACAAATTGTTGGTAGATGGCCTTAATGCAAAACAATAACATCTTTTGCTAGTAAGTGAATCTAATGAGCAAAGAATGTGACCTGTCGATCAGTAAATGATGCAAACACACAACCCGATAAGCCTTAAATAGCTTTCCCCTGTGCCATACATGTACAATTCAGAGAAATAATATATTGATACTGCCTCCTATGTACAAGAATAATGCTACAATAACACATTCAATCCTGCCTTCTATATACAAAATAAAACTACTACAATACCTTCTCCCATATACAAGCCAATTACTATATATATATAACTACTATAATACTGCCCCTATGTACAGGAATATAACTACTATAATACTGCCCCTATGTACAAGAATATAACTACTATAATACTGTCCCCTATGTACAAGAATATAACTACTATAATACTGCCCCCTATGTACAAGAATATAACTACTATAATACTGCCCCTATGTACAGGAATATAACTACTATAATACTGCCCCCTATGTACAAGAATATAACTACTATAATACTGCCCCCTATGTACAAGAATATAACTACTATAATACTGCCCCTATGTACAAGAATATAACTACTATAATACTACCACCTATGTACAGGAATATAACTACTATAATACTGCCCCTATGTACAAGAATATAACTACTATAATACTGCCCCTATGTACAAGAATATAACTACTATAATACTGTCCCCTATGTACAAGAATATAACTACTATAATACTGCCCCCTATGTACAAGAATATAACTACTATAATACTGCCCCCTATGTACAAGAATATAACTACTATAATACTGCCCCTATGTACAAGAATATAACTACTATAATACTACCACCTATGTACAGGAATATAACTACTATAATACTGCCCCTATTTACAAGAATATAACTACTATAATACTGCCCCTATGTACAAGAATATAACTACTATAATACTGCCCCCTATGTACAAGAATTTAACTACTATAATACTGCCCCCTATGTACAAGAATATAACTACTATAATACTGCTCCCTATGTACAAGAATATAACTACTATAATACTGCCCCCTATGTACAAGAATATAACTACTATAATACTACCACCTATGTACAGGAATATAACTACTATAATACTGCCCCTATGTACAAGAATATAACTACTATAATACTGCCCCTATGTACAAGAATATAACTACTATAATACTGTCCCCTATGTACAAGAATATAACTACTATAATACTGCCCCCTATGTACAAGAATATAACTACTATAATACTGCCCCTATGTACAAGAATATAACTACTATAATACTGCCCCTATGTACAAGAATATAACTACTATAATACTACCACCTATGTACAGGAATATAACTACTATAATACTGCCCCTATTTACAAGAATATAACTACTATAATACGGCCCCTATGTACAGGAATATAACTACTATAATACTGCCCCCTATGTACAAGAATTTAACTACTATAATACTGCCCCCTATGTACAAGAATATAACTACTATAATACTGCTCCCTATGTACAAGAATATAACTACTATAATACTGCCCCCTATGTACAAGAATATAACTACTATAATACTGCCCCCTATGTACAGGAATATAACTACTATAATACTGTCCCCTATGTACAAGAATATAACTACTATAATACTGTCCCCTATGTACAAGAATATAACTACTATAATACTGCTCCCTATGTACAGGAATATAACTACTATAATACTGCCCCCTATGTACAAGAATATAACTACTATAATACTACATATATACACAGAAGCGAACATGAAAAAAATCAGTATTTATCATATACAGCTACAGAAAACACACGAGATCCTCACCTATAACATCCAGAGACATCAGGTGACGTTTCCTCGGATTGTACTTGTTCCTCATCTTCTCCATTAGTTCCACCATCTCCTTGTCTCTTCCTCCAGGTACACAGCTTTCCTGCAGAGTTTACCACACAGACGTCTTATGTTCTGCACTTTCCCATTGTCCCTTCTTCTGCTACCACCTATACTGTGCCCCAAATATTGTAATAGAGCCCCCTACAATATTAGTACCACACAAATAGTGCCCCATAATGTAACACCCCTACCCCAGACATATAATTAATGGCCCCAGCCTACCCCAGACATAGAATTTATGCCCCCAACCTACCCCAGACATAGAAATTATACCCCCTGCCCGCCCCACACATATAATTAATGCCCCCTGCCAGCCCCAGATATAGAATAATCCCCCCACCCCTACCCCAGAAGTATAATTAATGCCCCCTGCCAGCCCCAGATATACAATAATGCCCCCTGCCCGCCTCAGACATATAATAAATGCCCCCTGCCAGGCCCAGATAAACATTAATGCCCCCGCCATATAATTAATGCCCCCTGCCCCAGACATATAGTTAATGCCCGCTGTCAGCCCCAGATATACAATAATGCCCCCCGCCATATAATTAATGCCCCCTGCCCGCCTCAGACATATGATTAATGCCCCCTGCCAGCCCTAGATATGGACTTATGCCCCCCCCCCCGCCCCAGACATATAATTAATGCCCCCTGCCAGCCCCAGATATAGAAAAATGCCCCCCTGCCATATAATGAATTCCCCCTGCCAGTCCCAGATATAGAATAGTGCCCCCCTGCCATATAATGAATCCCCCCCCCCCTCCCCGATATACAATAAAGCCCCCCATTCTATAATTAAAAAAAAAACAAAAAACACATAATACTCACCTCTTTGGAGCAGGTTTCTTCCCGTCTTCCCTCGGTCTTCGGCGGCTTGGTGCAGAGGCGCGGGATAGTGACGTCACTGCTCCGCGCCTCTTACACCAAGCCGCGGAGCTACACGGAGACAGGCGACTGGACAGCTGACAGCTGGTAAGTCAGCCTCCTCCACACTACACAGGTCGCGCAATGAAGTCAATTGCGCGACCTGTGTAGCTGAATGTATACACAGACGCAGAAGCAGCGGTGCTGCGCTGCGTCTGTGTACTAATTAATAGTACCTGCATCGTACGATGCAGGTACTATAGATTAAATCAAAAGTTCTAGGGAGTGCGGACCGGCCCCGGAGAAGCTCCGGACCGGCCCCAGACCGGCCCAGGACCGACCGGCCCACCGGGAAAATTCCCGGTGGGTACAATGGCCAGTCCGCCCCTGGGGATATGGCCTGGCAGGCTATTTATTGGAGTGCATATGCGGCTGTCTATATACAAGGGCTGGCTGGCTATATACTAGCTGGGGGCTGTGACCAATGCATTTCCCACCCTAGGTTTATAATCGAGTCAATAGGCTTTCCCAGTTTTTTGTTAAAATTATGTACCTCGACTTATACTCGGGTCGGCTTATACTCGAGTATATACGGTATCTAACAGCTAAAGCCTGTCCAAAATACACAACAGGACGAAGATCGGAAGAATAAAAAAAACGTTTCATTGTAGAAACACTAACAAAAATTTGCTTAAACTGGACAACCCCTTTAACTCGTGATCAGTATGAGTATTGTGAGATATTTTCCAAAGCGACTGAACTTTTCATGTAAATGGCTTCAGTTTGTCAGCTACAAAGCAGCAAAGCAGCGTGGGAAGCAGGACATATGTTTTATAGAACAAGAAATGATTACGTTAATGCATGAATTCATTCCCACAGAACCTTGATAGTCAAACTTAACAAGTCCATTAGTAACGGATGACGGAAACGTTACTATGTGGAAAAGTTGGTGGACGTCAACGTCGGATCACAGAAGAAAACAGTCGTGATCAGAAGAAAAAGTTTGTGGATTTATATTCAGATTTTTGATTGAAACTTCATTTTAACTGAATCCTGTGTAAGTTAATAATGTATGTAGCGGAGTAGTATCATTATTGCTACTAGGAGAAAGGTGAAAAATGATATACAGGCGGTCCCCTACTTAAGGACACCCGACTTACAGACGACCCCTAGTTACAGACGGACCCCTCTGTCCCCTGTGACCTCTGGTGACCTCTCTGGATGTTACTATAGTCCCAGGCTGCAATGATCAGCTGTAAGGTGTCTGTAAAGAAGCTTTATTGATAATCCTTGGTCCAATTACAGCAAAAATTTTGAAACTCCAATTGTCAAAAGACAAAAGAAAAAAAATTGTCCAGAACTTCAATTATAAAATATACAGTTTCGTCTTACATACAAATTCAACTTAAGAACAAACCTCCAGACCCTATCTTGTATGTAACCCGGGGACTGCCTGTATAGGTTTCCACTGGGAAAAAAGTCTTGATAAATTGTATCCTACTCCGTAGTGTTTACAGCTCCTTAGTAGACCAATGTATCTCTATGGTTACAGACTACAAACAAAGGTTTTGTAGTCAGATTTTACAATCTGATGTAAAGGCCCCAATACACATTGGATGAAGATCATCCCAATCCACCAATTTCAACATTTACATATGTGAGTATAGGGGGTCTCACTCTTTTAAGAAGTTAAGGGGGATGATAATCAGGAAACTTGGAATCCGACTGCCTGATCATGTTGTTCATCAGTAAAAAAGAAAATTTCTCCCATAATTAGACATGCATGCATTAGGTGAGTATGGAGGATTTGGGAGATATAGCTGTCATGTATTCATTCTTCATCCGCTGCACCCTCTACTTCCAACTCAAAATAACTAGGGCCACTTACTCATAGAGCCAGGCAACATGCAATCATGCTAATTAAAGTGTGCTAATGATAATAACGGCTCTGGGTGGCATTACCAGAGCCCCTCCGTGCTGTAGCTTCACAAGTGGTTACACTGTGCAGGAGCATTTGTTCCCTCTCACTGTGTGACATTATAGCAGGCAAATGGAAGTAGAAAGTGCAGAAGGAGCAGAGGGGAGGGGGAGACAGTGTAACAGCCTGTGAAGCTATAGCACGGAGGGGCTCTGGTAACCTTCCCCAGAGCTCTTCTGGATCATTAGCATAATGTAACTCTGATACATATAGGGGCTCATTTACTAAGGGTCCGTCGAACACATTTTCGTCGGGTTTCCCGACGATTTCTGTTCTGCGCCGTATTGCCCCGGGCTTGCATGCGTCAGAAATCCGGGGGTGTGGCCGTCGAACAACCCGACGGATTCGGATAAACCGCAGAATTTAAAAAAAGGATTTGTGTCGCAAGATCAGCACTTACATGCACCGGGAAGAAGAAGTTGAACTCCGGCGGATCTCGGGGCAGAAGCGACGGATGCAGGAACTCGGGCGCACGAGGTTAGTGAATCGCGGCAGAACCCGAATCCTCATCGGACAACGCACCGCGGGATCGCGACACGACCGGGTAAGTAAATGTGCCCCATAGTGTCCCTGGTTTACTATGCTTGATTTCCATGGTAGATTTGCTTTATGCATAAAATGAAGACAAATTAGAAGCAGACTGCAGGATCTGACTACACACAGTGCTTGCTTGTAGTCTGTTACCATGGAGACTCTTAGGAGGTCATTTATCTCATCACGGTTTCTTTTGGCTAGTTTTTGTTAGTCTTTTTCCCTCTGCTTCGTTGGGAATTTATCAATCTCACTTTTTCCTTGTGTTAAGTCATTTATTGCCATTTTCCTTAAGTATGGTTTGATCTGGAGTTTTTTTTGCGCCAGAAAATGTCGCAAATTTGAGACAATTTGAAATGATAAATGTAATTTGCGACATGTAGTACATCTGGAATAGAAAATGAATGCCTCTTACTGGCGAAAAAGAAATGTCTCTAAAAGGGGCAAAAATGCACCAAAAAAAAGTCTCAAAAAGACAGAAAAAAACAAGAAGAAAAAAAAAGATAAATGACCCCCTTAGAGTTTGTGAACAAGGAGACATGTATGTGGCTGAGTACACAAAGAGGCCTATTTACTTTTACTGAATTTTGTCTTTTTTTTTTGACGTTTTTAGGATTTGTGCCGCTGTGACAGGTATTTAACTGTGGATTGTGTCGCACGCGATCATATTTTGCCGCAGCTCCGCTGCTTTAATGCGATAGAAATGGGGGGGGGGGGGTATGTGCCGCCGGACGATTTGACAAATTGAGCGCAGGATTTAACTTTCAAATTGCATCCAATGCACTTACATGCACCAGGAAGAAGAAGGTGAACCCCGGGGACCTGAGCGGGGAAGCGACACATGCAGGATATCAGGCGCAGGATCTTAGTGACTCCCCGCACAGCGCATTATACATGGACAATGCACTTACATGCACCAGGAAGAAGAAGGTGAACTCTGGGGACCTGAGCGGGGAAGCAACACATGCAGGATATCGGGGGCAGGATCTTAGTGACTCCCCGCACAGCACATTATACACGGACATTGCACTTACATGCACCAGGAAGAAGAAGGTGAACTCCGGGGACCTGAGCGGGGAAGCGGCACATGCAGGATATCAGGCGCACAATCTTAGTGACTCCCCTCACAGCGCATTATATACGGACAATGCACTTACATGCACCAGGAAGAAGAAGGTGAACTCCGGGGACCTGAGCAGGGAAATGACACATGCAGGATATTGGACGCACGATCTTAGTGACTCCCCGCACAGCGCATTATACACGGACAATGCACTTACATGCACCAGGAAGAAGAAGGTGAACTCCGGGGACCTGAGTGGGGAAGAGACACATGCAGGATATCGGTGCACGATCTTAGTGACTCCCCACACAGCGCATTATACATGGACAATGCACTTACATGCACCAGGAAGAAGACGGTGAACTCCGGGGACCTGAGCGGGGAAGCGACACATGCAGGATATCAGGTGCACGATCTTAGTGACTCCCCGCACAGCGCATTATACACGGACAACGCACTTACATGCACCAGGAAGAAGAAGGGGAACTCCGGGGACCTGAGCGGGGAAGCGACACATGCAGGATATCGGGGGGCACGATCTTAGTGACTCCCTGTACAGCTCATTATACACGGACAATGCACTTACATGCACCAGGAAGAAGAAGGGGAACTCCGGGGACCTGAGCGGGGAAGCGACACATGCAGGATATCGGGGGGCACGATCTTAGTGACTCCCTGTACAGCTCATTATACACGGACAACGCACTTACATGCACCAGGAAGAAGAAGGGGAACTCCGGGGACCTGAGCGGGGAAGCGACACATGCAGGATATCGGGGGGCACGATCTTAGTGACTCCCTGTACAGCGCATTATACACAGACAATGCACTTACATTCACCAGGAAGAAGAAGGTGAACTCCGGGGACCTGAGCGGGGAAGCGACACATGCAGGATATCGAGTGCACGATCTTAGTGACTCCCTGCACAGCGCATTATACACGGACAATGCACTTACATGCACCAGGAAGAAGAAGGTGAACTCCGGGGACCTGAGCGGGGAAGCGACACATGCAGGATATCGAGTGCACGATCTTAGTGACTCCCTGCACAGCGCATTACACACGGACAATGCACTTACATGCACTAGGAAGAAGAAGGTGAACTCCGGGGACCTGAGCGGGGAAGCGACACATGCAGGATATCGGTGCACGATCTTAGTGACTCCCCGCACAGCACATTATACACGGACAATGTACTTACATGCACCAGGAAGAAGAAGGTGAACTCCGGGGACCTGAGCGGGGAAGCGACACATGCAGGATATCGGTGCACGATCTTAGTGACTCCCCGCACAGCGCATTATACACGGACTTTGCACTTACATGCACCAGGAAGAAGAAGGTGAACTCCGGGGACCTGAGCGGGGAAGCGACACATGCAGGATATCGGTGCACGATCTTAGTGACTCCCCGCACAGCGCATTATACACGGACAATGCACTTACATGCACCAGGAAGAAGAAGGTGAACTCCAGGGACCTGAGCGGGGAAGCGACACATGCAGGATATCGGTGCACGATCTTAGTGACTCCCCGCACAGCACATTATACACGGACAATGTACTTACATGCACCAGGAAGAAGAAGGTGAACTCCGGGGAAGCGACACATGCAGGATATCAGGCGCACGATCTTAGTGACTCCCCGCACAGCGCATTATACACGGACAATGCACTTACATGCACCAGGAAGAAGAAGGTGAACTCCAGGGACCTGAGCGGGGAAGTGACACATGCAGGATATCCGGCGCACAATCTTAGTGACTCCCCGCACAGCGCATTATACAGGGACAATGCACTTACATGCACCAGGAAGAAGAAGGTGAACTCCGGGGACATGAGCAGGGAAGCGACACCTGCAGGATATCGGCAGTGAATCGCGGAGAGGGCATTATACACAGACAATGCACTTTCGGGGATTGAGTCAGGATGGGTAAGTAAATGTGGCCCAAAGTGGTAAAAGACCTTTTGAAGTCCTCCCTTTTATTACATCTTTGATGCATTACAGTAAAAATTCGGAAGCTATTTACGCCCTTTAAATGTCTGAGCCTAAAGCAGCAAATTAGGCAAATTCTTACTATGTAAATGTGCTCCGGGCTGTGAAGTGGTTTTTCTGAATGTTCGTCTGTAGCAGTGAGAGGCGACTTTCGGCTTGGCGGCTCACGTACTGTGAAGGAAAGACGCGCTCGGGCTGGAAGACATTGAAGTTAATAGAGAAGGCAGGTCTGTGTTACAGCAGAGTGATTGCGATGTCACCAGGCAGCATCTCGGCCCACGTTGTGACAGGAGCGGAGCGTTTCCTCTCCACTTTAATGTTAGAGAGCCAGCGCGCCATTCCTACAGGGGGCCATGGGCTCCGTAATTACCGCTTTCATCATGACCTTAGATCAGACAAGAAGGGAAACCAGCACTTTCACACTTCTGGCAGATTATAAGGTGCCCTTTTCCTGGCAACAAGCGAACACACCCTGAAATTTCATCAGTCCTCCGAGGCGGGAGAGGAGCCATCACACTCTGCTGTTCCCTCTTAATCAATAGATGACGAGGAGCTTTGATACCAAACAACAAGAAGATGCCACATGTGACAAGCAATGACTGCGGCATTCGGACCCACAGGAGGGGGGTTTGCGCACCATCTGCCAGATGAGGGGGATCACAAAGTTAGGCCGTCAACAGTAACTTTATAATTTGCGCTTTAATTCCTTGATTTTCCAGGCCGCACTTTGCTGTCGGAGTAAGACTTTGGCTACATTTAGAGGCTACGTATTCATCCCGACCTGACACTTCTAATAGCTGTGAGTTTGTTACATTTGTATCCAGGCAAGACAATGCTTTGTTACCTGGAGAATGCAGCAGCGTGTAAGAGAGTTAGAAATAGATCCACCGCTGTCTGGCGAATTCTAGACATCTACGTGATACGGATCCCACTGAACTGCCACATATCTCACAGTTGGCCCAGTTGCAATGGAAACAACAGATTGCACTATACTGTAATTGTATATACCTACAATATAACACGATAACTTAGGATGAACTCACACACCGTATGCCCGCAGTGTGGGTATACCGCCGTGTGCTGGAGAGGGGGAGGAGGTGACCCCTCTCTCCATAGGAAACAGCGGCGCACGGCCACACACCAGGGAAGAGATAGAGCATGTTCTATCATTTCCGGGTGTGCGGCACGGAACGGTTCGTCCCTGCAGATGGCCGTGTCAATGAACCCTTGAAGGAAACCCGTTACCAGGTTTCACCCGACTAAACTACTAGCCCCCCTCAGGTAGGGGATGAAATGTCCTTTCTAGAATTCCCTCTTTTATGTGAAATCTCATCCATTTACCAATAAAAAATCTTCTCCAAAATCAGGCAAATTTTCACATGAGATGAGTCACCTTTACTGGTTGTAGGGGGAGGGTCAATTTAAAGGCTCTATCTTCTGTTCTGAAGTACATGATTTTGCATCATATTAAAGGGGTTTTCCCATGAATAAAAGTTAGGCCCTAACCACAGGATAGGGCCTAAATTGGTGATCAGTGGTGGCCTCAGAGATCAGGCCCCCACAGACCACAAAAACGGGGGGCTCCCATGTACCTCTGGCGGACCCCTTGTCGCTACGTCAAACTAATGGAGCAGACGGCAGCACATGACTGATCTGCTCCATTAATCTTTATGGAGGTGACGGAAATTGCGGAGTGCTGCGCTCACCGATCTCCACCACCTCCAGCTCCTTCCATTTCTGCATCTCTCTATTGGCAAGCAAAGTCTGTAGCGATGACGTCAAGTTCAAGGTCATTAGAATTTACTGTTCTACTTTTCACAGTAAGCTGCCAAACTCAAGTAATCCTGTTTTTGGATTACTTGGGGGCTCCATGTGCAGGGGCATTTTGCACTACTTAAAGGGAACCTGTCAGCAGGGACCTCATTTTCAATAAAGACAGGTTACAGAAGCCCATTACAGCTGCAGTGCAAATATGTCTAATATGGAGGGAGGAGCAGGTTCCACCAAAAGTGATCTGTGACGATTGTAAGAGATAAGCCTTGTCTCAGTGTCGCTAAGAATGATAATGAGGTGAGGAAGATTCCACGGATGGATAACGGCCGAAAATGGAGAGATTGGGGGTCATTTACTAAGGGAAATTTGTTGACGCGTTTCATGAAAATGACTGTTTTGCACCGAATTGCCCCGGGTTTTTGGCGCACAACGGATTGCATGCACGCGACGGAAATCGGGGGCATGGCCGTCGGAAAAACCGACTGATTCAGAAAAACCGCCGTATTAAAAAAAAAAATGTGTCGAGCGCTTACCTGCACCCAGCACCGGATGGTGAACTCCAGTGAACTCCGACGGACTTCAGGGCAGCAGCAACAACCAGTGGACATCGGGCACACTAACTTTGTGAATCGCCGGAAGACCCGAATCCTTGACGGAGAACGCGCCGCTGGATCGCGAATGGACCGGGTAAGTAAATCTGCCCCATTATTGTTACAACCCAGGCTTAGGAGCTTTAGGAGTCCAAACGGAGTTGGACTGGAGTTACTAGGGTTCAGCAAGGGGCCCAATCTCCATCATCCCCTTGAAAGGTGCCACAGGTATAACCCAACAGGGGGTCCCCTACTTAAGGACATCTGACGACCCCTAGTTACAGACGGACCCCTCTGCCCACGTGACCTCTGGTGGCCTCTCTGGATGTTACTATAGTCCCAGGCTGCAATGATCAGCTGTAAGGTGTCTGTACTGAAGCTTTATTCATAATCCTTGGTCCAATTACAGAAAAAAAATGTGAAAATCCAATTGTCACTTGGACAAAAAAAAATTTTTGTCTGGAGCTACAATTACTAAAATATACAGTTTCGACTTAAATACAAATTAAACTTAAGTACAAACCTATTGAATCTATCTTGTATGTACCCCGGGGACTGCTTGTATTTTGGGTCTTGCACTGCTGGGGTCTAGGATTGGGTTAGACCCTGGGCCGGTTGGAGGATTTTCTGGTTCTCTTTTGGGTCAGTTCGAAATATTAGTGGCTGATAGTTAACAGTTCCGTCTCCGCCGAGCAGCCGTAACTTTTTGCTCTGAAATGCCCTTCAGGTCTCCAAATCTTGTTCTTCTTTATTTTGAAGCTTTAACTTACTTATCGGAGCCGAATATACTAAGACACTCCGGCGGCATCGCCTCCATCTGCTGCAGGACGTGAGACTTTTACACTTTCCCTCCAGGATGGAGAAAACAATCCGGCGCCGGCTGAAATAACATCTTCCCTCTGCTATTAGTTTACAGCCCGTGGATTCATATCTCAGATGAGAGGGATAAGAAATCACTGACATCATTCATGTCACCGGTAAAGCGTTTTGTGGCGGGGACCGCGCAGCCTTCAGGTATTAACTGGATTTTTTATTAAGGTAACGAACATCTCGCTGTCTGTCTGCGCCGATCAAAGACAAATCACGCGTCTCCGAGATGGAAGTTTGTAAATGTCCTGTTTGACTTTCACCTTATCTGGCGGATGGGGGGGGGGTGACAGTGCTATCTCAGAGCGGTGGGATCCTGGATCACATCCAACCAGAGGCAACCAATCACCTCGGTGATCCATCCCTGTATCTAAATAACTTGCCAAGGCGAATGTCTGCCTCCTGTGGTCATGCACTTGCATTATAAACTGTGCTGAGGATAACTGCTCTACTGAGCGGCCATTTCTTATATGTACTCAGGATAACAAAATATCACATTCTCAAATTCACTGCTATTAACAAAAATGCAGCATTTCAGTTATGAGTCTAACCGGTCTCTATCAGTCCTGCTGAACACAATTTCAGATGCCCCTAGACACGACCCTGTAACTTCTAACTTAGGGTTGGGCGTCATCTTGGATTTCTGTGTGAGAAGGTGGAGCTGAGATTTCTGTCTCTCTCTGCTCTGAGCCTGTAGCCCCGCCCCCTGCATGGAGCTCAGAGACTCTCACCGATCACTTCCTGCCTGGAGATCTTGAACAGGGAGAGAGGCTGCAAACTACAAGCTATAAGGAGATAAGCGATCCGGGGGAAGGGGGAGGCAGACACATGTCTGTGAGATGTAGCAGAGCTCATAGTGTAAAAGTCTGTCAGTCTCTGTGTAATCTCATGCATCACTGATCTGTCTCATCTCTTTCCATGAGTCAATGTACTGATAACCTACCCACATTGTCACCCCACAGAACTAGATAGATCATAATAGGGAACATTTACTTACCCGTCCTGCGCGGTCCCCGAAAGTGCATTGTCCGACCAGAATGCACTGTGCTGCGATTCACTAAGATTGTGCGCCCCAAAATCCTGCATGTGTCACTTCCCCACTCAGGTCCCCGGAGTTCACCTTCTTCCTGGTGCAATTGACCTGTTCAAAATACAGAAAGACTTTGTAACTTGCAACAGATATGAACCTGTTTTAAACAGTTCTGCTGCTACTAACAACAACATACACTGGTAAGATTAAACACATCTCCAGCGTCAAACTTTTGGCTGAGGTCTTCATTCATTTTTTGCATATTCATGTTACTGAAATGGATTTTTAGCTTATAAAAGTGCACTGGGAGCATGTCCTCACACTTCTGTGCTCTTGGCTCTCTGCAGTGAGCTGACCTACAGCTCCTGTCTTCTGCTATGAGTATATTCTATAGCTAGCTTGTGGTTAAATACAGATGTTACTCTGCGGAGTGGAGGAGAAGAGCTACAATTCAATGCAGACAGCCAAGGGTGCATCAATGTGAATCCGGTTTACACAGTTCTGCTGCTACTAACAACATACACAAACGTATGACTACACATCTCTCTAGGGACAATATTTAGCACAGTACTGATTGCAGATCAATGCAGATAACTAAGTGCACAATAGATTGAGGACATGCAACGTCCCCACACACCAGGGCCTGACCTAATGGTTTGGGGGGGGGGGGGAGGGGAGATGGATTCCTCTGGTTCCTGAGTGTCTTTAGCACGGCCTAGAGCTAGTTTGATGGAGTTTCTCCCATGGGGCACTAGCGGTGCATGTGTAAGGGATCCCCAGGTACATGGTAAAGGGGAAACCGTGATGTTAGTGGCAGCCAGGGATCACACGTAGACAAGATGTAGAACATCAACTTACAGTTCAGTTATTCCAAAGCTCTATATATCATTAAAGGCAATGGATATATCATTAAAGGTAGCTTCTTATAGAAACCACTTAAGAGCGTAGGATCCAGTTGGACGTACTTCACCTTCATCTTATATGCAAAGTGTAGAAAGTTCGTAAGGGACCCGTCCAACGGGCCATTACAGACACAACACCAGAAACTAAAATACTGGAGTTCAAATCCAAATCCATATTTCACAGTCCTTAGGTAGGATTACACATATCTCTAAGGACTATAGCTAACACTGGCTGCAGAGTACACAAAGATGAGCAGTGTTAGGATATCCCTCCCCCCACTGCACTTAAAGAAGCTACAATCCTGGAATATTAATCCATATTTCACAGTCCTGCTGCTACTAACAGCATACAGAAAGGTATGATTTACACATCTCTCTGGGATTAATACTTAATAATGGTTTTGTGGTCATACTTGCTGACAGTTTCCCTTTATCTCATATGCTTCTATATAGTTATCTACTTGTCTATCATGTGTATCCAGTATAACACTATGGGGCAGATTTACTTACCCGATCCTGTCGCGATCCAGCGGCGAGTTCTCCGACGCTGATTCAGGTCTGCCGAGATTCACTAACATTGTGTGCCCGATATCCACCAGGTGTCGCTGCTGCGCTGAGGTCTGCCGGAGTTCACTTTCTCCGTCTCGGTGTATGTGAGTGCTATTCTTGTGGCCACGATCCACGGTTTCTGTTGCATGAAAGCCAAAATCTGATCGCGTGCGCCAAAATCCTGGGGCAATTCGAGCAAATCCGAAAAATTCGGGGAACCTGACGAAAGTGTGCAATTCGGACCCTTAGTAAATGAGCCCCAATGTATATATATAAGGGCAGATTTACTTACCCGGTCCATTCGCGATCCAGCGGCGCGTTCTCTGTAGTGGATTTGGGTCTTCCGGTGATTCACTAAGGCAGTTCCTCCGACGTCCACCAGGTCTCGCTGCTGCGCTGAAGCCCACCGAGGGCCGCCGGAGTTCACGATCCGTTGCTGGGTGCAGGTAAGCGCGTGTCAACCAAAACTTTTTTTTTTAAATGCGGCGGTTTTTCCGAATCCGTCGGGTTTTCGTTCGGCCATGCCCCCCCATTTCCGATCGCGTGCACCAAAATCCCGGGGCAATTCAGGGAAAATCGGCACAAAATGGAAAAATTCGGGTAACCCGCTGTAAAAACGTGATTCGGGCCCTAAGTAAATGACCCCCATAGAGAGAGATTTACCCTCAAAATCGCAGCTTCCCTGTTCCACACTACAATCCTCACTTACCTGTACCTGCCCCGTAATAGCCGTACATTATATTAATGAACATTGTCATTATTGCCATAAAAGTGCAGCGATTCCCGGGCGGGAAACATTGGCGCACAATTAATATAATGTAACACAGATTAGTCCTTTCATTGTATCCTTCACCTCTCCGAGGCTGCCAGAAAGAAACACACCGCCGACTATTTACTAATTCTATACACGCGAGGACCCCTTTAAGCCGCGCTTTGTCCGTGATTACATAGCGCCAATTCTCTGTTTTGTGCAGATAAAATAAAAAGGTATAAAATCAATTTTTTGACACAAATATCTTTGTAGCAAAAACCTGAACAAGATATCAAATATTTATTGCAAACGTATCCATTGGTACATGAAACATTGTATCAAAATATCAGTTCTGTGTAAGCAGCAGATAGAAAGGTGGTCTGGGGTGATGAATGGAAACGGTCCTGGTTGTCAAGGGGTTAAAGTTTATTTTGGGAATTTGTAAAAATGTGGCAATTTTAGGAATCGGTAAGTTAAAGGGGGTTTCCAGCTTATTCATCTTTACAGTATCTATACAATTTGGGTAACCAATAATGGTTTAGTGGGGTCTGACACTCACTGATTAGCTGGTCCTGCCTGCCACAGACAATATACTGCTCTATTCTCTGCATAGTGGCCAGACCAGGTAACTGCAACCCAGACCCTATTCAAGGGAATAGGAGCAGAGCTGCAGTAGCAATGTTCGGCCACTGTACAGACAATGGAGCTGTTCTGCCACATCTATTCTCCGATGATATGCTGATTATTTGTTGACCCTCTAAGATTTTTCCTAGGGGTAGGTGGTACATAAAATAATACTAATACCATGAAAATCCTGCCCCCTAGGCACCACCACTATGGAGGTCACTGAAAGCCCCTTTAATTGTTTAGTTGACTGGAGGGGCTGATTGGTTTTTCCAGTTCTAGAACAGAGATGATTTATTCCTTAGGATGAGACATCGATATCACAAGCCAGGAGACTCTGCACTCCACCCAGCATGACGTGGTACCCTTACACGTGGATAGCAGTGGTTGGCTGGCCAGATCAGGTGACCCTGGGATAGACTAGCCGCTGGCCGCGCTGCTCGGATCATTCTGTGTCTGGATGCCGCTAGGGAGAGAGCTGCTGCTGGTCAGGGACAGCGTTAGGGTGTTCTATTAGCTTACTGTTAGGCAGGAGTGATTCTCCAAGAACCCAACAGCCCTTCTTAGGGCTACAATAACGTTCTACTTTTTTTATTTTAATTTGCATCTATTACCATTTTGTGAGGAATTAGCAGGGGGACTTGCTACCGTTGTGTTTAGCTCTTAGTGGCACACATATCCATAGCAAAGACCGAAGTGGGAAAATTCAGTAGGGGTTGGATTTCAATAAGGCACTAACTCAGTGTCATCTCATCTGGCATAGTAGTGTGCTTCCTTTGATACTTGGCTAGAAAATAGCCATAGGAGAATACAAACAGCTTCTTGAAGCCTACAGTAGCGTTCTATATATTTGATTTCTGGTTGATCTGCTGGTGGCTGTAGTTTCTGCAGTGCATGTACTTGCCAATTCTGAGCAATTTGTAGTGAGACTTGCGACCGCTGTGTTCTGCGCTTAGTGGCGCACATATCCATAGCAAAGGCCGAAGTGGGAAAATTCAGTAGGGGTTGGATTTCTATTAGGCAATAACTCAGTGTCATCTCATCTGGCATAGTAGTGTGCTTCCTTTGATACTTGGCTAGAAAATAGCCATAGCAATAGGATAGGATTGTTTGGTTTTAAAAACTCAAAAAAAAAAAAAAAACACAAAAAAAAAAACACAAAAAAACACAAAAAAAAACAAAAAGAAGTAAAAAAAAAAAAAAAGTTATAACTCTCATTTTAAAAATGTTTAACCCGAGGGCTAGGGGTAGAGGACGAGGGCGGGGACGTGGGCGTCCAACTACTGCAGGGGTCAGAGGCCGTGGTCCTGGGCGGGGTGAGACACCACCTGCTGATGAGGGAGCAGGGGAACGCCGCAGAGCTACACTCCCTAGGTTCATGTCTGAAGTTACTGGGACTCGTGGTAGAGCACTGTTGAGGCTAGAACAGTGCGAACAGGTGATGTCGTGGATTGCTGACAATGCTTCGAGCAATTTGTCCACCACCAGTCAGTCTTCCACGCAGTCCACCCATGTCACCGAAATCCCCACTCCTCCAGCTCCTGCACCTCAGCCTCCTCCCCCCCAGTCTGCCCCCTCCCAGGAAAATTTGCCATTTGAACCGGCATACTCTGAGGAACTGTTTTCTGGACCCTTCCCACAGTCACAAACCACTTGTCCGGTTGCTGCTGAGCAATTTTCCGATGCCCAGGTTTTCCACCAGTCACAGTCTGTGGGTGATGATGACCTTCTTGACGTAGTGGAAGAAGTGTGTAAAGAGGTGTCCGACGATGAGGAGACACGGTTGTCAGACAGTGGGGAAGTTGTTGTCAGGGCAGGAAGTCCGAGGGGGGAGCAGACTGAGGGATCGGAGGATGATGAGGTGACAGACCCAAGCTGGGTTGAGAGGCCGGGTGAACACAGTGCTTCTGAGACGGAGGAGAGTCCTCGACCTGAACAGGTTGGAAGAGGCAGTGGTGGGGCCAGACGGAGAGGCAGGGCCAGAGCTGGTGCATCAGCGCCACTGTCAACTAGTGAAGCTCCCGTGGTGAGGGCTCTTGCGGCGAGGGCTAGATCTTCAGAAGTGTGGAGGTTCTTTAAGGAAACACCGGATGACCGACGGACTGTGGTGTGCAACATTTGCCAAACCAGGCTCAGCAGGGGTTCCACCACTACTAGCTTAACTACCACCAGTATGCGCAGGCATATGAATGCTAAGCACCCCACTCAGTGGCAACAAGCCCGTTCACCTCCGGCCGTGCACACCACTGCTCCTTCCCCTGTGTCAGCTGCTAGTCAGCCCCCTGCCCAGGACCCTGGCACAAAAACCCCATCGTCGCCTCCACGATCCTCCACAGCATCCACCAGCGTTCAGCTCTCCATACCCCAGACGCTGGAGCGGAAACGCAAATATAGTGCAACCCACCCGCACGCCCAAGCCCTTAATGTGCACATCTCCAGATTGCTTAGCCTGGAGATGCTGCCCTATAGGCTAGTAGAGACCGAGGCCTTTCGCAACCTCATGGCGGCGGCCGCCCCTCGGTATTCGGTCCCCAGCCGCCACTACTTTTCCCGATGTGCCGTCCCAGCCCTGCACCAGCACGTGTCAGACAACATCATCCGTGCCCTGACCAACGCCGTTTCTGACAAGGTCCACCTGACCACGGACACGTGGACGAGTGCTGCCGGGCAGGGCCACTATATATCGCTGACGGCACATTGGGTTAACTTGGTGGAGGCTGGGACCGAGTCTGACCCTGGGGCTGCTCATATACTGCCGACGCCGAGGATTGCGGGGCCTACCTCGGTCCAGGTGTTTCAGGCCTACTATGCCTCCTCCTCCTCCCACCCCTCCTCCACCTCCTCCTCCGAACTACCATCCGTGGGCACGGCGCCATCAGTCGGTAGCTCTAGGCACAGCAGCAGTGCCGTCGCTAAGCGACAGCAGGCGGTGCTCAAACTGCTGAGCCTAGGCGACAAAAGGCACACCGCCCAAGAGCTATTACAGGGCATCACGGCGCAGACTGATCTGTGGCTGGCACCGCTGAACCTCAAGCCGGGAATGGTTGTGTGTGACAACGGCCGTAACCTGGTGGCGGCTCTGCAACTCGGCAGACTGACACATGTGCCATGCCTGGCCCATGTGTTAAATCTGATAGTGCAGCGTTTCCTCAAGACATACCCCAATCTGTCTGATTTGCTCACGAAGGTGCGCCGCATCTGTGCGCATTTCAGGAAGTCCAGCCCAGATGCTGCCACTCTCAGGGCAGCGCAGCGCCGCCTCCAACTGCCCGCTCACCGACTGTTGTGCGACGTGCCCACGAGGTGGAATTCAACACTGACCATGTTATCCAGAGTTTACCAGCAGCGCAGAGCGATTGTAGACTGCCAGATGTCAACTTCCACCAGAACTGGTAGTCAGGTCAGTCAGCTTCCTCAAGTCTACAATGAGGAGTGGACGTGGATGTCTGATATCTGTCAGGTGCTGAGTAACTTTGAGGAGTCAACACAGATGGTCAGTGGCGATGCCGCCATCATCAGCCTCACCATCCCGCTGCTTGGCCTGTTGAAAAACTCTCTGGTCAGCATGAAGTCGGAAGCTTTGCGCTCGTCACAAGAGACGGGGGAAGAATATTCCCTTGTTGATAGCCAAAGCACCCTGAGGTCTGTTTCTCAGCGCATATCGGAGGAGGTGGAGGTGGAGGAGGATGAGGAGGAAGAGGAGGAGAATGTTGGCGAGACACAAGAGGGGACCATTGTTGAGTCCTTCACTGTTCAGCGTGTATGGGCAGAAGAAGAGGAGTTGGAGGAGTTGGAGGAGGAGGAAATGGACAGTCAGGCCAGTGAGGGGAGTGAATTCTTACGCGTTGGTACTCTGGCGCATATGGCAGATTTCATGCTAGGCTGCCTATCCCGTGACCCTCGCGTTCAAAGAATTTATTCCAGCACCGATTACTGGGTGTTCACTCTCCTGGACCCACGGTACAAGCAAAATCTTTCCACTCTCATCCCTGCAGAGGAAAGGAGTGTGAGAATGCATGAATACCAGCAGGCCCTGGTGCACAAGCTGAAACAGTATTTCCCTTCTGACAGCGCTAGCGGCAGAGTGCGTAGTTCTGCGGGACAAGTAGCGAGGGAGAGTAGGCGAGCAGGCAGCTTGTCCAGCACTGGCAAGGGTACGCTTTACAAGGCTTTTGCCAGCTTTATGTCACCCCAGCAAGACACTGTCACCTGTCCCCAGTCTCGGCAGAGTAGGGCTGATCTTTACAGAAAGATGGTGAGGGAGTACGTAGCTGACCATACCATCGTCCTAAATGATCACACAGCTCCCTACAACTACTGGGTTTCAAAGCTGGACATGTGGCACGAACTGGCGCTGTACGCCTTGGAGGTTCTTGCCTGCCCTGCCGCTAGCGTCTTGTCCGAGCGGGTTTTCAGTGCAGCTGGTGGCATCATCACCGATAAGCGTACACGCCTGTCGACTGACAGCGCTGACAGGCTGACGCTTATTAAAATGAATAAAGGCTGGATTTCTCAGAATTTCCAATCTCCACCAGGTGAAGGAAGCTCAACCTGAATAATTGATCCACTCCTCCTCCTCCTCCTCATTTTCCTCCTTCTCCTCCTCTTTGTACAGTAAAGCAGAGGAAAATGGCTATTTTTTGACAGGGCCCACTGGCTCTTGCTATACTTCATGCATTTAATTTTTCTGGAGGGCCACCTACCCGGTCCTCTGTTTGAAACAATTTTTGTGAGTGCCACATACAGGCACTCAATCTATTCCATTTTTCTGGAGGGCCACCTACCCGGTCCTCTGTTTTAAAAAATTTTTGGGACTGCCACATACAGGCACTCAATCTATTCCATTTTACTGGAGGGCCACCTACCTGCTCCTCTGGTTTGAAACATTTTTGGGACTGCCACATACAGGCACTCAATCTATTCCATTTTACTGCAGGGCCACCTACCTGCTCCTCTGGTTTGAACAATTTTTGGGACTGCCACATACAGGCACTCAATCTATTCCATTTTACTGCAGGGCCACCTACCTGCTCCTCTGGTTTGAAACATTTTTGGGACTGCCACATACAGGCACTCAATCTATTCCATTTTACTGCAGGGCCACCTACCTGCTCCTCTGGTTTGAAGAATTTTTGGGACTGCCACATACAGGCACTCAATCTATTCCATTTTACTGGAGGGCCACCTACCTGCTCCTCTGGTTTGAAGAATTTTTGGGACTGCCACATACAGGCACTCAATCTATTCCATTTTACTGGAGGGCCACCTACCTGCTCCTCTGGTTTGAAACATTTTTGGGACTGCCACATACAGGCACTCAATCTATTCCATTTTACTGGAGGGCCACCTACCTGCTCCTCTGGTTTGAAAAATGTTTGGGACTGCCACATACAGGCACTATCCAAATTAAATTGTCTCCATAGCAGCCTCCACACGTTGTCTCCATTGCTACCTCCAAAAGTCGTCCATATAGCTGCCTCCATACATCGTCCCTTTATCAAACGAGGTGTGTCAGGCAGAAATTTGGGTTGTTTTCATGGATTCCACATCAAAGTTGTTAACTTTGTCGCCACCCTGCTGTGTTATCCACAAAATATACTGGCAAACTTTTACCATTTAGGGATATTATTTCAGCGCTTCTTGCGCATCTGTTTACATTCCCCTCACCCGGCATATCCTAAACTTATAAGAACGCTACTACACTTGATCTTATACAAAAGGTTCTTAGAAGTGCTGTTTGGGGAGTAGCCTAGAGACAGGGGCTTGGATTGGCGAAAGCTCGCCTGGCAGCGGAGCGCCAGCTCCATGCGCATCATGCGCTTCTTGCGCATCTGTTTACATTCCCCTCACCCGCCATATCCCAAACTTATAAGAACGCTACTACACTTAACTTGGTGCAGGCTGGGACCGAGTCTGACCCTGGGGCTGCTCATATACTGGCGACGCAGAGAATTGCGGGGCCTACCTCGGTCCAGGTCTCAAAGGCCTACTATACCTCCTCCCACCCCTCCTCCACCTCCTCCTCCTCCGAATTACCATCCGTGGGCATGGCGCCATCAGTCGGTAGCTCTAGGCACAGCAGCAGTGCCGTCGCTAAGCGACAGCAGGCGGTGCTCAAACTGCTGAGCCTAGGCGATAAAAGGCACACCGCCCAAGAGCTATTACAGGGCATTCCACATCAAAGTTGTTAACTTTGTCGCCACCCTGCTGTGTAATCCACAAAATATACTGGCAAACTTTTACCATTTAGGGATATTATTTCAGCGCTTCTTGCGCATCTGTTTACATTCCCCTCACCCGCCATATCCTAAACTTATAAGAACGCTACTACACTTGATCTTATACAAAAGGTTCTTAGAAGTGCTGTTTGGGGAGTAGCCTAGAAACAGGGGCTTGGATTGGCGAAAGCTCGCCTGGCTGCAGAGCGCCAGCTCCATCACAAGATCCAACTAACATAGTTGCAGCACCTTTAATCTACTACTAGTTCACTGCCTCCATAATAATAATAATCTTTATTTATATAGCGTCATCATATTCTGCAGCGCTTTACAAATCATAGGAAACAAATACAAATGTAATGTAACAGAGCACAACATTTGTATGGAACAACAGGAGTGAGGTCCCTGCTCGCCAGAGCTTACGGTTTATGAAGATGATGGGGTAACACGAGGTAAAAGAATATTTAATGGTCAAGCCATTCTTCTTAGGGAATAGAAAAAAATATAATAAATGGAATTGCTGTCGCTTGAAACACTCAGCCGTCATCTTATATACCAGGTCCAGGGTGAATGGGACTGCAGAGAAGTCTGGTGCCTGTTGGTTGCTGGATAACAGATGGGAGGACGACACAGGACGGGTTAGTAGAAGAGTTAAAACTTCATGCAGTTAATGAGTGTTATAGGCTTGCCTAAAGAAATGGGTTTTAAGAGCACGTTTGAAACTTTGGAGGTTAGGTATTAGTCTGATAGTCCGGGGCAGAGCATTCCATAGAATTGGTGCAGCTCTAGAGAAGTCTTGGAGACGCGAGTGGGAGGTCCGCACTAGGGTAGAGGTTAATCTAAGATCACTGGCGGATCTAAGAGCACGGGTTGGGCGATAGACTGAGATAAGAGAGGAGAGGTAGGGGGGTGCAGCATTATACAGAGCTTTATGGATGAGGGTTATTATTATTTTAAACTATTCGAAAGGAGACTGGCAGCCAGTGCAGCGACTGGCATGAACTGTAAGCATACATGGTCCCCTTATCAAACGAGCTGTGTCAGGCAGAATTTGGGGTTGTTTTCATGGCTTCCATGTTAACTTTGTCGCCACCCTGCTGTGTAATCCACAAAATATACTGGCAAACTTTTATCATGTAGCGATATTATTTGAGCGCTTCTTGCTCACCTCCTTTGGTTCCTCTCTGACACCCATTGGTTTGAAGCCTGAGTCCATTTAGGGTATGTCGCCATGACACTCTCTATCCTGCCGCTGCTGCCGCTGCCTCTGCATGCCGTCCCCTATAGTGTCAGGGTCAATTATTGGATGTTTTAGATGCTATCTAGCTTCATTCTGTCACTCTGTCATGGCCATGCTGTTGCCCATAATTTTGGCATAATGGTGCGATTAAGCAGCCTCAGAGGCATCCATGCATGCTGCCCCTGCTGTTTCCTGTCCATTTCCGTGGTGTTTCCATCCTTTTCTGAGGTTCCCAGGTGTTTGGCCAAGCTTCCCTGTGCAGAGCCTTGGTCCCCTTGAAAAATGCTTGAGTCTCCCATTGACTTCAATGGGGCTCGTTATTCGAGACGAGCACTCGAGCATCGGGAAAAGTTCGTCTCGAATAACGAGTACCCGAGCATTTTAGTGTTCGCTCATCTCTAGTAAGCACATTGCGCTCCACAGCTCCTGTAATTGTGTCCACTGGTAGCATCACAGTGAGAGAGTTATAGGATTATACTGTAGCTTCTCCAGGTGACATGGCCGCATGTGCTCACACTGCTGTGCTCTTAGCACTTTACATCAAACTGCTCCTCCACTACCCCTATGTTACTGCAAAGAGCCAAGAGCACAGCAGTGAGAGGACATCCCCCAACTGAATCCTGAAATACAAATGCAGTTTTCACAGTGCTGCTGCTACTAACAGCATACACAATAGTATTACACATCTCTCCAGGGACAACCTAACACTGGCTGCAGAGTGCACTGAACACATTGTGGAGACACCATTATAGAAGCCACAGTTCTGGAGTCTAAAAGCATTTTTCACAGTCCTGCTGCTGTACAAATCACTTCAGGGGCAACACTGGTGAGAGGCTCAGAGCACAGCAGTGTAAGGACAACCCCCCAGTACAATCCTGGAATACAGATCCATATATCACAGTCCTGCTGCTACTAACAACATACACAAAGGTCTGATTACACATCTCTCCAGGGGCAATGCTTAACAATTGCTGCAGTTTTGCATGTTCATACTTGCTGATAGTTTCCCTTTAAGGAGATTTCTGTCCTGCGTCCAATTTCTCTGCTGTCAGATTTCCAAGGTTTAGAAAAGATTTGGTCAAACTGCGTTCAATATGTTATTACGGGAGAATTATAATCTTCTCGTCCATTCTTTTACAGGATTAGCATTTTATAGGACGCGCGCAGTTAACCTTTGGCTTGTGCCGCAGCGCCAGGATGTGGGCGAGGATCCGATCCATACAACATGTATTATTCCCATGGATAGACACATCCATATATATTATAGGGACATAGTGCTGGGGCATTACAGCCGGCAGTGAGTGGCGGTATTACATCTATATGGACATAGACAGTGAGTGGCGGTATTACATCTATATGGACATATACAGTGAGTGGCGGTATTACATCTATATGGACATAGACAGTGAGTGGCGGTATTACATCTATATGGACATAGACAGTGAGTGGCGGTATTACATCTATATGGACATAGACAGTGAGTGGCGGTATTACATCTATATGGACATAGACAGTGAGTGGCGGTATTACATCTATATGGACATAGACAGTGAGTGGCGGTATTACATCTATATGGACATATACAGTGAGTGGCGGTATTACATCTATATGGACATAGACAGTGAGTGGCGGTATTACATCTATATGGACATAGACAGTGAGTGGCGGTATTACATATACATGGACATATACAGTGAGTGGCGGTATTACATCTATATGGACATATACAGTGAGTGGCGGTATTACATCTATATGGACATATACAGTGAGTGGCGGTATTACATCTATATGGACATATACAGTGAGTGGCGGTATTACATCTATATGGACATATACAGTGAGTGGCGGTATTACATATACATGGACATATACAGTGAGTGGCGGTATTACATCTATATGGACATATACAGTGAGTGGCGGTATTACATCTATATGGACATATACAGTGAGTGGCGGTATTACATCTATATGGACATATACAGTGAGTGGCAGTATTACATATACATGGACATATACACACGTACCAGACAGAACAATGAACGTCTTCCCGGCAGGAAGCGGCGCACGCACACTCGAGGTATCCAGCGGGAGAATAAAAAAAATCAAGTTACATCTTAGTTCCCGCTGAGCGTTTCTCGCCGTCTTTGCTCGTAATGGGAGATTTTATTGTTTTGAATGATAATAAAGCAGAATATGGAAGAGAAATTGGCAGGAAGTCAGACGGAAGATCTTATCTGTAAATAATGCACGGATCAAACAGCGCCGCTTCCTCCAATCCCCGGAATGAACAATGTCTATTCTAAATTATAGAGGAGACACAAATCCAGGAGAATGCTCAGTTTAGCGGATAATGTTGCTGAGCGCAGCGCCCGGACCGCCACCCACGATAGAGAGGGAAATGACAGAGTCTAGAGGGACATGATTAGGGTTAGTGGGGAGCGGCCGTTTCACCCCCAGGGTTGGCGTTTATCACTGAATCGCCATAAATTAGGCACAAGGTATCATCGTATATTGGGCACGGGCTTCGCTACGATGGACCCCAGTATATGGGACCGGAGTCAAGTGTTGCAAATTTTTACAGCAGATATATAGCGAGCAAAATACTGAGCCACTTTTCAGAAAGTTGCGAAGGCTGCAAAACTTTTTGCGCAAATGAAGGAGAAAAGGAAGCGTCCCAGAAGTGTGTGCCTTCCTCCTAAAAATATTTATTGACCAAAACCTTTTCTTGGTTAGATGGTGGAGTGGAGGGATAGATAGAAGGATAGATAGATAGGAGATTAGTTATTAGCATAAAAAGGTGTGTCTTAAAGTGCCTGTGCAATATTGGGGCAGATTTACTTACCCGGTCCATTCGCAATCCAGCGGCGCGTTCTCTGCGGTGGATTCTGGTCCGGCCAGGTGGCGCTGCTGCGCTGAAGTCCGCCGAAATGCACTCAAGTTCACCAGCCTATTCCTAGTGAAGGTAAGTGCAAGTTTCGTGACATTTTTTTTTTTTAAATGACGGGTTTTCTTTTGGCCATGCGCCCCGATTTCCGGGATTTTGGCGCACGCGATCGGATTGTGGTGCATCAGCGCTGGCATGCACGCAACGGAAATCGGGGGCGTGGCCAAACGAAAACCCGACGGATTCAGAAAAACCGCCGCATTTACCTTCACTAGGAATAGGCCGGTGAACTTGAGTTCGTTCCGATGCTCTTCAGCGCAGCAGCTGGTGGACGTTGGAGGAACTACCTTAGTGAATCCTGGCCGGACCCGAATCCATAGCAGTGAATGCGCCACTGGATCGCGAATGGTCCGGGTAAGTAAATCTGCCCCATAGTATCTGAATAATGGCCTAATTCACTACACAGATACAAGCACCTTGCAGTGTTATACATCATTCCTATAATTCAGAGGATGGCACTGCCCTTTTAGGGTGGCCATGGTGGAGCCCCCCAGGCGATGACAGGATATAGTCTGCCCATGACTCCCCATATGGTATATATATATACACTCACCGGCCACTTTATTAGGTACACCTGTCCAACTGCTCGTTAACACTTAATTTCTAATCAGCCAATCACATGGCGGCAGTGCATTTAGGCATGTAGACATGGTCCAGACAATCTCCTGCAGTTCTCCCGAGCATCAGTATGGGGAAGAAAGGTGATTTGTGGCCTTTGAACGTGGCATGGTTGTTGGTGCCAGAAGGGCTGGTCTGAGTATTTCAGAAACTGCTGATCTACTGGGATTTTCACGCACAACCATCTCTAGGGTTTACAGAGAATGGTCCGAAAAAGAAAAAACATCCAGTGAGTGGCAGTTCTGTGGGCGGAAATGCCTTGTTGATGCCAGAGGTCAGAGGAGAATGGGCAGACTGGTTCGAGCTGATAGAAAGGCAACAGTGACTCAAATCGCCACCCGTTACAACCAAGGTAGGCAGAAGAGCACCTCTGAATGCACAGGACTGCGAACTATCAGGCAGATGGGCTACAGCAGCAGAAGACCACACCGGGTGCCACTCCTTTCAGCTAAGAACAGGAAACTGAGGCCACAATTTGCACAAGCTCGTCGAAATTGGACAGTAGAAGATTGGAAAAACGTTGCCTGGTCTGATGAGTCTCGATTTCTGCTGCGACATTCAGATGGTTGCGTCAGAATTTGGCGTCAACAACATGAAAACGCGGATCCATCCTGCCTACTATCAGCGGCTCAGGCTGGTGGTGCTGGTGTCATGGATCCATCCTGCCTTGTATCAGCGGCTCAGGCTGGTGGTGCTGGTGTCATGGATCCATCCTGCCTTGTATCAGCGGGTCAGGCTGGTGGTGGTGGTGTCATGGATCCATCCTGCCTTGTATCAGCGGGTCAGGCTGGTGGTGGTGGTGTCATGGATCCATCCTGCCTTGTATCAGCGGGTCAGGCTGGTGGTGGTGGTGTCATGGATCCATCCTGCCTACTATCAGCGGCTCAGGCTGGTGGTGGTGTCATGGATCCATCCTGCCTTGTATCAGCGGGTCAGGCTGGTGGTGGTGGTGTCATGGATCCATCCTGCCTTGTATCAGCGGGTCAGGCTGGTGGTGGTGGTGTCATGGATCCATCCTGCCTTGTATCAGCGGCTCAGGCTGGTGGTGGTGGTGTCATGGATCCATCCTGCCTTGTATCAGCGGCTCAGGCTGGTGGTGGTGGTGTCATGGATCCATCCTGCCTTGTATCAGCGGGTCAGGCTGGTGGTGGTGGTGTCATGGATCCATCCTGCCTTGTATCAGCGGCTCAGGCTGGTGGTGGTGGTGTCATGGATCCATCCTGCCTTGTATCAGCGGCTCAGGCTGGTGGTGGTGGTGTCATGGTGTGGGGAATATTTTCTTGGCACTCTTTGGGCCCCTTGGTAACGCCACAGCCTACCTGAGTATTGTTGCTGCCCATGTCCATCCCTTTATGAGCACAATGTACCCTGTAACATCTGATGGCTACTTTCAGCAGGATAATGCGCCATGTCATAAAGCTGGAAGCATCTCAGACTGGTTTCTTGAACATGACAATGAGGTCACTGGACACAAATGGCCTCCACAGTCACCAGATCTCAGTCCAATAGAGCATCTCTGGGATGTGGTGGAACGGGAGATTCGCATCATGGATGTGCAGCCGACAAATCTGCGGCAACTGTGTGATGCCATCATGTCACTATGGAGCAAAATCTCTGAGGAGCTTCCAGCACCTTGTTGTATCTATGCCACGAAGAATTGAGGCAGTTCTGAAGGCAAAAGGGGGTCCAACCCGTTACTAGCATGGTGGACCTAATAAAGTGGCCGGTGAGTGTATACCGCCATAGTGTTGATTCTTTATGAGGACAATTAGTGCTTTGGCTCTGATTACAACTCTGTGTTCTCCGTCTCCTGGCATCGGCTGCTGGAAGAAACAAAATATAAATGATGTCAATTATCTTTCATCTCAGACCCCGGGCAGCGGCTATGACGTCCCGATCACATCTTCTGTGGGGCACATAACTACAGTTGGTCACATGAAAGAGACATTTCAGGATGGAACATTAAAGGGGATTTCATTTTAAAGGGGTTGTCCAGGATTAGACAAATGTGGCTTCTTAATTTCAGAAACAGCGCCACACCCATCCATAGGTCGTGCATGGAATTGCATCTCAGATTGAAGTAACAAGACGGAGCTGCAGCAGTCGGTGATTCCGGATCCATGTGGGTCTAGACTTTTGGACCCCCACTAACTTAATAGTGACAACTTACCCTGTGTACGGGTTATCAATATTCATTGAACGCCCCTTTAAGTTTAGTGTAAGGTGATCAAGGTCATTGTATGCAAACGAGATCACAAAGAGTTAATCAGAAGCTTCTGACGACTTTAACCCTTGGAGCACTTGCCTGGTGCCTCACTTGCGTCGCTGGTCCTCGGGGCTAATGACGACCTTCACTTCACCCCATATTTAATACGCTAAAAAGGTTACAAATGACGATATAAAAAAAAAAAAATGATGTACGGTTTTAGGATAAATGGGATTGTAGGACATTAGCCGGCGCTCGTGATCAGACGCGGCGGTGACCTCTGCAGGAGACTGGAATACAGACAGGCGCTCGCCCTCCAAATGTTTGACATTGTGAAATATTTTATTCAGACGCAACATGCGGCTAATGTGCCGCCGCGCCGAGACCTGAGAACCTACAAAGAACAAAGGAGCCGTAGACGTATACCCAGAGGTCCGAGACTTTTAGGGACTCGCTGCGCACCACTGATCTACAAAGCCACATCCATTCAAAGGGACATCAGCGCTAATGTGGAGGCGCAGAAAGACGATTAGGTGACCTACATTTTATATTTCCTATGCAGAAAATTTACATTGTTGCAAATATTCAGGAAGGATCATTAATGTAACAAACAGGTCACAGAACAAAGAAACCCCGACTGGACAATCACATACTGAGAGGAGGCAATGAGCCACATTGGGGCAGATTTACTTACCCGGCCCATTCGCGATCCAGCGGCACGTTCTCTGCTCTGGATTCGGGTCCGGCCGGGATTTAAGAAGGTAGTTCCTCCGCCGTCCACCAGGTGGCGCTGCTGCGCTGAAAGTCATCTCATCGCGCCGGAATGCACCACCTCGGACCAGGTGAAGGTAAGCACTCCCCAAGCGACACATTTTCCGTTCTTAAATGCGGCGGTTTTTCCGAATACGTCGGGTTTTCGTTCGGCCACGCCCCCCGATTTCCGTCGCTTGCATGCCGGCGCCGATGCGCCACAATCCGATCGCGTGCGACACAATCCCGGGGCAATTCAGGTACAATCGGCGCAAATCGGAAATATTCGGGTAACACGTCGGGAAAACGCGATTCTGGCCCTTAGTAAATGACCCCCATTGTATCACTTATCCTGAGTTACATTCTGTATTATACTCCAGAGCTGCACTCACTATTCTGTTGCTTAAAATTTAGGAAAACTTTGAGACATCTAACATATGCTTACACTCTATCATACAAATGAAGTGTCTTGAATACAGCAGTGGGTGGCAGGTAGGTGGGGCAGTGGATGGCAGATAGGTTGGGCAGTGGATGGCAGGTAGGTTGGGCAGTGGATGGCAGGTAGGTGGGGCAGTGGATGGCAGGTAGGTAGGGCAGTGCCGATCTCCAAATGGAAGAAGATCTAAAAATAAACTAGTCAGCATGGGAACAATGTGTAAATGTAGCGGTGACGCGTTTGTCAAGTATTTGTTTGTCAGATATCGTAGGACTTGTCAGAGAAGGTTAGCAGAAGTTGGGTTGGGCGGTACTCAGATGTAACCGACCCTGGGTTCTCTTTTGCTGTACTGCTCTGGAGACAAACCCCATGTGGACTTTACAGGCAGCTGTAGTTGTTGTCACCCAACTTTCCCAGGAGCAGAAGTCACAATCCACATCTGAATGCAATGATGAATCCTGAAATGATGAGTTTATTTTTCACAGCAAATCCTCTACAACTTCCAAACTAATCATCTATCCCACCCACAGGCCCCTCAGCTCTGCTACATCTGTATTGCGGATCCCCCGCTATGAGCAGTGACACAGACATCTGGGGGGTTCCAGTTTTTGGCTGTCTCATCCTACAGGGGTTTATGTCAGCTGATGGGTGTGAAGTGCCCACCGGGGAACCTCATTATAAGGCTCCACCGCTGACTCGCACAGGTAACACAGCAGAGACGAGGCGGCTGTGCGCGGATCATCCTGGACTCGCACTACACGGAGGCGATGATTAATTCCATCTCCTGTCCCTGATAGTCCATGCAGAACAGTCCGCTCCGGAGAGGCGCTACCTGTGTTCTCATCATTAAATGAAGAGACTTGCTGCAGGGGTGTTCAGTACCATCCACCTGACGCCCGGTGATAGCGCCACCCGCCTGGAACTGCTCCAACAACTATATAGAGAGAAAAATCTCTCTACTCAGGGATTAGACTGACATGAAAAATTAATACAGCACCAGTCAGTCCCTGGAGAAATGTGTAGTCCTACCTCACACTGCTGTGCTCTGTATTCTCTGCAGCCAGTGTTAGATACACAGATCATACATCAGATGTATGTGTATGTTGTCAGTAGCAGCAGGACTGTGAAATTTGGATTTATATTCCAGGATTGTAGCTTCTCAGAGTGCACTGGAGGTGTGTCCTCACACTGCTGTGCTCTGTGTTCTCTGCAGCCAGTTAGATATTGTCCCTAGAGAGATGTGTAATCAAACCTTTGTGTATGTTGTTTGTAGCAGCAGGACTGTGAAATATATATATTCAAGGATAGTAGCTTCTTTATGTCCACAGGGGACACGTCATCACACTGCTGTTTTCTGTAACCAGTGTTGGATATTGTCCCTAGAGAGTGGCATGTCCTCACACTGCTGTGCTTTAAATCTTCAATCTCTTAAAGGAAATTTACCATTTGTTTTCATGCATTATGAACCAAACATACCTTGAGAATCACTGACAGGCAGAAGTAATCAATCGCTGCACTATTCCCCAGCTGCTGTATAGGAGTCGTCCAGCTCAGGTTGATTAGTCCTGTCTGGACAGCTCAGGAAGCTCTGTGTAATGTGTTTATGAACAGCTGCCAGCATGCAACCCAACTTTCCCAAGGTCCTGAAATTGTTTTTTTTTTTTTTTTTTTTTTTAGAAAAACTACTCAGTTCAGGGATTAAACAAGATATGTTTCTGCATCAGTGTAGCAACAGCATTCTCAAGGTATGTTTGGTTCATAATTCATAAAAACAAATGGTAGATTTCCTTTAAAGCTTGAAATCTTTGCATTGAGTGGCTCATTCTCTACGTTGCCGAAACAGCTTTCAATCAGAGTAGAGAAAGATGCCTTTAGAGCAACTTAATGCAGAAAGTTAAGTGCACAGCAGTGTGAGTGGCTGCAATCCTGAAATATAAATCCATACATCACAGTCCTGCTGCTACTAACAACACATACACAAAGGTCTGATTACACATCTTTCCAGGGACAATACCTAACACTGGCTGCAGTCTGCATGGTACAATCTGCTGCCAGGTTCTCTTTAATACTGTTCCCTCTGCAATTCCTTTTGTTTTCTAGCAGCCTATTCACACAACATGTATCTATAATGCACATCACAATTTTTGCAGTTTTTACTCGAAGTTTGTACTAATGAATTTCATTGTTTCAAAGTTCCAAAACTGGGAGATTTATCAGTATATCACAACTTACACCCCTAGGCACATGATAATAATACGACCACAGCCATTATTATCCTGTCCTGGCCCCGGGTCTAATGACCTGACCCAGCACAGTCACAGGGATCCATAATACGACAGGATCAGGTCATTAGACCCGCAGCTATAATGCAGTTTGTATTATTTGGATAAGATATGGCCACTGTGAATCCAGGCTTAAAGGGATAGCTTGTGTTTAAAGGTGATTTAATGGAATGTCCATCAATTTTAGAAATTTTAGAAATCTCTACAGTTTAGACAGAATCAGTCTCCTTCCCTCTCTGGCAGCTGATAATAGAGATTATTTTTATTTTATGATTAGTTATAATGCCATGTAATGCAAAGGCTCTGCTCCTTCCCTGACAAGCAGGGCAAAAAGCTATCGCTATTGGCTGTCCTGCAAAATTGCCGAGGCTTTTCTGTAGGAGAATAACTGAGCATGTGTGTCCACCTGTACTGAGTTGAATAGGTGGACACGAACATTGCTAAACTCTCTGAACACTAGGTGGCGGCATACTATGTAAGTAAAGCTCATAACTTGTGAAGAGGAAATATTGTATATTTTTATGATCTGTACAGTTGGTATATATGATATATAGTTTGTTGACTATCCAGCCATTGCTACATTTTATTGAGAAACATAAACATGATAATAATGAGATAACTCTACTAACTCAGTACCAGCCTAAACAGTAAAGCTGAAAATTCTGGACAGTTGCCCAGTTCGGCTGGTTGTCCTTAAAGGGGATTTCCAGGTTAATACTTCCAATGATCTATCCATTAGATGGTGGAGTCATCCAGCGTACCCCCTGATCTGCACCCCCACAATCACTAAATTGGAAAACCCCTTTAAAAGCCAACACTTCAGTCCGGAGCCGCTTCTCTCCATAGTATACAGGTCAGTGATACATTTGCTCAGAGTTCTGGATACGACCCTCCTTCTCCCTGTGTATACATTGTATCCGTGTCACGCTCATGTCCTTGTGCAGTGAATACAAGGTAGGGGGTGTCACAATGACGGCGCCCCCTGCTGCCCTTGTTATTCTCCCCAGCGATTGTGGTTTGGCCTTGACCATTATAGACAGGAGCAGGATATTAGGAGATTTCAGTCTAATAGGAGGTTTATACAAAATATTCCCTTTTATGTGATGTCATATTGTTTATAAGAGAACACAAATCATCAAGGACTGAGGAGGTCACTTAGACATCTCTCCTTGAAACCTGAACAGTCTCTGCTTCTTTATAGAAATAACCGTCTCTGCTTTTTCATGTAAATGTGAGCAGTCTCTACTTTCTCTTCCAAATTTGAAGTCTCCATCCCTTTATAGGAATGTGAAGAGTCTTCTTTCTCACTGAAATGTTAACAGTCTCTACTTCTTTACAGAAATGGGAACAGTTTCTAACTTCTCAAGGAAATGGTAACAGTCTCTAATGTCTCCTGTAGATCTAATGACTGCAACTCTATGGGGGTCATTTATTAAGGGCCCGATTCACGTTTTCCCGACGTGTTACCCGAATATTTCCAATTTGCGCCGATTTCCCCTGAATTGCCCCGGGATTTTGGCGCACGCGCTCGGATTGTGGCGCATCGGCGCAGGCATGCACGTGACGGAAATCCGGTGGCGTGGCCGAACGAAAACACAACGGATTCGGAAAAACCGCCGCATTTAAAAAAAAAAAATGTGTTGTTAAAATTGCACTTACCTTCACTCAGCCCGGCTCGGTGTATTCCAGTGCGTTCCGATGCTCTTCAGCGCAGCAGCGCCACCTGGTGGACGGCGGAGGAACTACCTTAGTGAATCCCGGTGGGACCCGAATCCAGTAATTCACTAAGGTAGTTCCTCCACCGTCCACCAGGTGGCGCTGCTGCGCTGAAGTTCCCCGGAGGCGCGCTGGAATGCCCTGAAATTCACTGGCCTATTCCTGGTGAAGGTAAGTGTAATTTTCGCTACACATTTTTTTTCATAAATGCGGCGGTTTTTCCGAATCCGTCGGGTTTTCGTTCAGCCACGCCCCCGATTTCCGTTGCGTGCATGCTAGCGCCGATGCGCCACAATCCGATCGCGTGTGCCAAAATCCCGGGGCAATTCAGGTACAATCGGCGCAAATCGGAAATATTCGGGTAACACGTCGGGAAAACGCGAATTGGGCCCTTAGTAAATGACCCCCACTGGGGCAGATTTACTTACCCTGTCCATTCGCGATCCAGCGGCGAGTTCTCTGCGGTGGATTCGGGTACGGCCGGGATTCACTAAGGCAGTTCCTCCGACGTCCACCAGGTGGCGCTGCTGCGTTGAAGTCCGCTGAAATGCACTCAGCGCCGATGCGCCAAAATCCGATTGCGTGCGGCAAAATCCCGGGGCAATACAGGGAAAATCGTGGCAAATCGGAAATATTCGGGTAACACGTCGGGAAAACACTAATCGGGCCCTTAGTAAATGACCCCCATTGTATCTACTTCTAGGTAAGATACGCGCAGCTGCTCTGCTACCTTCTCTTTTGTCCTGTAGTTTGCTACATTGTTTCAGTGCAGGTTGCATATATATTATATTACATTGTTACAGAACATTATCCAAATTTGGATGTTATTATAGCAAACCCTCAAGGTTAATTTCCACAAAATCTCTTTAAGAGTGAGAGAACACCCTTTAACACCATTCCAGCACCATGGACAGCGAATAGGTTATTATCTACCATACAACAGAGGGAACTGCCTCAAATTCCTAAAATAATGAAAAATGAGAACATCCTAAAGGAACAAAACTAAAAAGGCTGGAGATGGTTTAGTGTTACATTATATTTATATTATAGAATTGAAAGTAAAGTAAATATTTACCATTTACCTTCAGTACAAGGTGAATGTCCATGGAATGAGCTTAGCGGTGGTGAAAATCCATTCCCTGGACGTCTTCCCATAGCCAGGTCTATGTATACTGATAATCTGTGTCTGCACAGGAGCCAATAGAAATAGATTTTTGCCCTGCTTGTCAGGACAGGAGCAGAGCCGCTGCAATACAGTAGTATAGCAGAGTAGCTAAGACGTTTTCCTTTGTACAAGGGGAGTATAACGTCAGCTACGAGAGGGGAGATGATACTGAATCTGTCCAGGGTCTTCCTGCATCATCTGCTGTAGGTTATGGAGCAAGACTTTGTTCAGAACCTGCCACTGAACCACCGGGAGGGACAAAGTCATGCACAATGGATGGAAGATATATTTTCTAGAATAATTGTAAACATTAGATGTGATATGGAATAACCCTTTAAGTAGCTCCTATCACTTTGCCTAACATCAAATAGGTGACTAATCCTTTTGTAAAAGGCTTGTCCTATAAAGTCAACCTTTCTGGGTAGAGAATCGCTTTCTATGTGCTACAGTAGCAGATTTATTTGAACAACCCCTTTAATTCTTCATGTACACAGAAGACTTGGAGCTTTATATAGGAAAAATTGAGTTGCCACTAGAGATGAGCGAACACTAAAATGCTCGGGTACTCGTTATTCGAGACGAACTTTTCCCGATGCTCGAGTGCTCGTCTCGAATAACGAACCCCATTGAAGTCAATGGGAGACTCGAGCATTTTTCAAGGGGACCAAGGCTCTGCACAGGGAAGCTTGGCCAAACACCTGGGAACCTCAGAAAAGGATGGAAACACCACGGAAATGGACAGGAAACAGCAGGGGCAGCATGCATGGATGCCTCTGAGGCTGCTTAATCGCACCATTATGCCAAAATTATGGGCAACAGCATGGCCATGACAGAGTGACAGAATGAAGCTAGATAGCATCTAAAACATCCAATAATTGACCCTGACACTATAGGGGACGGCATGCAGAGGCAGCGGCAGCAGCGGCAGGCTAGAGAGTGGCATGGCGACATACTCTAAATGGACTCAGGCTTCAAACCAATGGGTGGCAGAGAGGAACCAAAGGAGGTGAGCAAGAAGCGCTCAAATAATATCGCTACATGATAAAAGTTTGCCAGTATATTTTGTGGATAACACAGCAGGGTGGCGACAAAGTTAACAACTTTGATGTGGAATCCATGAAAACAACCCAAATTTCTGCCTGACACACCTCGTTTGATAAAGGGACGATGTATGGAGGCAGCTATATGGACGACTTTTGGAGGTAGCAATGGAGACAACGTGTGGAGGCTGCTATGGAGACAATTTAATTTGGATAGTGCCTGTATGTGGCAGTCCCAAACATTTTTCAAACCAGAGGAGCAGGTAGGTGGCCCTCCAGTAAAATGGAATAGATTGAGTGCCTGTATGTGGCAGTCCCAAAAATGTTTCAAACCAGAGGAGCAGGTAGGTGGCCCTCCAGTAAAATGGAATAGATTGAGTGCCTGTATGTGGCAGTCCCAAAAATTGTTCAAACCAGAGGAGCAGGTAGGTGGCCCTGCAGTAAAATGGAATAGATTGAGTGCCTGTATGTGGCAGTCCCAAAAATGTTTCAAACCAGAGGAGCAGGTAGGTGGCCCTCCAGTAAAATGGAATAGATTGAGTGCCTGTATGTGGCAGTCCCAAAAATTGTTCAAACCAGAGGAGCAGGTAGGTGGCCCTGCAGTAAAATGGAATAGATTGAGTGCCTGTATGTGGCAGTCCCAAAAATGTTTCAAACCAGAGGAGCAGGTAGGTGGCCCTCCAGTAAAATGGAATAGATTGAGTGCCTGTATGTGGCAGTCCCAAAAATTTTTTAAAACAGAGGACCGGGTAGGTGGCCCTCCAGAAAAATGGAATAGATTGAGTGCCTGTATGTGGCACTCACAAAAATTGTTTCAAACAGAGGACCGGGTAGGTGGCCCTCCAGAAAAATTAAATGCATGAAGTACTATAGCAAGAGCCAGTGGGCCCTGTCAAAAAATAGCCATTTTCCTCTGCTTTACTGTACAAAGAGGAGGAGAAGGAGGAAAATGAGGAGGAGGAGGAGGAGTGGATCAATTATTCAGGTTGAGCTTCCTTCACCTGGTGGAGATTGGAAATTCTGAGAAATCCAGCCTTTATTCATTTTAATAAGCGTCAGCCTGTCAGCGCTGTCAGTCGACAGGCGTGTACGCTTATCGGTGATGATGCCACCAGCTGCACTGAAAACCCGCTCGGACAAGACGCTAGCGGCAGGGCAGGCAAGAACCTCCAAGGCGTACAGCGCCAGTTCGTGCCACATGTCCAGCTTTGAAACCCAGTAGTTGTAGGGAGCTGTGTGATCATTTAGGACGATGGTATGGTCAGCTACGTACTCCCTCACCATCTTTCTGTAAAGATCAGCCCTACTCTGCCGAGACTGGGGACAGGTGACAGTGTCTTGCTGGGGTGACATAAAGCTGGCAAAAGCCTTGTAAAGCGTACCCTTGCCAGTGCTGGACAAGCTGCCTGCTCGCCTACTCTCCCTCGCTACTTGTCCCGCAGAACTACGCACTCTGCCGCTAGCGCTGTCAGAAGGGAAATACTGTTTCAGCTTGTGCACCAGGGCCTGCTGGTATTCATGCATTCTCACACTCCTTTCCTCTGCAGGGATGAGAGTGGAAAGATTTTGCTTGTACCGTGGGTCCAGGAGAGTGAACACCCAGTAATCGGTGCTGGAATAAATTCTTTGAACGCGAGGGTCACGGGATAGGCAGCCTAGCATGAAATCTGCCATATGCGCCAGAGTACCAACGCGTAAGAATTCACTCCCCTCACTGGCCTGACTGTCCATTTCCTCCTCCTCCAACTCCTCCAACTCCTCTTCTTCTGCCCATACACGCTGAACAGTGAAGGACTCAACAATGGTCCCCTCTTGTGTCTCGCCAACATTCTCCTCCTCTTCCTCCTCATCCTCCTCCACCTCCACCTCCTCCGATATGCGCTGAGAAACAGACCTCAGGGTGCTTTGGCTATCAACAAGGGAATATTCTTCCCCCGTCTCTTGTGACGAGCGCAAAGCTTCCGACTTCATGCTGACCAGAGAGTTTTTCAACAGGCCAAGCAGCGGGATGGTGAGGCTGATGATGGCGGCATCGCCACTGACCATCTGTGTTGACTCCTCAAAGTTACTCAGCACCTGACAGATATCAGACATCCACGTCCACTCCTCATTGTAGACTTGAGGAAGCTGACTGACCTGACTACCAGTTCTGGTGGAAGTTGACATCTGGCAGTCTACAATCGCTCTGCGCTGCTGGTAAACTCTGGATAACATGGTCAGTGTTGAATTCCACCTCGTGGGCACGTCGCACAACAGTCGGTGAGCGGGCAGTTGGAGGCGGCGCTGCGCTGCCCTGAGAGTGGCAGCATCTGTGCTGGACTTCCTGAAATGCGCACAGATGCGGCGCACCTTCGTGAGCAAATCAGACAGATTGGGGTATGTCTTGAGGAAACGCTGCACTATCAGATTTAACACATGGGCCAGGCATGGCACATGTGTCAGTCTGCCGAGTTGCAGAGCCGCCACCAGGTTACGGCCGTTGTCACACACAACCATTCCCGGCTTGAGGTTCAGCGGTGCCAGCCACAGATCAGTCTGCGCCGTGATGCCCTGTAATAGCTCTTGGGCGGTGTGCCTTTTGTCGCCTAGGCTCAGCAGTTTGAGCACCGCCTGCTGTCGCTTAGCGACGGCACTGCTGCTGTGCCTAGAGCTACCGACTGATGGCGCCGTGCCCACGGATGGTAGTTCGGAGGAGGAGGTGGAGGAGGGGTGGGAGGAGGAGGAGGCATAGTAGGCCTGAAACACCTGGACCGAGGTAGGCCCCGCAATCCTCGGCGTCGGCAGTATATGAGCAGCCCCAGGGTCAGACTCGGTCCCAGCCTCCACCAAGTTAACCCAATGTGCCGTCAGCGATATATAGTGGCCCTGCCCGGCAGCACTCGTCCACGTGTCCGTGGTCAGGTGGACCTTGTCAGAAACGGCGTTGGTCAGGGCACGGATGATGCAGGACACGTGCTGGTGCAGGGCTGGGACGGCACATCGGGAAAAGTAGTGGCGGCTGGGGACCGAATACCGAGGGGCGGCCGCCGCCATGAGGTTGCGAAAGGCCTCGGTCTCTACTAGCCTATAGGGCAGCATCTCCAGGCTAAGCAATCTGGAGATGTGCACATTAAGGGCTTGGGCGTGCGGGTGGGTTGCACTATATTTGCGTTTCCGCTCCAGCGTCTGGGGTATGGAGAGCTGAACGCTGGTGGATGCTGTGGAGGATCGTGGAGGCGACGATGGGGTTTTTGTGCCAGGGTCCTGGGCAGGGGGCTGACTAGCAGCTGACACAGGGGAAGGAGCAGTGGTGTGCACGGCCGGAGGTGAACGGGCTTGTTGCCACTGAGTGGGGTGCTTAGCATTCATATGCCTGCGCATACTGGTGGTAGTTAAGCTAGTAGTGGTGGAACCCCTGCTGAGCCTGGTTTGGCAAATGTTGCACACCACAGTCCGTCGGTCATCCGGTGTTTCCTTAAAGAACCTCCACACTTCTGAAGATCTAGCCCTCGCCGCAAGAGCCCTCACCACGGGAGCTTCACTAGTTGACAGTGGCGCTGATGCACCAGCTCTGGCCCTGCCTCTCCGTCTGGCCCCACCACTGCCTCTTCCAACCTGTTCAGGTCGAGGACTCTCCTCCGTCTCAGAAGCACTGTGTTCACCCGGCCTCTCAACCCAGCTTGGGTCTGTCACCTCATCATCCTCCGATCCCTCAGTCTGCTCCCCCCTCGGACTTCCTGCCCTGACAACAACTTCCCCACTGTCTGACAACCGTGTCTCCTCATCGTCGGACACCTCTTTACACACTTCCACTACGTCAAGAAGGTCATCATCACCCACAGACTGTGACTGGTGGAAAACCTGGGCATCGGAAAATTGCTCAGCAGCAACCGGACAAGTGGTTTGTGACTGTGGGAAGGGTCCAGAAAACAGTTCCTCAGAGTATGCCGGTTCAAATGGCAAATTTTCCTGGGAGGGGGCAGACTGGGGGGGAGGAGGCTGAGGTGCAGGAGCTGGAGGAGTGGGGATTTCGGTGACATGGGTGGACTGCGTGGAAGACTGACTGGTGGTGGACAAATTGCTCGAAGCATTGTCAGCAATCCACGACATCACCTGTTCGCACTGTTCTGGCCTCAACAGTGCTCTACCACGAGTCCCAGTAACTTCAGACATGAACCTAGGGAGTGTAGCTCTGCGGCGTTCCCCTGCTCCCTCATCAGCAGGTGGTGTCTCACCCCGCCCAGGACCACGGCCTCTGACCCCTGCAGTAGTTGGACGCCCACGTCCCCGCCCTCGTCCTCTACCCCTAGCCCTCGGGTTAAACATTTTTAAAATGAGAGTTATAACTTTTTTTTTTTTTTTTACTTCTTTTTGTTTTTTTTTGTGTTTTTTTGTGTTTTTTTTTTTTTTTTGTGTTTTTTGTTTTTTTTTGAGTTTTTAAAACCAAACAATCCTATCCTATTGCTATGGCTATTTTCTAGCCAAGTATCAAAGGAAGCACACTACTATGCCAGATGAGATGACACTGAGTTAGTGCCTAATAGAAATCCAACCCCTACTGAATTTTCCCACTTCGGCCTTTGCTATGGATATGTGTGCCACTAAGCGCAGAACACAGCGGTCGCAAGTCTCACTACAAATTGCTCAGAATTGGCAAGTACATGCACTGCAGAAACTACAGCCACCAGCAGATCAACCAGAAATCAAATATATAGAACGCTACTGTAGGCTTCAAGAAGCTGTTTGTATTCTCCTATGGCTATTTTCTAGCCAAGTATCAAAGGAAGCACACTACTATGCCAGATGAGATGACACTGAGTTAGTGCCTAATAGAAATCCAACCCCTACTGAATTTTCCCACTTCGGTCTTTGCTATGGATATGTGCGCCACTAAGCGCAGAACACAACGGTAGCAAGTCCCCCTGCTAATTCCTCACAAAATGGTAATAGATGCAAATTAAAATAAAAAAAATAGAACGTTATTGTAGCCCTAAGAAGGGCTGTTGGGTTCTTTGAGAATCACTCCTGCCTAACAGTAAGCTAATAGAACACCCTAACGCTTTCCCTGACCAGCAGCAGCTCTCTCCCTAGCGGCATCCAGACACAGAATGATCCGAGCAGCGCGGGCAGCGGCTAGTCTATCCCAGGGTCACCTGATCTGGCCAGCCAACCACTGCTATCGACGTGTAAGGGTACCACGTCATGCTGGGTGGAGTGCAGAGTCTCCTGGCTTGTGATTGGCTCTGTTTCTGGCCGCCAAAAAGCAAAACGGCGGGAGCTGCCATTTTCTCGAGCGGGCGAAGTATTCGTCCGAGTAACGAGCAGTTTCGAGTACCCTAATGCTCGACCGAGCATCAAGCTCGGACGAGCATGTTCGCTCATCTCTAGTTGCCACTACTATAATGAAAATCTTTCACCAGCCTTTACCCCACTAAACTAAACTAAACAGACCTTTAGGTAGGGGATGAAATGTACTTTCTAGAATTCCCTCTTTTATGTAAAATCTCACCCGTTTACCTATAATAAAAAAAAAAAATTCCAAAGTTATTCAAATGTGATTATTCTCACATTATTTTCACATGAGAAGAGTTTGGTGGTTGCATCGGTAGTGCACTATCTTCCCTTCTATAGCACCTAGAAACATGATGCGGGTGTCATATTTAAGATAAGGATCTCATCTTTCAGGTCACATCCGATTTATGGATTTGTGAGCTACAGAACCTGAGATACAGGCATAGTTGGTAATACAGCTGCAGATAAAGATCCAGTTTACGACCATGTCTTGTTCTGTAGCTCCCAGAACAAAATGCCTAATGTGATCTGAAAGATGAGATTCTTATCTTTAATATGACACCTGCATCATGTTTATATGAGCTATAGTACAAAAAAATAGGTGTTTCTGAAGTTACCTTCCCCTTGCAATCACTAAACATGACTCATCTCATGTGAAAATGAGGTGAGAAGAGTCATATTTGCTATTTTTTTTTTATAGGTAATCAGGTGAGAGTTAACATAAAAGAAGAATTCTAGAAAGAAAATGTTAAACTTTTAGGGGGTTTGGGGTTTAGTAGGGTAATATCTGATGAAAATTTCCTTTTGATAAGTGAATCTCTGCTTCAAAACAACAGAATGGTTAGAGGTGGGGGGTCCTTTTAAACCAATGTTGACGGCTCCATATAGAAGACTCTCTAATTGACTTTTTTTTTTTTTTAAAACCTCTAATTTGAATAAACTTTGAGTAAGACATCAAACCTCTTAATGCAGACTAATAGCCGACTATTATTAATTAGAATGATCTATTATTATGATGCGGGGGTGAAGGGGGGGGGGGGTCTAGTTAATGGCTCCTGTGCATTAATAATTGACTTTGATTAGATTTAATGACCCCTCCATCATCACATGGCGCAACCGGACAGATAATACGTAACGCCGCGGGATAATTAAAGCCGCATTTCATATTTTTGCGAGTCTACAACCTGAAGAGCCGCAGACGGATTGTAAAAGAAGGAAACAAATGGGGTTTTTGTTCGCTCTGCGCTCCGGGCTCACGGAGGGTCCCATTATTCAATGTGAGAGCTCTCAGGCCCAGCGGCGGCCCCCCTCCTGCTACCATCACTCAAATCAGCGACAGGTCCCCCCTGTTGGCGTTCAAGGCATAAATGGCGTCATTGAGAGGTCAGGAGTTATTGTCCTCCCCCGACTGATACAACCGGGACTGAGATTCACTGCACAAATGTTATATTGTTACATACATAAAAGGGGTTAATATTAATTGGTCCCCCCCAGAACATGGACCATCACTCCATAAAAAATCTGGAGGTCTACAAGCATCATGTAATGCTGCAGATTTCCTCCGGGGGCACTGCAGGTAAATTGAATGCTTATTGGATATTACATATATAGACATTCCCTTTAAATGCTAGCAACCAGACTGTGGTATAAGAAAAAAAACCCTTAAAGAAACAGGTGTCATGAAAGTAAAGAGTGGAATTTCAGTATTCCAAAAATTATAATAATCTACCTTTTTATTATAATCTACAGAACAAATGAAGGTGCATAAGTTGAAAAAGAGGATCCGTACATGCATTTATTGTAAGCTGCCACTATACGGAAGAGTAGGCTGTCTAGGAGAGGTGAGGAACATGTTTGTCTCTTTCTAGTGGCCATAAACGGTACTGCAGATCACTGCCATGTAAACAAATTAAAATAAAAATGTGCCACCCTCAGCCCCCACTAGATGGTGCTCAGGAGCCATGTTACTATTAAGTTCATTGCAGAGAAAGTCTGCAATCCCCTCTCCGGCTACCTCTAGTGGTGGCAGAATAGAATTATAATTTATTTTTTATCTATAGGTCTCTCCGAGGGATCTGAATCTTTAAGCACCATTAAGACAGGATAGGAAATGAAAGATTGCAACTTTTTTGATCAATTTTAAGTAAACAAAGAGTGAATTTGTATATACTTAGTGCCCAAGTTTACCCATACACCCCATTGCCACCAAATAGTATAGTAGTGCTGTCATTGCAGGGAGTTTCTTATTTTTGTATTTTGACACTACAGTTCTAATTTTAACAGTAATTTTCAACTTTTTGTGCCAAAATTTGTTACAAAAATTCACTGCATGGAGGCTGTCTGTCAGGGGAGCTCACTGAGTTTGAATTTGTTAATGCTCATTATATAAATCCATGTGCAGTGAGCTCCCCCTAGTGGTGGATTTGGTTAACAATTTTCTAATATTTAGGTCCCAGTAACAGAAAGCAGGAAATTTAATGCTGTCAATCTGGGTGCGGCTGATTCGAAATGAAGGTTGTGGCTACAGAGGATGATGGAGGTTGTGGCTGCAGAGGATGATGGAGGTTGTGGCTACAGAGGATGATGGAGGTTGTGGCTACAGAGGATGATGGAGGTTGTGGCTACAGAGGATGATGGAGGGTGTGGCTACAGAGGATGATGGAGGGTGTGGCTACAGAGGATGATGGAGGTTGTGGCTACAGAGGATGATGGAGTTTGTGGCTACAGAGGATGACGGAGGTTGTGACTACAGAGGATGATGAAGGTTGTGGATACAGAGGATGATGGAGAATGTGGCTACAGAGGATGATGGAGGTTGTGGCTACAGAGGATGATGGAGGTGGGGCTACAGAGGGTGATGGAGGTTGTGGCTACAGAGGATGATGGAGGTTGTGACTACAGAGGATGATGGAGGTTGTGACTACAGAGGATGAAGGAGGTTGTGGAAACAGAGGATGAAGGAGGTTGTGGAAACAGAGGATGATGGAGGTTGTGACTACAGAGGAAGATGGAGGTTGTGGCTACAGAGGATGATGGAGGTTGTGGCTACAGAGGATGATGGAGGTTGTGGCTACAGAGGATGATGGAGGTGGGGCTACAGAGGATGATGGAGGTTGTGGCCACAGAGGATGATGGAGGTGGGGTTACAGAGGATGATGGAGGTTGTGGCTACAGAGGATGATGGAGGTTGTGACTACAGAGGATGATGGAGGTTGTGGCTACAGAGGATGATGGAGGTTGTGGCTACAGAGGATGATGGAGGTGGGGTTACAGAGGATGATGGAGGTTGTGGCTACAGAGGATGATGGAGGTTGTGGTTACAGAGGATGATGGAGGTTGTGGCTACAGAGGATGATGGAGGTTGTGGCTACAGAGGATGATGGAGGTGGGGTTACAGAGGATGATGGAGTTTGTGGCTGCAGAGGATGATGGAGGTTGTGGCTACAGAGGATGATGGAGGTTGTGGCTACAGAGGATGAGGGAGTTTGTGGCTGCAGAGGATGATGGAGGTTGTGGCTACAGAGGATGATGGAGGTTGTGGCTACAGAGGATGATGGAGGTTGTGGCTACAGAGGATGGGGGAGGCTGTAGCTATAGTGGATGACAGAGGTTGTGGCTATAGAGCAGTGGTGGCGAACCTATGGCACGGGTGCCAGAGGTGGCACTTAGAGCCATTTCTGTGGGCACTCACAGGACCCAGGACAGAGTTCACCAAATAGGACCAAATCTTCCTGCATTCCCAGGCAACTTAAGCGACACTTCATTGGCTGTTTGGAACTGCGGGAAAAGTGAGAAGGTGTGGACAGGGCTGCATTATCTTTGGAGGTCCTCCTGCTGGACCCTTCATTCTTACTGTACAGAGACCCTGGAGAGATGCTACAAGTAGAGTCTGAATTTGCCCTCCTTCTTTCAACTGTATTGGTGGCCTCAGGGGGTCCATACGATTGAAAGATGTGGAAGAACAGGTAACAATAAGTTACTGCTTAAAATGACATGTTGGCACTTCACGGTAAATAAGTGGGTTTTGGTTGTAGTTTGGGCACTCGGTCTCTAAAAGGTTCGCCATCACTGCTGTAGAGGATGATGGAGGTTGTGGCTACAGAGGATGGTGGATGTTGTGGCTACCGAGGATGATGGAGGTTGTGGCTATAGAGGATGACGGAGGTTGTGGCTACAGAGGATGGTGGAGGTGGGGTTACAGAGGATGATGGAGTTTGTGGCTGCAGAGGATGATGGAGTTTGTGGCTGCAGAGGATGATGGAGGTTGTGGCTACAGAGGATGATGGAGGTTGTGGCTACAGAGGATGATGGAGGTTGTGGCTACAGAGAATGATGGAGGTGGGGCTACAGAGGATGATGGAGGTTGTGGCTACAGAGGATGATGGAGGTTGTGACTACAGAGGATGATGGAGGTTGTGACTACAGAGGATGATGGAGGTTGTGACTACAGAGGATGATGGAGGTTGTGGCTACAGAGGATGATGGAGGTTGTGACTACAGAGGATGATGGAGGTTATGGCTACAGAGGATGATGGAGGTTGTAGCTACAAAGTATGATGGAGGTGGGGTTACAGAGGATGGGGGAGGCAGGAGCAATAGTGGATGACGGAGGTTGTGGCTATAGAGCAGTGGTGGCGGACCTATGGCACGGGTGACAGAGGTGGCCCTTAGAGCCATTTCTGTGGGCACTCACAGGACCCAGGACAGAGTTCACCAAATAGGACCAAATCTTCCTGCATTCCGGATTTGGTTAACAATTTTCTAATATTTAGGTCCCAGTAACAGAAAGCAGGAAATTTAATGCTGTCAATCTGGGTGCGGCTGATTCGAAATGAAAGTTGTGGCTACAGAGAATGATGGAGGTTGTGGCTACAGAGGATGATGGAGGTTGTGGCTACAGAGGATGATGGAGGTTGTGGCTACAGAGGATGATGGAGGTTGTGGCTACAGAGGATGATGGAGGTTGTGGCTACAGAGGATGATGGAGGTTGTGGCTACAGAGGATGATGGAGGTTGTGGCTACAGAGGATGATGGAGGTGGGGCTACAGAGGATGATGGAGGTTGTAGCTACAGAGGATGATGGAGGTGGGGGTTACAGAGGATGATGGAGGTTGTGGCTGCAGAGGATGATGGAGGTTGTGGCTACAGAGGATGGGGGAGGCTGTAGCTATAGTGGATGACAGAGGTTGTGGCTATAGAGCAGTGGTGGCGAACCTATGGCACGGGTGCCAGAGGTGGCACTTAGAGCCATTTCTGTGGGCACTCACAGGACCCAGGACAGAGTTCACCAAATAGGACCAAATCTTCCTGCATTCCCAGGCAACTTAAGCGACACTTCATTGGCTGTTTGGAACTGCGGGAAAAGTGAGAAGGTGTGGACAGGGCTGCATTATCTTTGGAGGTCCTCCTGCTGGACCCTTCATTCTTACTGTACACTGAGAACCTGGAGAGATGCTACAAGTAGAGTCTGAATTTGCCCTCCTTCTTTCAACTGTATTGGTGGCCTCAGGGGTCCATACGATTGAAAGATGTGGAAGAACAGGTAACAATAAGTTACTGCTTAAAATGACATGTTGGCACTTCACGGTAAATAAGTGGGTTTTGGTTGTAGTTTGGGCACTCGGTCTCTAAAAGGTTCGCCATCACTGCTGTAGAGGATGATGGAGGTTGTGGCTACAGAGGATGGTGGATGTTGTGGCTACCGAGGATGATGGAGGTTGTGGCTATAGAGGATGACGGAGGTTGTGGTTACAGAGGATGATGGAGGTTGTGGCTATAGAGGATGACGGAGGTTGTGGTTACAGAGGATGTCTCTGATAAGAAGGATGACGATCATTAGGATTTTACATGAAGTAGCAGTTAATTGCAGTCTTATATTTTGCGGTTTCCCATAAAAGGTTCCAAGTTGTGGGTTAATTTCTAAGACAACATTTTAATGGGGTTGTAGACGGAGCTAATGAAATTAACCGTTCTCCTTACATTTTATTATACATGTTGTCTTCTGCTTCTCACTTGATTATTTGCCAGGCAGACATTTCAAGTGAAATAATTTGAAATCAAGTCGTCCATGCAATTCCAATTTATTTTATAATGATTTTGGAGCCTTTTGTCTGACTGTCTATTTATTTAGAGCAGTGGCGCCATTTTTCGAGCTAACATGCAGAAAGAGATGGAACGCTAGGATAAACGTTTCATTAAAGAATTAAAGGGGACATTCACAAGGATGGACTCACTATTCTCCTAGTGGAGTCCCTGGGGCACATTTACTTACCTGGTCCTTTCGCGATCCCGACTAGGATGAAGTCCGGCGTGATTCACCAAGATCGCACGCCCTGTTATCCTACATGTGTCGCTTCCCCGCTCAGGTCCCCGGAGTTCACCTTCTTCTTCCTGGTGCATGTAAGTGCATTGTCCGTGTAAAATGCGCTGTGCGGGGAGTCACTAAGATCCTGTGCCCGATATCCTGCATGTGTCGCTTCCCCGCTCAGGTCCCCGGAGTTCACCTTCTTATTCCTGGTGCATGTAAGTGCATTGTCCGTGTATAATGTGTTGTGTGGGGAGTCATTAAGATCCTGCGCCCGATATCCTGCATGTGTCGCTTCCCCGCTCAGGTCCCAGGAGTTCAACTTCTTCTTCCTGGTGCATGTAAGTGCATTGTCCGTGTATAATGCGCTGTGCAGGGAGTCACTAAGATCGTGCACCCGATATCCTGCATGTGTCGCTTCCCCGCTCAGGTCCCCGGAGTTCACCTTCTTCTTCCTGGTGCATGTAAGTGCATTGTCCGTGTATAATGCGCTGTGCGGGGAGTCACTAAGATCCTGCTCCCGATATCCTGCATGTGTCGCTTCCCCGCTCAGGTCCCCGGTGTTCACCTTCTTCTTCCTGGTGCATGTAAGTGCATTGTCCGTGTATAATGCACTGTGCGGGTGGTCACTTAGATCGTGCCCCCGATATCCTGCATGTGTCACTTCCCCGCTCAGGTCCCTGGAGTTCACCTTCTTCTTCCTGGTGCATGTAAGTGCATTGTCCGTGTATAATGTGCTGTGCGGGGAGTCACTAAGATCCTGCACCCGATATCCTGCATGTGTCTCTTCCCTGCTCAGGTCCCTGGAGTTCACCTTCTTCTTCCTGGTGCATGTAAGTGCATTGTCCGTGTATAATGCGCTGTGCAGGGAGTCACTAAGATCCTGCGCCCGATATCCTGCATGTGTCGCTTCCCCGCTCAGGTCCCCGGAGTTCACCTTCTTCTTCCTGGTGCATGTAAGTGCATTGTCCGTGTATAATGCGCTGTGCAGGGAGTCACTAAGATCCTGCGCCCGATATCCTGCATGTGTCGCTTCCCCGCTCAGGTCCCCGGAGTTCACCTTCTTCTTCCTGGTGCATGTAAGTGCATTGTCCGTGTATAATGTGCTGTGCGGGGAGTCACTAAGATCCTGCGCCCGATATCCTGCATGTGTCGCTTCCCCGCTCAGGTCCCCGGAGTTCACCTTCTTCTTCCTGGTGCATGTAAGTGCATTGTCCGTGTATAATGCGCTGTGCAGGAAGTCACTAAGATCCTGCGCCCGATATCCTGCATGTGTCGCTTCCCCGCTCAGGTCCCCGGAGTTCACCTTCTTCTTCCTGGTGCATGTAAGTGCATTGTCCGTGTATAATGCGCTGTGCAGGGAGTCACTAAGATCCTGTGCCCGATATCCTGCATGTGTCGCTTCCCCGCTCAGGTCCCCGGAGTTCACCTTCTTCTTCCTGGTGCATGTAAGTGTCTTGCAACACAATTTGAATTTTAAATCCTGCACTTAGTCCGAATCAGTCGGATCGTCCGACAGCCACCCCCCCCCCTGATTTGTGTCACATGAAAGTCGACGTCGTTGCGCCACAATCTGATTGCGTGCACCAAATAACCCTGTTAAATCGGAAATAGTCGGGAAACCCGACGGAAATGCGGTCCGCGGACCCTTAGTAAATGTGCCCCAATGTGTACATACATGACATCACTTATCCTGTACTGATCCTTAGTTACATCCTGTAAATCTTTTATTTTATATAAAAGTGAAAAACATAACAATAATAAACATAAATAAAGCCATAACTTCTGGCAAAAGAATTACAAAAGAACAAATATAAACGAAAATAAACTTACAAAACCTCCTGGCCCAGCCACACACACACCACACACTCAGCATGAAAACAAACAAAACCTTCACCCATTCCCACCACCTAATTTTTTTTTTTTTTTTTTTTTTTTTTTTTATATCGAAATACACAGCAAAATACACATAAATAAATAAACAATAAATAAACACAGAAATAACAATGAATATAACGGAAATAACATTAATAACATTAAATAACATAAAATATAACTAACTAAATCCCACGCCCATCACCCTCCCACCCAGACACTGGTCTAACGTCCAAAGTTTGCGCTATATAGTCCAGACCAGTGCCCAGGATCGCATAGTCCAAGTCCCGTCCACCCCCCTCCCAACCTAACACCCTAACACCAACACCCCAAAACCAACCAGCCTATATACACACAAGAACTATAACTATATATAACACAAGATACAAACACATTAAACATACCAACATATATCAAAACCACATAAAGCCCAGGTTCGGCGCCTGCAAGCCCCTACATCTCTATAACCTCAGATACAAAACAAAAATCTACAGTGTCAGCTTCAGCCCAACACCAGGAGCGGAGATGACAGACTAAGGGACACTAAAGGAGAACCCCCTCCAAAGGAGAGAGGCCCTCCCCGTGCCCAGCCTCTCATACTCCAGAGAGCGCACCTTCACCAGGTCACCCAGAATGTTCCTAACCACCTCATCCACCGGGAGGATTTTACGCTGCGTCGACACTAAACACCGTGCGTTCCACGTGTGGTACCTGACCACTAGACTGACTAGGAATAACGTGCAGCGGTCCCGGCCACCCAGGCCTCTGAATGCTCCATAGGCCCACTCCGCATAGGAGAGACCGGCCAACCCGGGCCAATGGATGGAAGCGCCCACCCGGTTGTACACCTCTGTGTTAAAGGGGCACTGAAGCAGGAAGTGGTCCATGCTCTCCAGCAGGCCACCGCACTCCTCCCGGGGACAACCCCTTTCCTCAGAGCTCCTACACTTCAGATTGTCCCTGGAACAATGGAAGCAGCGCCAAGTCAAGTCCCAAAACTTCAAGGGGATCCGGAGAGAATTCAATAAACTCAAACCCACCCCCAGATCCCGACTTGGGCAATCCCTGAGGGCCAGAGGCTTCTGGAAACGGGCAAACAGAACCCTTTTGTCAAGGAGTTTCCTCGACATGGTCCTGATCTCCCACATTCCCAGACCCCACCGGCGAATCACCTTCAGAACCGGGGTAGCATAAGCCGGAAGATGCCCATGCGGTGTACGGAGATCCTTCACTCGCCCTCCTGTCTCCCATTCCTGGAAGAAAGGTCGAAACCATCCCCTACAGGAGTATACCCACGGAGGAGCCCTCTCTTTCCAGAGGTTTGCTACATTGATCTTAAGAAAGGTATTCACTAGGAATACCACAGGGTTGACCATACACAACCCTCCTTGTCTCCTCGTGCGGTAAGTAACCTCCCTCTTGATTAGGTTCAGCCTATTCCCCCATAACAGCTGGAAGAACAGACTGTACACCCGAGTCCAGAGGGGTTCTGGCAACATGCACACACTGCCCAGATATATCAGCAATGGGAGCAGGTAAGTTTTAATCAGGTTTACCCTTTCCCTGAGGGTCAAAGACCAACCCTTCCACTGGTCCACCCTCTGAGCGGCGATCTTAAGCCTGCCGTCCCAGTTTTGCATGGGGTAATCCCCTTGGCCAAATTCGATGCCGAGAACTTTGGCAGAGTCCTGGGGCCCTGGAAGAGTGTCCGGGAGATCAAAGCCTGGATCCCCCTCTCCCAGCCAGAGACTCTCACACTTATCCCGGTTGATCTTGGACCCAGAAGCCTCTGAGTAGCGGTCAACCTCTGACATCACCCATTGCGCCTCCCCTCGCGAGGACACAAAAACAGTGACATCATCGGCGTATGCTACCACCCTTAGAGTGGCTTCCGGTGCCGCCTGGTCCATCCCGACTCCCACCAACGGCCCACGATCAACCCTCCTAAGGAATGGGTCAATCGCGAACACGTATAAAAGTGGGCTCAGAGGACAACCCTGGCGAACACCAGACCCGACCTCAAAAGAGCGGCCAATCCAACCGTTCACAAGCGGGAAACTCTCTGCCCCTGTGTACAAAACCTTTAGCCAATTGACAAACTCCCCCGGCAGGCCATACCTCAGAAGGACAGACCAGAGGTACTCGTGGTTAACCCGATCAAATGCTTTTGCCTGATCCAAGGACAGCAAGTACCCCTTCCAGTTACCAGCCCGGCCCTGCTCCACTGCCTCCCGGACACAAAGCACAGCACTAAATGTACTGCGGCCTGGAACAGAGCAGTGCTGGGTCCCCGAAAGGAGCCGGGGTGCAAACTGCACCAGCCGATTAAACAGCACCTTTGCCAAAACCTTTCTGTCCGTATTGAGAAGCGCTATGGGACGCCAGTTCTCAATACGAGATCGGTCCTTACCCTTTGACAGGATGATCAGGGCAGACCTCCTCATTGACTTCGGCAGAGCGCCCGAGGAAAGACACTCATTATATACCTCAGTCAAGAGGGGAACCAAGGCGTCCTTAAAGGTCTTATAAAACTCAGATGTTAAGCCATCCGGACCTGGCGATTTCTTGAGGGCGAGCCCTTCAATCGCCCGGCTGACTTCCTCCTCACTGATCATCTCTGTCAAAACATCAAGAGAGGGGTCTACTCCTTGCTCAGGGACAGTTTCAGCCAGGAAATCCGACATCACATCCCGATCTAGATCCTTCCTGCCCAAGAGGTGCGAGTAGAAGGATCTGACGACCTCCAGAATCCCTGATCTGGACCTTTTCAGGGATCCCGTACTGTCAACCAGTCCTGTGACAACTTTACCATTCACTGACATCTTGCAGTTTCTGTAAGGGTCGGGCGAGCGGTATTTCCCGTAATCCCTCTCAAAAACCAAAGATGCGTGTCTATCGTACTGACACCTCTTCAGCAAGGATTTCACTCTGGAGATGTCCTCACGACTACCTCCAGTCGAGACGAGATGCTCGAGTTTCCTCCTCAGGCCCTGATACAGGCGGTACCTGTCCAGGCTCCTGAGGCTCGAGAGCTGGCGGAAGAATCTCGCCACCCTTTTCTTGAGCATCTCCCACCACTCTGACTTACTGCTACAAAGGCCCAGCAATGGTACCTGGCTCTGAAGAAAGTCCTCAAAGGATTGTCTGATCTCTGCTTCTTCCAGGAGAGACGAATTGAGCTTCCAGTAGCCTCTTCCCATCCGGGGGGTCTCTGTAACATTCAGAGAAAACAAAATTAGACAGTGGTCGGAGAACTCCACCTCAACAACGGACACTGCTGAAGAAATGGCTTCCTCCTTTAAATAAAACCTGTCTATTCTAGACCTGCAGCTACCCCTATAGTAGGTGAACCCCGCGTGGCCTGGGGTGTGCCGGATGTGGACATCCACCAGGCGAGCCTCACTGGCTATGCTATTAAGAGCGGCGCTATCATAAGTCAGCTTGTCTCTGGAACCTCCCCTATCCTGGGACCTCGTGACAGCATTGAAGTCCCCTCCAAAGACCACCTGCCGACTTGTAAAAAGGTAGGGCTTGATCCTCATAAAGAGACACTTCCTGTCCCACTTGGACTGGGGACCATAGATGTTAATAAGACGAAGTTCTTGTCCCTTCATGAGGACATCCAGGATCAGGCACCTCCCCATTTCTAACTCAATAACTCGTCGGCATTCTACCGTTGCGGTAAAAAGGACCGCCACTCCGCTATACGGCTCGGCCGCAAGAGACCAATAGGAAGGCCCGTGTCTCCATTCCCTCTTAGCTTTAAACACGGCCGCCAAATCTGGCAGCCTGGTCTCCTGCAAAAATAAAATGTCGGCTTCAACACGGCCGAGAAAATCAAAGGCCGCAAATCTAGCCGCATCAGATTTAATGCTGGCGACATTAATGGACGCCAGCGTCAACGGAGTGGGTGCCGCCATCATGAGTGATTAAGTTAGACGGCTTTTTTCTTACTATTCCCCTTCCCTCTACTGTCCTCTGAGGATGATCCCTTTTCCATTTTACCTTCAGAATTGGGGCAACTTCTCTTTAACGAAATTGAGGTATCCATATTATTATTGGCCCCCAAGGACCCACCCGGACCACCCTCTCCTTCGTCCTTGTCTCCTGACTCTGAGTCAGTCTCCCACTCTGAGGACCCAGCATCCCCAGAGGATAGAGACTCGGCGCCCCCTGCAGGCTGCTCCGCCGCCACCTCCAGAACCCCACCCTCAGCCCCTCCTTCCGAGGAGGCGATCTCATCGAGGGTGAGGAACTGGTTGGAAAGCTCAACCAGAGGGGAGGAAGTTTTCCCTTCCTTAGGTACCTTAGATAGGCCGCGTTTTTTCTTTTTCTGCTTGCGCTTATTTTCTAGCCAAATCCTGTTATCCTCATCCATACTCTCATAATGGGAGGACGTGGAGGACATGGCACCTTTCTCGCGCTCCATCCTCCTGACCTCCTCATCCAACTCATCATCCCTCAGGGCCTCAATAGCATGACCAGCCTCTGAGGAAGGAACAAGGGTCACCCCAGCAACCTGAGGCTTCCCCAGGTCTCTCCTTTTTTGTCTGGCTTCAAGCCGCCTTAACTGAGAAGGTGACTTATTCTTACTTTTCTTCACAGGCCCCTCAGCTCCTCCACCTCTGCTGGTACCTTCCCCAGCAGAAGCAACCTCATGGCTCTCCTCCACTGGGGTCACAACCGCATTGGCAAAGGAGCGAGGACAACGGCTGAAAGGGTGACCGAGCTCACCACACAGGTTACACCTAATGTCCTTACAGGATGCAGCGAGATGACCTAGCCCACCACACAAAGCGCACTTCTGCACTTGGCAGCTGGCGCTAAAGTGTGTGGGGTCACCGCACCTGTGACAGACCTTCGGCTGCCCCTGGTAGAAAATCAGGATTCTGTCCCGCCCAAGAAAGGCTGAAGAGGGAATGTGGGCGACTGTGCCGCCTGAACACTTCAACTTCATCATGAAGGTCCAGGCCCCAGACCAAATGCCAAATTCATCGCGGTTTTTCTGAGGTACCTGAACTACTTCGCCATAACGACTGAGCCAAGTCATGATGTCCATGCAAGAAAGTGACTCATTACGGGTCAAAACGGTCACTTTCTTGACTGCGTTTTGGCGAGACACTGCTTGCACAGCAAAGTCTCGCCATGCGGGCTCGTTCTTTGCCAGCTCATAATTCGACCAGAAGAGCTCTAAGCCCTCCGGCCGAACAAAGCTGACATCGAACTCCGGAGTACCATAAGGATGTATCAGGGCAAAGATGTCACTAGCCTTGAAGTTCATCTTCAGGAGGAGCTCCACCACCCTTGACCTGGGTGGGCATGCGTCACTGCCCCTCCAGCGAAGACGAACCACATTCCTACGGGCAGCTCCGGGCCCGGTTGTGGGTAAAGACCATACAGTCTCTCCCCCCCTTTTCTCTTGGAAGGCTGCCAGGCCATGCCTGTCTGTCCAGAAGGACAGATCAACATCTCTCCCCTCTACAGTGATTGACTTTTCCCCTCTCCTGAGAGCCTCCAGAAGACGCCTTTGCAAAACGTGATTCCCAGAGCCAGGAGACAAGGAGTTAACCCCACTTGCCCCAGCGGTGACACTCGCATAGCTCCTTATGGGAGCGGCCACCACTGGGGGTGCAGATGGATCAGCACTCCTACCAGGATCCCCCCCAGCACCATTCACCACCCCAACATTCACCACACTATGTGCATTACTGCCTCGCTTCCTTGCATCACTCACACCAGCTGGGCCAGGAGGACCTGGGGTTGCCTCAGCGTCACTGGACACTGGGGGTAGAGCCACCTCCATAGCTGATACAGCCTGAGAAGAGGCAGCTCCAACCCCGATCTTATTTGTGCCCTCTGCCTCATTGGCATTAACCCCTTGTTGTCCCACAGTTTTTTTAATGTTTGTGCATCGCTGTTCGCTGGCTGCTAGAGGCCGCTTGTCCTTATAAATTCCAGACAGTCTCTTTGTCCCATTCATATCTCCAGGGTCTGATGTTCCAATACAGAATAACACGTTTCCTGCGCTTTTTAATGCAGGCTGCACCGGATGCTTGGGAGGCGCTGCACTACAAGCCCCAGCAGCCCCATCACACTGCCACCGCCGCTCACCGGAGCTAGCAGCAGCCACAGCGCTAGGGGCCACAAGAGCCACCGCCCCTGGCACTGGGCCACCCCCCCCTCCCACTGGGGGGCAGCGCACAGTACCAGGACCTGCCGGATCGCCCTCATTGTCCGGCCTTTCGGCCGATGCCTTCCCTGCACCATCCTTGCTACTACAAACAAGGCTGGTGCTCTGCGCCATGATGGAACGTGGCTTTGCACTCTCCCCGCACCCTGGCACCGAGTCCACTGCAGGATTCGTGCTGGGCTGGGTAACGGGGCCTACACGACAGGCTGACACTGCTGCCCGCCTGGAGGGAACAGGGAGGGGGACATACACCAGATTCACCTCCTGAGACGCCTTGGTCTTCTTGGCTCTCTTCTTTTTCCTCTTTTGGTCGTCATCTGGCATATCATCGCCGAAGGAGAAGTTCTGGAGGTGAACTGGGGACTCAAGCTGACGGATCTGAGCCATTAGCGCCCCCCCCTGGCCGCTGTCATCACTTTCCTCCTCCAGGTTGGCAGAGCCGCAGCCTGATGGTAATGGCGCTTGCTCTGCAGGCAGCCTGTCGTGCGAGGCCTGCTGGTGTTGGTGCAGGCCACCAGACGGACACGGCAGGTCTTCCTCATCCTCCTCATCATCGCCTTCATCCGCCTGGATCTCAAGCCCCTTTTGCTTTCTCAGCTGCTCCTGGCGCATTTCTTCAAACCTCGCGTCGTTCTCCAGCTTTTCCCGGAACGGACCGCTGTTGTCCCGGATAAGCCGACGCTTCTCCTCCAGAGCGGTGACCTCGGCTTTAAGCCTGTTGATGGTGGTTAGAAGATCAGACTTTTTCTTCTGTGTAGCCACCCCCGCTAGGGCCAAGGTCTCCCGTACCTCCTCCTGGAGCCTCCTCAGCGCCTTGCCAGCTTCCTCGTACTCACGGAGGTGCTCAGCAATCCGGGAGCCATAGATGGTAGCAGACTCCCGGGTTTTTAGATCTCCCCATGCCTTTTCCACACCTCCGTGAGCACCCAGCTTTCCAGCTGAACCACCCAGCTTTCCCGCACAGTCACTCAGCTTTCCAGGAGGAGCACTCAGGCTGATGTCACTTGCCTTTATCTTCAGTGTTCCGGAGACCTTGCGGCTTCCCTGGGTCTTGGGGGTGGCAGCCGAGGTCACATCGCTGCGTCCTTGGCTCCGGGCAGATCTTCTCACCCCCTCCGCTTTGGCCGGTAACTGGCTTTTCCTGCCCCCCGCCGGCCTGGTCCGGGAGGCAGAAGCCTGGGATTTTCTTGGCTCACTCATCCCAGTAACCCACTCCCTCCCTGGGGAGGAGAGAGCAGGCCTGGGTGGATGGAGATTGCTCCAGGTGGTTCAGGAGCTCTGCAGCACACAACCACACCCTCCAACAGCTCACAGCAGAATGACAATGCACTCACTATTCTGCTGCTGGTGCAGTCACTGGGGCAGATTTACTTACCCGGTCCATTCGCGATCCAGCGGCGCGTTCTCTGCGGTGGATTCGGGTCCGGCCGGGATTCATTAAGGCAGTTCCTCCGACTTCCACCAGGTGGCGCTGCTGCGTTGAAGAGCATTGGAACGCGCTCAAGTTCACCGGCCTATTCCTAGTGAAGGTAAGTGCAAGCTCTGCAACACTTTTTTTGTTTTAAATGCGGCGGTTTTTCCGAATCCGTCGGGTTTTCGTTCGGCTATGCCCCCCGATGTCCGTCGCGTGCATGCCAGCGCCGATGCGCCACAATCCAATCGCTTGCACCAAAATCCCGGAAAATCGGCGCAAATCGGAAATATTCGGGTAACATGACGGGAAAACGCAAATCGGGCCCTTAGTAAATTACCCCCATTGTGTACATACATGACATTACTTATCCTGAAGTGATCCAGAATTGTACCCATTGCATGAAGAACTCCTTTTCCTATACACTAATCTTCTTTGATGACTGTTTCCCACTCCATCAATAATGGGAATATGAAGAGAAAAAGACTGAATGAGAAAAGAGGAGATGGAATTGACAAACTGAAAGTGACAACTGTGCAAGAATAACTGCAAACCCCGAGATAATCTGATTAGTTCACATTACATCTGCATAACGCTGACACCGAGGGGCGACACTGAGCCGGGATCTGCCACATCAGGAGATGCAGAACACCAGAAGCTGCAGGGGGAGATCTGTATGATCCTGAATCTGACCCCTCACCCCACAGTCTATCCAACATCTCTATCATCTGTGTCCATGAAGCTGTCTATCTATCTATCTATCTCTCTATCTATCTATCTATCTATCTATCTATCTATCCATCTATCTATCTCCTATCTATCTATCTATCTATCTATCTATCTATCTCATATCTATCTATCTATGTATCTATCTATCTATCTTCTATCTATCTATCTATCTATCTATCTATTATCTATCTATCTCCTACCTATCTATCTATCATCTATCTATCCATCTATCTATCTCCTATCTATCTATCTATCTATCTATCTCATATCTATCTATCTATGTATCTATCTATCTTCTATCTATCTATCTATCTATCTATCTATCTATCTATCTATCTATTATCTATCTATCTCCTATCTATCTATCTATCTATCTATCTATCTCATATCTATCTATCTATCTATCTATCTATCTATCTATCTATCTATCTATCTCCTATCTATCTATCTATCTCCTATCTATCTATATCCTATCTATCTATCTATCTATCTATCTCCTATCTATCTATCTATCTATCTATCTACTTCTAGAGAATCCAAGCAGCACACAAAATTTTAGTGGCAAGCGAGTGTGGGTGCAGGCTCCATAGGGTCAGGCTCCAGATCCTTCAGGTAGTTAACGGAAAACAAGCAGCACTCCGAGACGTAAAAAGTCAAAAATGTAAAAAGTGAAGGTCTTTATTCCATGTTTTTGGAAAGTACAAGAAGTTTGTACATAATATACATTTATGTACAAACTTCTTGTACTTTCCAAAAACATGGAATAAAGACCTTCACTTTTTACATTTTTGACTTTTTACGTCTCGGAGTGCTGCTTGTTTTCCGTTAACTATCTATCTATCTATCTATCTATCTCCTAGCTATCTATCTAAATATATATTAGTAGTAGCAGGACTGTCAAAATACATATTCCAGGATTGTAGCTTAACTATAGTGGAACTATGGAGGACATTAATCATAATCTGTTAGACTGTTTTGAGCTTCTTTTAGCGCATCTCGTTAATTTGGCGCATTTATGCGCCATTTTCTGGAGCATGGCAAAGTTCGGCACTTAGTGGTTTTGAGTCCCTGCTAAGGGCCCGATTCGCGTTTTCCCTACGTGTTACCCGATTATTTACGATTTGCGCCGATTTCCCCTGAATTGCCCCGGGATTTTGGCGCACGCGATCGGATTGTGGCGCATCGTCGCTGGCATGCACGCAGCGGAAATGGGGGGGCGTGGCCAAACGAAGACCCGACGGATTCTGAAAAACTGCCGCATTTTTAAAAAAAATGTGTCGCGGAGCTTGCACTTACCTTCACTCAGCCCGGCTCAGTGTATTCCAGTGCGTTACGGGGAACTTCTGCGCAGCAGCGACATCTGGTGGACGGCGGAGGAACTGCCTTAATAAATCCCGTCTGGACCCGAATCCAGCGCAGAGAACGCGCCGCTGGATCGCGAATGGACCGGGTAAGTAAATCTGCCCCACTAGTGCGTCCTATACAGATGTTTGCACGGGATCTATCACAAATTTGCGCCTAAAAAGGCGCAAAATGGGCGCAAAAATGCACCTACTCTGAGCAGCTGCACTTCCAAAAAAAATCACTTTACATTACTAAAACATACATTTTAGGTTCCCAAATGAAGAATTCCCTCTATGCAACATGGAAAATACTTCGGAGCAGTTTTAAAATGTAGAATTTCCACAGTAACGACTTCATCATTGTCTATGGGATCATCTCTGGGAGTGATCATTGTCTATGGGATCATCTCTGGGAGTGATTATTGTCTATGGGATCATCTCTGGGAGTGATCATTGTCTATGGGATCATCTCTGTGAGTGATTATTGTCTATGGGATCATCTCTGGGAGTGATCATTGTCTATGGGATCATCTCTGGGAGTGATTATTGTCTATGGGATCATCTCTGGGAGTGATCATTGTCTATGGGATCATCTCTGGGAGTGATTATTGTCTATGGGATCATCTCTGGGAGTGATCATTGTCTATGGGATCATCTCTGGGAGTGATCATTGTCTATGGGATCATCTCTGGGAGTGATCATTGTCTATGGGATCATCTCTGGGAGTGATTAGTGTCTATGGGATCATCTCTGGGAGTGATTATTGTCTATCGGATCATCTCTGGGAGTGATTATTGTCTATGGGATCATCTCTGGGAGTGATTACTGTCTATGGGATCATCTCTGGGAGTGATTATTGTCTCTGGGATCATCTCTGGGAGTGATCATTGTCTATGGGATCATCTCTGGGAGTGATTATTATCTATGGGATCATCTCTGGGAGTGATTATTGTCTATGGGATCATCTCTGGGAGTGATTATTGTCTATGGGATCATCTCTGGGAGTGATTATTGTCTATGGGATCATCTCTGGGAGTGATTATTGTCTATGGGATCATCTCTGGGAATGATCATTGTCTATGGGATCATCTCTGGGAGTGATTATTGTCTATGGGATCATCTCTGGGAGTGATCATTGTCTATGGGATCATCTCTGGGAGTGATCATTGTCTATGGGATCATCTCTGGGAGTGATTATTGTCTATGGGATCATCTCTGGGAGTGATTATTGTCTATGGGATCATCTCTGGGAGTGATTATTGTCTATGGGATCATCTCTGGGAGTGATCATTGTCTATGGGATCATCTCTGGGAGTGATCATTGTCTATGGGATCATCTCTGGGAGTGATCATTGTCTATGGGATCATCTCTGGGAGTGATTACTGTCTATGGGATCATCTCTGGGAGTGATTATTGTCTATGGGATCATCTCTGGGAGTGATTATTGTCTATGGGATCATCTCTGGGAGTGATCATTGTCTATGGGATCATCTCTGGGAGTGATCATTGTCTATGGGATCATCTCTGGGAGTGATTATTGTCTATGGGATCATCTCTGGGAGTGATTATTGTCTATGGGATCATCTCTGGGAGTGATTATTGTCTATGGGATCATCTCTGGGAGTGATCATTGTCTATGGGATCATCTCTGGGAGTGATCATTGTCTATGGGATCATCTCTGGGAGTGATCATTGTCTATGGGATCATCTCTGGGAGTGATTACTGTCTATGGGATCATCTCTGGGAGTGATTATTGTCTATGGGATCATCTCTGGGAGTGATTATTGTCTATGGGATCATCTCTGGGAGTGATCATTGTCTATGGGATCATCTCTGGGAGTGATTATTGTCTATGGGATCATCTCTGGGAGTGATTATTGTCTATGGGATCATCTCTGGGAGTGATTATTGTCTATGGGATCATCTCTGGGAGTGATTATTGTCTATGGGATCATCTCTGGGAGTGATTATTGTCTATGGGATCATCTCTGGGAGTGATCATTGTCTATGGGATCATCTCTGGGAGTGATTATTGTCTATGGGATCATCTCTGGGAGTGATTATTGTCTATGGGATCATCTCTGGGAGTGATTATTGTCTATGGGATCATCTCTGGGAGTGATCATTGTCTATGGGATCATCTCTGGGAGTGATTATTGTCTATGGGATCATCTCTGGGAGTGATTATTGTCTATGGGATCATCTCTGGGAGTGATTATTATCTATGGGATCATCTCTGGGAGTGATTATTGTCTATGGGATCATCTCTGGGAGTGATTATTGTCTATGGGATCATCTCTGGGAGTGATCATTGTCTATGGGATCATCTCTGGGAGTGATCATTGTCTATGGGATCATCTCTGGGAGTGATTATTGTCTATGGGATCATCTCTGGGAGTGATTATTGTCTATGGGATCATCTCTGGGAGTGATTATTGTCTATGGGATCATCTCTGGGAGTGATTATTGTCTATGGGATCATCTCTGGGAGTGATTATTGTCTATGGGATCATCTCTGGGAGTGATCATTGTCTATGGGATCATCTCTGGGAGTGATCATTGTCTATGGGATCATCTCTGGGAGTGATTATTGTCTATGGGATCATCTCTGGGAGTGATCATTGTCTATGGGATCATCTCTGGGAGTGATCATTGTCTATGGGATCATCTCTGGGAGTGATTATTGTCTATGGGATCATCTCTGGGAGTGATTATTGTCTATGGGATCATCTCTGGGAGTGATCATTGTCTATGGGATCATCTCTGGGAGTGATTATTGTCTATGGGATCATCTCTGGGAGTGATTATTGTCTATGGGATCATCTCTGGGAGTGATTATTGTCTATGGGATCATCTCTGGGAGTGATTATTGTCTATGGGATCATCTCTGGGAGTGATTATTGTCTATGGGATCATCTCTGGGAGTGATCATTGTCTGTGGGATCATCTCTGGGAGTGATTATTGTCTGTGGGATCATCTCTGGGAGTGATTATTGTCTTATTGTACAGATCTGAGAATATTATCAGTCTCCATTTCATGTAAATTATAATAAAAAAGGCAAAGACTCATTTCAGCAAGAATTTTTTTTTTTTTTTCCCTCTCTGTCACTTTTAGTCCCTGCAGTTACATCACAATGATAGGTTTTTGGTGCAGAGATGACGCCCTGAACGTTCTGTCACATTTTCTCCGTCTCCTTTCATTATTGGTCACAAATGAGATCTAACAATTTGAGACAAATTTAGGTGCAAATGAATGGGACCTGAGACAATTCCAAAGTGCATTTACTAAGGCAGAACCAGATCCATCATAGATCAGGAGCCAAAAAGAAGAGCAAACCAGGCGCAAAAATAGGCGAACCTGAGACCCCCCTATGATTAATGTCCCCCATTGTCCTTACACCGCACTGTGCTGTGAGATTTTTCCATTTCACTGCTCTTCATCCCACAGAGAAAGCCAAGAGCACAGCAGTGTGAGGAGACACACTACAGCACATGGAGAGTCTACAATATGGGAATAAAACTGTAGGTCTTTAGCACAATTTAAACTTTGTGTCATTTCCCTTTAAATGGATGGCACAGGGAATATAAGACACTTTGTAATGTATCTAACCGGAGGAATGTTACTCTTTCTCCATATATCTGTCTCTTTTTCTTCTCCTCCCTCTTATATTCAGACTGGTGGAATGAATGACTAACCCCCTTCTTAGCATTTATAACTAAACCAGCACTTTAATGACAGCATTCAATCATCCCGTAGTAGACCCAAATAACGTTGACATTGAGGCTCATGTTGGGTGGTGGAAAACCGGTCACAGCATTTATTAACAATTATTGTTTAACAATCTCAAACATTATTGAACAACATTAGGCACATTTGGTGAAAGAAATCTCCATCCAACGGTAAAACGGCTCGGGACTGCACTATGCCCATCTGGACTCCCAGATGGCAAGTCGGCCAGACGAGCAAAGTACACATCTCAAATCTCCATTTTCCGCCTGCTGTGACTTCAGAACTAAAGAAAACACAAATATACAAAACAGTAAAAATTAAAACAACCAATAAATTAGGGAGGGAGGGACTGCTTCCTTGAGTGCCGCAATCAAGAGAGGAAGAGGGAGGAGACTTGCTCACCTTATATACAGAACAAGAGGGGAGGAGGAAAGTGCTCTGCAGCAAACCTCCTCCCCTTAAAGTGCAGTACTATTAAAACTTTACGCCTCCGCAACTTCCTCCACCAGTCCAGGTGTACCCTACATAACCTGTCGGGCGTACACCGCATCCGCTGGAGCAGATGACAGAGTTGTCAGATAGAAGTCTATGGAAGAGGGAGGGGGAGAGGTGAGCAGGAGGTGAGAGCTCTGGCTGCAGACATTCCTTTTTTTGTTCCTATGTTATAAGGACACTTCCGGAGGATTCCCAATGTCACAGATGTATTTCACTGAATGATTATACCTTCCTTCTTCCATTAATGCAGGGGGTAGAGCGAACATCAGCAGCAGCTAGTGATTGGCTGCTGCCGATGTTCAGGGTGTTTTCACAGGTGACCAGTCGTGCAACAGCCATGAGGAGAGTTGAGCTTCTTGCCTCAGGCAGCATCATCTGCAGCAATCACCTGACACTTAAAAATAGTGAATGCGTCAGTGTGAAAGACTGCACAGAGAATAAAATACTAAAAAATAAGCTGATTTATTACTACTGGATCTGACAGAGGAGGCGCCATTCTATAGTGCCCAACAGGTTCACATCTACTGGCCACAGTGTACACTCAGCGGAGGCTGGGGGAGGCTTCTAAGGCCTCCGCTGAGCGTACACATCTACATTTTTCACAGTATACAATGTACAGCATCTGTCAGTATAAGTCTATGTATACACTGGGCATATACATAAGAAGTGGTGTGACCTATACCCCCCAGTACAGGTCTATAATGTCCTATATGGGGATGGGTGTCTGTTTGCTGGGACAACCCCTTTAAATGTGATGATCTTCCATAAAGAGGATTGCGCTGGCAGCCTCGTTCCATCCATACATCTATCCCTCCCCGCAGAGACGTTTCGGACGGACGCTTTACTATATATAATCTTTGCCTGTAGGATTTTATCTGTGTCCATTTAAAGGCGAATATCATTTTGCTTCCTACTGGCGAGAATGTTTTGCAGGAGACAATTTACTTTGCCCACAGGCTGGAAATCGCCTTTAATGGATGTGAGATGGGACTCGGGTTCTTACCGGAGAATGTATCGACCTGGAAAGGATTTTAGGAATAATTTCACGAGTCATTTGGATTGAGGTCTGGTTATGGATTTCGCCTGGTCCATGTTTATGGGGTAAACGGGAATGGGCATTGGTCAGTGGGGTGAAATGGGCTTTCAGTAGAGTGTGTGGTGTGAGCCCCTGCCAATCACATGGGGGGCACAAGTTACCCCCCTGCGATATTGATGGAAAGATATAAAATAAGGATTTTAATGTTGCAATATCAAAGAAGCAGAATCTACCCAGAGAGGGGGCAGAGCTGCCACCTCTCCCCAAAGCTACGTCCCGGGGCACAGGACCCACCCCCTGGCATTGGGGTCTTCCTATGTAGCACGGAAGCATCAGGACCTCTGCCCCCCACAGAGCGGACTGATCATGACATCACTGTCCATCCTATGATGTCACCTCTGTCTAGTGCGGGGTATAACCTCAGAATCTGCTGAAAAACACGGAGTACACCCCAAGAATTCAGAGACGGCGCCCCCAAAGCCTCCACTACGGGAGAAAGAGGAAGAGCTGCGGTTGTCCTGTTATTAACCCTTACCCCATGTATCTAGGACTGCATTATACTCTCTAAGCCAGTGGTCTCCAGACAGTGGGGAACTACAACTCCCAGCATGACACAGAGAAAAGATCTGCAAACAATTCTCCAACAATCTGAAAGTTAGTAAATGTGCCCCTATACATCTATAGGGTATTTCCGAAGGGTCCTGAAGCCGCGATTCTGACAGGTTTTCCCGAATATTTCCATTTTGTGCCGTTTTGCGCTGAACTTCCCTGGGTTTTGGCGCATACGATCGGATTGTGGTGCATCGGCGCCGCAACAGAAATCGCGGGTGTGGCCGTCGGATAACCCAACGGATTCGGACAAAACGCAGAATAAAAAAAAAAATTGTGTCGCAAGATCAGCACTCACATGTGTCGGGAAGAAGAAGGTGAACTCCGGCGGACGTCGGCGCAGCAGCGACACCTGCAGGAACTCAGGCGCACAACCTTAGTGAATCCCGACAGAACCCGAATCCACGTCGGAGAACACACAGCGGGATCGCGACTGGACCGGGTAAGTAAATGTGCCTTACTATATCCAATCAGCTTCATTGTGTATTTACAGGGACCCTGGGTCATGAGCTCAGCTCCACTTCGGGGTCACTTACAGTCACTGCGGAGGTCACAGCGAAGAATTACAGCCCATCACATGTCAGATATGTCGTTGTTATGGCTGTAGGGGACTGGTAATTACATGCTTGGTCAGTCCGCATTATGGCTATAGGGTAGAGGTCAGGCCCCTGTCACACGGCTGATAGTATACCATACGGACAGTCCATGCCGGGTCACCTCCTGTGTGATCCATGTAGTGGAGTCTTATCATACAGAAGTCTATGGACTTGTGCTGCCTCCAATTACACATAAATCTCTCCGATGTCTTACAGGATCCATATGACGGTACAAAACGTGAATGTGACTCCATAAGGGTGAACTTTTGGGAAGCAGATAATAACATGACAAGTTTTGCAGCAGCACAAGGTCATGGACCATATATCCTTGCAACAGCGAACCATGTGGTCAAGAGTGGTATTACAAGGGGACGTCCTCATAGAGCAGAATGAGCAATATTAGGGTCTACAAAGCCTATCCAGACCCCCATTCATCCAAACGAATCAAGAGATCAAAGATCCCATGTCCCCCAAGTGAACTGATTGATAGTTACATATGAACACTTATGAGACCAATGAAATAGCTGAGTTCTGTACTCAGCAATCTTCATCAGTCTCATTAGGAATGAATGGAGTGACAATGTGTTATCAGGCCTACTGATCTATTCATGTGATTTTTTGGGGCCTTAGCGGTGACTCAGACACTACATAAATAGCAATAATTCTGCTGAACAAGATCCTTGTATCCAAAAATCACATCTTCCCACCGGCAACGCGGCAAATTAACATCTTGTGCTCCAGTATATGAGTCACAGGGAAAAGTTATTCTAATAAGAGCCTGAGTCTAAGTTTATGTGACCAATATTCAGCAATATTCATCAGTCTCAAGGGGACTGAATGGAGCCGAAACATGTTCGCTTGACCATTGACTCATATTTGTCTTAACAGCAGATAAGACACGGAGAGGAAGTAAGTTGTGATGGAAGGATCCGAGTGTTGTATCAGAATATTTCAGCTCTAAATAAGACTTTCACACCTGCTCCAGTATAGGCTCGTGCATGTGCATCCATTCAAAGCTTATGAGACCAATGAAATAGCTGAGTTCTATAATCAGCAATATTCATCGGTCTCATTAGGAATGGGGCAATGTGTGTGTTTCCATGACTATTGAGCCATTGTTGTTATGGATCTATGGAGAGTCAGACACTGTCTGCAGGTTGTAAGTTGCGATGTAATGATCACACTGTAGTACAGGACTAGTGTAGCCAAAAATTACACTTTAATGCCAGCTACATATTAAGCTATAACAAAATTTATCTTATGCTGAAGTCTATTTGTCACCAATTGTAGGTTTTTCTGTAAATTCCTCTACAATGTAATGTGAATGGGCTGCTCCATTCAAAGTTTATGAGGCTGATGAAATAGCTGAGTTCTGTACTCAGCAATATTCATCAGTCTCATTAGTAAATAATGCTCTTTCATGACTATTTACCCATTCTTATGATCTGTGAGGGTCCTAGTGCTGGATCAGACACTGTGTATAGTTTGTAAGTTGTGACTATGACTATCACACTGCAGTACGAGTCTCCTTTATCCAAAAATCATATGCTCACGCCAAGCTATAAAAACATTAATCTTAAGCTAAGGTGTATTAATCACCATAGAAAGTTAATCCAATAAGAGCCTGAGTCCAAGGTTATGAGGCCGATGATATAGCTGAGTTCTGTACTGAGCATTATTCATCAGTCTCAATGTTTGCTTGACCATTTTTGTAATCATCGTGTATATCATCAGTGGATATGACACAGTGTAGAGATAGTAGGTTGTGATGGAAAGATCACAGTGAATATTTTAGTTTTCTATATGTTCATGCTGCTCCGCTCAAAGTTTATGAGGCTGATGAAATAGCTGAGTTCTGTATTTAGCAATATTCATCAGTCTCAATGTTTGCTTGACCATTTTTGCAATCGATGGGTGTATCAGCGATGGATATGACACAGTGTAGAGATAGTAGGTTGTGATGGAAAGATCACAGTGAATATATATGCTCATTCTGCTCCACTCACAGTTTATGAGGCCGATGAAATAGCTGAGTTCTGTACTGAGCAATATTCATCAGTTTCATTAGGAATAAATGTTTTTTTCATGACTATTGACCCATCCTTATCATCGAGGGGTGTCCAGTTTATAAGCGGTAAGCTGTGACTTTGGTGAGTGTAGCTCAGCACGAGACTCTCTCCACCAAAAATTAACAATTTCACGCCTTCCACACGTGCAGCTACAGTAACATTTATCTTTCGCTCAAGTCTATATGTCACCAGGGAAGGATTTCACTGCAAATCCTCCTACAGTATAATCCTGGAATATATAACCGTGGCTGGAATCCTACGAAGAAGAAGAAGAAGTGGATGGTATAAATCATCATAATTAAACCACAATGGGCTAAAACTGTGGATTTTGTTAATTAATGCCCCTTGCACGGCCGTATAATCAGAGCGTTGGCACCAAATCAGCACTTATTTTTTTTTTTTTCTTGGCTGATGAGATGACGGAAACAATCTTCTAAATCCCCGAAATAAAACTTAAATTGTATCGGTCTCTTCCATAGAATACACAGACTCCATGCAATTAGCCTGTTCTTCCAGTGTACGCCCCATCCGTGGCGGTATATATAGCGCCGCCGCTTATCGCTCACTGGCAATTACTCGATGTCCCGCGAGAAGAGTCTGGTGATATGGATTGACTGTCACCCAGATACTGTACGGTGCACTGACAAGGGAATTAGTTTTCTCCTCCCGGAGTAAGAATTCGGCTTTACATCTCTCTCGCCGTAACAAGCGCCGTCAATTTTGTTTTTATCGTCTCGCCGCATTGCTTTGATTTATTGCCGATGCTTAACATTAAAAACACCAATTTGCTTTTCTTTACACGCCAAATATATTCCAACACCTCCCCCCCCCCCCACCCCAGGGTTGCGGGAGGAAGGGGGGGGGGCGGATTTAAGGTTTTAATTAAGAAATCGCACATGACGCGAGCAGCGCGGTCTGGCCACGCACTCATCGGCGGAGTTGATAATTATCTGCTCCAGGTTTATTAACACCTAATTCCCTCACTTCGGAGTTGGAGAAAGCGAAGATTTTGCAAGTACAGGAGGAGATGATTACTCAGAGGAGGCAAAAATAGGAGGGATTCTCAACTTTCAACATGGAAGGTGCGAAACGCGTGGTCAGAGCCTTCACCTCTCTACTAAACTCATCCCTTTATTGGCCCGCCCCTCTCCTGTGGCCCCCACTGTATTTTGTCCCTAGACCTGCACTATTCCCCCCTGTGGACCCCCTCTTTATAATGTCCCTACCACAAATGACCCTCTTTTTCTGCCCCCCCACCCTAATATTGCCCATTTTCTGCCGAACCCCCAAAAAATATACACCAGCAGAAAAAATACAGCACAAATAAATACAGTATGTACAAGCAGTCAATATACCAAACTCAGAAAAAAATGCCTACATACACGACACATTACAAATAAATATATCCCTGCAGTCACTATACTATACACATAGATATATCCCTGCAGTCACTATACTATACACATAGATATATCACAGCAGTCACTATACTATACACATAGATATATCCCTGAAGTCACTATACTATACACATAGATATATCCCTGCAGTCACTATACTATACACATAGATATAACCGTGAGGTCACTATACTGTACACATAGATATATACTTGCAGTCACTATACTATACACATTAATATATATTTCTGAAGTGACTATACTGTACACATTGATATATCTCTGAAGTGACTATACTGTGCACATAGATATATCCCTGCATTCACTATACTATACATATATAAATGTATCCCTGCAGTTACTATACTGTACACATAGATATATCCCTGCAATCATTATACTATATACATAAATATATTCATACAGTCATCATACTGTACACATAAATATATCCCAGCAGTCACTATACTGTACACATAAATATATCCCTGCAGTCACTATACTATACACAAACATATATCCCTGCAGTCACTAAACTGTACACATAGATATATCCCTGCAGTCACTATACTGCACACATAAATATATCCCAGCAGTCACTATAATGTACACATAGATATATCCCTGCAGTCACTATACTGCACACATAAATATATCCCAGCAGTCACTATAATGTACACATAAATATATCCCTGCAGTCACTATAATGTACAACATAAATATATCCCTGCAGTCACTATAATGTACACATAAATATATCCCTGCAGTCACTATAATGTACAACATAAATATATCCCTGTAGTCACAATACTGTACACATAGATATATCCCTGCAGTCATTATACTGTACACATAAATATATCCCTGCAGTCACTATACTGTACACATAGATATATCCCTGCAGTCACTATACTGTACACATAAATATATCCCTGCAGTCACTATACTGTACACATAAATATATCCCTATACTATACACATAGATATATCCCTGCAGTCATTATACTGTACACATAAATATATCCCAGCAGTCACTATACTATACACATAGATATATCCCTGCAGTCACTATACTATACACATAGATATAACCGTGAGGTCACTATACTGTACACATAGATATATACTTGCAGTCACTATACTATACACATTGATATATATTTCTGAAGTGACTATACTGTACACATTGATATATCTCTGAAGTGACTATACTGTGCACATAGATATATCCCTGCATTCACTATACTATACATATATAAATGTATCCCTGCAGTTACTATACTGTACACATAGATATATCCCTGCAATCATTATACTATATACATAAATATATTCATACAGTCATCATACTGTACACATAAATATATCCCAGCAGTCACTATACTGTACACATAAATATATCCCTGCAGTCACTATACTATACACAAACATATATCCCTGCAGTCACTAAACTGTACACATAGATATATCCCTGCAGTCACTATACTGCACACATAAATATATCCCAGCAGTCACTATAATGTACACATAGATATATCCCTGCAGTCACTATACTGCACACATAAATATATCCCAGCAGTCACTATAATGTACACATAAATATATCCCTGCAGTCACTATAATGTACAACATAAATATATCCCTGCAGTCACTATAATGTACACATAAATATATCCCTGCAGTCACTATAATGTACAACATAAATATATCCCTGTAGTCACTATACTGTACACATAGATACATCCCTGCAGTCATTATACTGTACACATAAATATATCCCTGCAGTCACTATACTATACACATAGATATATCCCTGCAGTCATTATACTGTACACATAAATATATCCCTGCAGTCACTATACTGTACACATAGATATATCCCTGCAGTCACTATACTGTACACATAAATATATCCCTGCAGTCACTATACTGTACACATAAATATATCCCTATACTATACACATAGATTTATCCCTGCAGTCATTATACTGTACACATAAATATATCCCAGCAGTCACTATAATGTACACATAAATATATCCCTGCAGTCACTATACTGTACACATAAATATATCCCAGCAGTCACTATAATGTACTACATAAATATATCCCTGCAGTTACTATACTGTACACATAGATATATCCCTGCAGTCATTATACTGTACACATAAATATATCCCAGCAGTCACTATACTGTACACATAAATATATCCCTGCAGTCACTATACTGTACACATAGATATATCCCTGCAGTCATTATACCGTACACATAAATATATCCCTGCAGTCACTATAATGTACACATAAATATATCCCTGCAGTCACTATACTGTACACATAGATATATCCCTGCAGTCATTATACTGTACACATAAATATATCCCTGCAGTCACTATACTATACACATAGATATATCCCTGCAGTCATTATACTGTACACATAAATATATCCCTGCAGTCACTATACTGTACACATAGATATATCCCTGCAGTCACTATACTGTACACATAAATATATCCCTGCAGTCACTATACTGTACACATAAATATATCCCTATACTATACACATAGATATATCCCTGCAGTCATTATACTGTACACATAAATATATCCCAGCAGTCACTATACTGTACACATAGATATATCCCTGCAGTCACTATACTGTACACATAGATATATCCCTGCAGTCATTATACTGTACACATAAATATATCCCTGCAGTCACTATACTGTACACATAGATATATCCCTGCAGTCACTATACTGTACACATAAATATATCCCTGCAGTCACTATAATGTACACATAAATATATCCCTATACTATACACATAGATATATCCCTGCAGTCATTATACTGTACACATAAATATATCCCAGCAGTCACTATACTGTACACATAGATATATCCCTGCAGTCACTATACTGTACACATAGATATATCCCTGCAGTCACTATAATGTACACATAAATATATCCCTGCAGTCACTATACTGTACACATAGATATATCCCTGCAGTCACTATAATGTACACATAAATATATCCCTGCAGTCACTATACTGTACACATAAATATATCCCTGCAGTCACTATACTGTACACATAGATAGCTTCATTGTTGAGAAGAATTCCCTGATATTGGTTGGGCTCTGATTGCTGGGACCCCTACAGATCACTTGAATAGGGGTCCCAACCTCTCAATGGATGGGGCAGCAGGTTATTCATATTCCCTCCCGATGAATGTATTGGGGGAGCACATGTTGGTCCTGCCATTCCATTTATCAAGGGGACCCCCATTATTTGTGATTATTAGGTGGCCTCATTAGTCGTAGGCTCACCAATGACAAAATAATCTTATATCCTGTGAACAGGGGGATAACTCTGTTACCAAAAGTTCTAGAACAAACTATAAAGACAAAAATTTGTCTCGCCACAGCTACCACTAGGGGGAGCTAATTTTGCTTTGCTAAGACCCTAAGAGATTTCCCTGATTTTAGGAGACTTTTTGAGAGTCCTGTAGAAAGCGGGCTCTTATATCCTATTGGGCGTCACTCAGGTTTTCTTAAAGGTCAAGAAAATTGGAAACATTTTTAGCAATTACTTCTGTAAAAAACCTAATCCCACACGAATATTATGCCGTAAACGCCATCTTTCGCCCGTCGCCCTTGCGGGGTTTTATCTGCACAATGCATGCACTAGTTTGTTCATTGGATTAATCCCTAAAAGGATAATATTTAGCGCATGTGTCATGTGGTGACAGGTCCTGCAGATAATGTGCACAGGGTTTAATAGAGAGAGAAAAAAAAGTGCCGGACCGCAGCGGCTCACACCGCGCCGATCAATGTTAATTTGCGTCCTACGGATAAGACGGACATGCTGGACTGACTTTATGGATTTCCATGATAACTTATGACCTGGAGACTATTGAGGAAATACTATTTATTGAAGTTTGACTATAAACTTCAGCGTTTAGAGGCCCCCCGGACGCCCAAGCTCACTGCTCACCACCAACGCCAAATCCTCAAGTGAGGATACAATACCTCTCTGTATGACTAATGTATCAAGCACCAAATGTAAACAGGCACATACTAATCCTAACCCTGGAACAATTTCATACACGTTATAACCCTTTATGAAATCTGTAACACCAAAATGCTCCAAGAGTAATCAATAATGCTGATTGCACTATGCCCAAAACAATTGCACTCAAATGAACAATGCAAGGGACTTCTCCGCCAGCCCCCGACGATACTCTCTGGGGGGTCATTTACTAATGGCCCAGTTCGCGTTTTTGCAACGGGTTAACCAAATATTTCCGTTTTGCGCCGATTTTTCCTGAATTGCCCCGGGATTTTGGCGCACGCGATCAGATTGTGGCACATCGGCGCTGGCATGCACGCGACAGAAATGGGGGGGCATGGCCAAATGAAAACCCGACATATTCGGAAAAACCGCCGCATTTAAAAAGAAAAAAAGTGTCGCTGGACTCGCGCTTACCTTCACTCGGCAATGGATCGTGCACTCCGGCGGGCCTCGGCGGACTTCAGCAGAGCAGCGACACCTGGTGGACATGGGGGGAACTGCCTTAGTGAATCGCCGGAAGACCCGAATCCACTGCAGAGAACGCGCCGCTGGATCGCGAATGGACCGGGTAAGTAAATCTGCCTCTCTGTCCAGCCCCATCAGCACTTTGCAGCTGTACTTTTAGGGAAGTCATGGGGATTTGCCTCTCAATGTGATAACCTTTGGTCACTTTATATGACTAGTATTACTGGCACAGTAACGCCCCATGCCGGCCCACTCCCGGCCGGCCACGCCCTTTGCACAGCAGGCCGCCCCCCCCTTCACGCCCCACTGGCGTGAAGGTGGCGGATTGGGGCAAATAATCGCAAAAGCTAGCATTGCGCAGAGGTCCTGATAAATATACCCCAATATTTGTATATACAGTCCAAAAATAACAATATATAATGTATTACACAAAAGCGCCCATGTAATACTGCCATAAAGTTATAATATAAATACCCATATACCTTGCACTATAAAAACAATGCATTCTGTAAGACTGACATATGGGGGGTTAGCTATCATCAGGCGGCTCCTTAGGACAGTTCTAGGTCTGTTCTATGTTGTTCTATGTCTGTTTTTAGGGGCTCCTGTGCCCATCAGATTCATTAAAGTGGCTTTGGCCCTCTAATAAATGTTCTCTCTACTTTTCATGTGGGATTTTTTTTTAAAAAGTCCCCAAAAAGTCTTAAAATGCATAAAAAGTCCCAGCACATAGACCAGAAATTACTCCCATAGTCTCTGCACAATACCGCCCTATACATGATCCTACATAATACCAACATATAGGGGGTCATTTACTAAGGGCCCGAATCTCTATTTTTCGTTGGGTTTCCTGAATATTACCGATTTGCGCTGTTCTTCCCAGAATTGTCCCGGGTTTTTGGCGCACGCAATCGGATTGTGGCGCATCGGCGCCGGCATGCATGCAACGGAAATGGGGGGGCGTGGCTGTCAGAAAACCCGACGGATTTGGAAAAACTGCAGAATTAAAAAAAAGAAATGTGTCGCTTGACACGCGCTTATCTGCACCGGGAATAGGATAGTGAACTCCGACGGACTACAGCGCAGCAGCGACACCTGGTGGACATCGGGCGCACTAACTTAGTCAATCGCCGGAAGACCCGAATCCTCGTAGGAGAACGCGCCGCTGGATCGTGACAGGACCGGGTAAGTAAATCTGCCCCATTATGCATCATCCAAATGCTTAGAAGCAACAGAATATTGCCTCATCCAGTCCACATAATAAAACATATACAAATTCTACTACTAATAATAATACCGCCATATGGTACCAAGATACAGCCATACAAAGTCCAAGCAATAGCAACTTATAATGCAGTACCAATTACTTATCCCAAAATGGCACTGCCTTGTAGCCCCAGGACAATGCTGCCATAAAATACCCAAATATTACAATTCTATGGGGGATATTTATCAGCGCCGGCGTATGCGCCAGCGAATGCGCCAGCGAATGCGCATCCGCGTCAACAGTCATGCCCTGCGCCAGCCCATTCCCGGCCGGCCGCGCCCCCCCTTCCCGCCCACTGGCGTGAAGGTGGCGGATTGGGGTAAATAATCGCAAGTGCTAGCAATAAGATGTACAGGCAGTCCCTCCATGAAAGATCGGTTCTTTAGGTTTGTTGAATTTGTATGTAAGTCGGAAATGGTATATTATATAATTGTAGATCCAGAGAAAATTATATTCCCCAGTTACAATTGGATTTTCAAAATTTTTTGCTGTAATGGGACCAATTCGCGTTTTTCCGACGTGTTACCCGAATATTTCCGATTTGCGCCGATTGTACCTGAATTGCCCCGGGATTTTGGCGCACGCGATCGGATTGTGGCGCATCGGCGCCGGCATGCACGCGACGGGAATTGGGGGGCGTTTTTCCGATTCGGAAAAACCGCCACATTTAAAACAAAAAATTGTGTCGCGAAAATTTCACTCACCTTCATCCAGGATAGGCCGGTGTATTTTGAGGCATTCCAGCGGACTTCAGCGCAGCAGCGCCACCTGGTGGACGGCAGAGGAACTACAATCATAAATCCCGGCCGGACCCGAATCCAGCGCAGAGAACGTGCCGCTGGATCGCGAATGGGCCGGGGAAGTAAATCTGCCCCATTGGGGGTCATTTATCTTTTTCTTTCCGTCGGTGTTTTTGTGGCTTTTTGCTGCGTATTTTTTGCGCCTATTTCTCGTTTTTTTGGAATGTTGCGCCACAGTTCGCCGTGTAACCATTGTGTGTCGTTGCGCCCTATTTGTCATTACATTGCGCCTTTTTACAGATGTTTGCGCCTTATTTAACATTGATTTGCGCAACAAGATTGCACATTATTTTGAAAATTTTAAAAACTTTATTTGACAACGGCAAAGACAAATCCGGTGCAAAAAATAGACTCGCAAAAGGCAGAAAGAGAGCTCAGGGAAGGGCGAGATAAGATAAATGACCCCCATAGTGCACACATAATACTGCCATATGTTCCTGCAATCCAGTTTCAAAATAATGCCGCCACATACTGTTGCATATAACATGTGTTTTTAGTTTGCTTCTTGTTATATTGGGGTTCTTGGACCTCACAATTGGTTCTGTCCAGATGCCCAGTGCTTGTGGGTTTGCTATGGGCCCCACAGCTGCTCCCGGGAGGGGCCAGCGACCTCCTATAAAACGATAGAAATACTGAGAATACCCATTTTTCCGTTTTTCTTTGTATCTTTGTTACATTGTGATCTCCTGACGTCCTGGGTAATGATTCTGATGATAGAGGATGTGATTATTGATCGCTGCGGTGGTCGGGGTTCTTCTATACGCGGTGTATATTGATCAGGAGCAGTATACAGGACGTGGCATGTACAGGCACAGCTGTGCATACAGATCAGGGGGGGCCGCCATTCATTTCCTGGGGAGATCCGATCTGACACATCCACCTCCCATAGGTCAGGACAGATGGAGTCGGACATCCAGAGAAATGACCCCCCCCCCCCCCCCTGACCAAACCTGAAAGGAGATCCCTAGCGCTGACATCCCGGGGATATCCGTACTGAGAATATTACAGAGTATTCCTGATTGTATCCGCTTCTGGGAAAGATGGGTGATGATGAATACCAGTAAAGACGTACCATATGTTAAAGGGGACCTTTCCGCAATCTCAATCTTTTGACCTCTTTTGACCTTTCCCCACCTCTACTAACAATTTACCTTTAATATCCCCACTGATTGTGGAACAGTTGGAATTTTCTATCTCCCCCCACCGTTCCTGAGTAATCATTATCTCTATTTTCAAATCTCAATTGTCAAAGGGGCGGAGCCAAGTTGACTGTTACACACCGGTAACATTATAAAGAGCCTCATTATAATAGGTAAACATATTCGGGGTCATTTACTAAGGGCCCGATTCGCTTTTTCCCGACGTGTTACCCGAATATTTCCGATTTGCGCCGATTTCCCCTGAATTACCCCGGGATTTTGGTGCACACGATCGGATTTTGGCGCATCGGTCCCGGCATGCACACAACGGAAATCGGGGGCCGTGGCCGAACGAAAACCCGACGGATTCGGAAAAATCGCCGCATTTAAAAAAAAAAAATCTGTCGCGGAGCTTGCACTTACCTTCACTCAGCCCGTGCAGGTGAACTCCAGCGCGTTCAAATGCTTTTAAGCACAGCAGAGCCACCTGGTGGTGCATGCTGGCGCCGATGCCCCACAATCCGATCGCATGCGCCAAAATCCCGGGGCAATTCAGATACAATCGGCGCAAATCGGAAATATTCGGGTAACACGTCGGGAAAACGCGAATCGGGCCCTTAGTAAATGACCCCCAATGATTACTCAGGAACGGTGGGGCGGGGAAGGGGTGTTGTTTACAGAAACACCAGTGAAGGTATTAAAGGTAAAGTGTTAGTAGAGGTGGTTAGAGGTCACCTTTAACTCTCATGTCATAAGTGTCTAGTTGACGGCGCCTACATGTATCACTGAATATGACCCATGTGTCATGCAGGACTCCGGGAAAGATGGGTGATAATGTAAATGGAGGAGTAAAACAGAAAGTATAGCGACAGTAAAGCAAAGGCAGAGGGGCATATTTATCAGGACCTCTGTGCACCGCCAGTGGCGCAGAGGCCCTGAAATAATCGCAAATGCTAGCTCATTGCTAGCTTTTGCTATTATTTTCCCCGATCCGCCACCTTCACGCCAGTGGGGCGTGAAGGGGGGGGGCGCGGACGGACGAGAGTGGGCCGGCGCGGGGCGTTACTGTCCCCGCGCCTGCGCACTCGCTGCTGCCGGCGACTTTTCATACGTGAAAAGTCGCCGGTTGCAGTTTTTTCTACGCCAGGCTGCGCTGCGCCTCTTCATGTATCGGGCTGCGAATTTACAGCGGCGGGGCTATCATACGCTGGCGCACGAGCACCAGCGTATGATAAATATCCCCCAGAGTCTATATACAGCGATCAGGCTGCATTCCCATCAGTATTCACAAAGAAATCACAACCTCTGCCTTCTGCCACCAGGGTGTGAAGTGTTAATGACGACCTGTCACCCGCACTGACATCTCTACTTTGGTACATGCCGGTTTTCTTGTAAAAGGATCACAATTATAGAATATTTCTTCTTAGAATTCTCCATTGTATTGTTCCTCTTTTATTCTTCCTGGAAATGTATAACTAAGCTGAGAGCTGGGTGTAACCACGTAGCGGGGGGTGCCCCTGCGCGGTGCCCCTGCGCGGTGCCCGACACTGACAGACTATGGAGGAGCAATGGGGATGACGGTCACATTATTCAGCCAATTTTTAGGTTATTAATCATTTTGTTTCAGTAATAACAAAGGAAAGATGAGGTCTAAGGTAAGAGGCTTCAATATGTAACTTACTGGGAAACAAAGTGTCGCCCAAAAATTCACACATAGGGAGGGGCGACAGCTACTCGTGAAATCTTATCCAATAGCAGACAACTTCATAGTATGATGTCATCACCTTTCATATAGTGATAATGACATCACTACGCACAATAGATATGACATCATTCTTTACATGTGACATCACTAGTCATATGATTACATCATTTTTAATGTATGATTTGTAAAGTTCTGCAGGATTTGAAGGCGCTGTATAAATAAGGGATTGTTATTATTATGTATTATTATAGTATGACATCACTCATTATATGATAGCACCAGTCTACATGTATAATGACATCAGTGTTCCTGCTGTGTCATCGCTATAAGTGATGACATCACGTTTCATAGTCTGATGACCAGGGGCGTAACTAGGAGAGGCAGGGCCCCATAGCAGACTTCTGAATGGGGCCCCCTTAAAAATGTACATGTTACACTCATATTTTTACACACATTTAAAGACCTATATACATAAACATACAGTTCTTCAGTCATACACACATGTATACACTTGCTGTCATATAGAGCATATACACATCCCATACAGTGTATTCACACCATACACCATATATATGTACAGCATATACACATCACAGATATACACACATGTACAGCATGTATATATCACATATATGTTATATACATCAGCATTCTACATATATAATGGTGCATGTCCTCCATTCTTTAGTGTCACGTCAGATGACGGGCCCCCTGACACGACGGGCCCCATTGCAGCTGCTATGGCTGCTACCACTGTAGTTACACCCCTGCTGATGAAATAACATCAGGGGGGGGGGGGGGGGGGTAAGACCACCATGGGCCCTGGGCTTCCTACATATGGTACTAGAATCAGCTTCTTGGGGAATGTAGAATGTGTCCCTTCAATCTGCATTTCCAGGACCTTTGTAGGACCTTCAAAGGTCCTGAAATGGCTCTTTTGTAACGGGGTATTGTAACGGGGTATTGAGAGCAGGAACAGATGTGCCAGGAGTTCATGGGTGAAGGTTTAGGTGGCCATGGGCCCCCTAGACACATTGGGCCCCAGGCTACAGTCCAAATCACCTATACTACAATCTACCACTGCATAACATCACAATATTATCATCATCATCATCATCATATTATGATAACATCATTCTAATCCCGTTCCATACAATGATGACATCACTCTTCACATATAATGACATCACTTTATTTTTTTTTTCAGGTCTCCAGGAGCTTTTTTCCGAGATTTTCCGAGAATGTAAATAACGGATGACGTCCTGGCGCCAGCTCCTGGATGGAGGAGGGGGGGGGGGGCAGGTGGGGGTCTCAGTAATAATTTAGATAATACTAGATGTATCTTGTGTGTCTGGTTGTGGATACTTGCAGGCAGATGAGTGGGATGCGCCGCTCCGCGTGACCTTTCACCTATCCAGAGTATTAGGTTGCGCCTCCGGGGAAGTTTCGCCATCTGTTTCCGCAGTCTGTGAAAATATCCATTTTTATGTTTTTGTTCCTCTGAGATTTTGGCATTAAAGGGACGTGTGTGTTCTGTAATATTGTGTGAAGTTCAGAGCGGCGGGATGGGGAATGAGCGTTCCCCGGATTTTATATTCCACTTCCCTCCGCTTCTCCGGTAGCGTTTAGGTAACAATCGCGGTGACAGATTAGTTTCTGCGCTCAGCATTCTCTGGTTTTACGGTTTTCTGGATGTTATTAATTTTTCTATTACTTTGAGCTTTGGACGCCCCCGGGTCTGATACCGGGAGCACTTGGTCAGACGTAGGGGCTCCGGTCAGTACCCCCCCAGTATTCCCTTATAGCCGCCATTGCTGCTACTTTCCGCAACATATTATTTAAACACTTTGTTGCAATATTTTTAACCACTGTATGAATGAGCACTATATGGCGGTATACCTATGGGAAGGTGCTGCTACCAAGGTAGTAACTTCTTCTACAGATTGGCTTGTGACGCATTATAGGAATGTGCACTATAGGGCAGGATTTATATTGTTAACCACTGTATGAATGAGCACTATATGGCGGTATTCACATGGCAACGTTCTGCTACTAAGGTAGTAACTTCCTCTTAAGATTGGCTTGTGACGCATTATATGAATGTGCACTATGGGGCAGTATTTATTTTGTTATGATGCTACAGACGCAGGATTCATTGCGGTATTATTTAGACACTTAGAGGAATGTTATTAAACCTTTCTCTGAATGTGCACCATATGGCGGTATATATTGTGTGGTGCTGCTACTTACCTTGTCACTTCTGCTGACAACTATCCAAGCTATTTTACCAGACACTTGATAGCAGTGTTATTGGATTGTATCATATATGAGCACTATATGGCAATGCTTATATTGTGTTACGTGGCTTATGAGCCAGTGCGGTCCTGCTGCAATCCTGGAATATAAATCATTATTTCACAGTTCTGCTGCTACTAACAACATACATCAAGGTGTGATTACATATCTCTTCAGGGACAATAACTAACAATGTTGACATAGAGCACAGAGCACAGCAGTGTGAGGACTCCTAAGGATGCCTGCAGAGAGCTAAAAGCACAACAGTGTGAGTACACACCTCCAGTGCACTTGGAGAAGCTACAATCCTAGAATACAAATCCATATTTCACAGTCCTGCTGCTGCTACCAACAACATACATCAAGTTATGATTACACATCTCTGCAGGGACAATAGCTAACAATATCTGCATAGAGCACAGAGCACAGCAGTGTGAGGACACATAACACTGCCTGCAGAGAAAAAAGTGCACAGCAGTGTGAGGACACGCCTCCAGTGCACTTGGAGAAGCTACAATCCTAGAATATTAATCCATATGCTCCCATACTACATACACAGAGGTTTGATAACACATCCCTCCAGGGATAATACCTAATACTGGCTGCAGAGAGCACAGAGTACAGCAGTGTGAGAACATGCCCTTAGATGAAACTACAATGCAGGAATATAAATCCAGATTTCAAACAACATGCAGAGCGATGGGATTACATATCTCTCCAGGGACATAATACTGGCAGCAGAGAGCACAGAGCACAGCAGTGTGAGGACAGACCCTCTTGCATTTGAGGATGCTACAATACTGGGATTTAAATCCATTTATCACAGTCCTGCTGCTACTAAGAACATAAACACAGGTATGACTACACATATCTCCAGGGACAACACAGTCTATTGTACATGATCTCCCTCAATGGCTCAATCCCTTGAAGACACTTTTTGTGTACCCCCCCCTATGATTGGAGGACTGACTCAGGGTTTAAGGTCATGCTACCGTTTTGTTATGGAGGAGCACAGCGCCAAAATAGATCTCGCCCAGAAGAGGAGCTCTGCCTCGTCTACACAGATCCATAATTCATGAAGATTCTCCTACTACAAGTTGGAATGTAAATTCAGAGCCGGGCTGGAAGTGTAAGACGGAGAAGGAGACGCACCCTGTGACTGCCGGGTCCGCAATCCCAGAAATTTCAGATTATATCTTATGGAATTAAAGGGCTCACACAAGAAGCAACGCCCAAAGCCCATTACATACAAAATATATGACAAGTAGATTGTGTACCTTTAAGTGATCCCTTTAAGGGCCCCCTATGCACCTCCCCCTATCCGTCTCCTTAACCTCTCAGCAAAGCCATAAAAGGTCACATGATGCACTTCTATACAAATGACTGTTAGTATAGCTTTGAGGAGTGGAGAATTCTTCAACTAAGCTCCGCCCCCCGGACTCTTTAGCAGTAGCAATCAGCAGGAAAGTAAACTTTTCTAAATGTGTAAGGACCCACCCATAAAGGAACCGCCCAACCCATGGATGGGTCCATCTGCAGTCCAGAGGGGGCCCTACTGTAACCCAAGTTTAAATTTGTCCTCGCCCCCTAGCTTAGTTCTGGAAAGTCATTTACAAAAATTCTAGATATTTCAAAAATCTCAAGTATAAAGAAAGATATTTTTAAGAAGTCGGAGTATGTAGATACTGTAAGACGTGATCAATAAAACAGACCTGGATATGGCGGCTTCCTATGTTTTTTTGGTGAGTTTTTAAACTTAAAGGGATATCCCTTAAAGGGATAAGATAAAAAAAATTCCAATGGTTTGGATGAAACCAAAGTGTAGAAAACCAAGAGGGGGAGAATGAAATATACATAATATTACTAATAATTCATTGCGATTTGATAAAACCAACATCTCCACAATCTTTCAGGCTCCATCATGTTAACTATATATGATATGGATGTAACCCCAGGAGCACAAGGTATGGATATAGAACAGTATATACGGGGGGGGGGGGGGGGGGGGGGCTATGGGAGATTAATTACATGAGGGGGGAGATTGTAGCTCCAGGACAGGTTTTAATTAGACTATGGAAGTGTCTGCTGCATATACAGAATATAAGAGGGAAAGGATCATTAGAGGAAGATAGAAAGATGAAAGCTATGAAAATCCTAGATACAAAGATGAGATAAAGAAATAAATATGAGATATAGATAGATGCTAGAATTTATGGCACATGGAGAAGTATTAATGATCAATAGAAATATAGAAAAAAGATACATAAATAGAATGTCTGTCTGCCTTCCATACTGAGGGTTAGTCCTGCAGCCTGGTGATGCCATGCTGCCATGTGCTGGTGATGCCATGCTGCCATGTGCTGGTGATGCCATGCTGCCATGTGCTGGTGATGCCATGCTGCCATGTGCTGGTGATGCCATGCTGCCATGTGCTGGTGATGCCATGCTGCCCTATGTTAGTGGCTTCCTGCTGCCCTGTACTGAGGGTCTCAGGCTGCCCTGTACTAGTGATTCCCTGTGCTGGTGATGCCATGCTGCCATGTGCTGTGATGCCCTAATCTCTTGTACAGGTGGTCCCCTGCTCTCCTATGCAGGTGGTGCACTGCTGCTCTGTGCATGTGGTGCCCTGTTCTCCTGTGCAGGTGATGCCCTGCTGCCCTGTGCAGGTGGTACCTTGTTCTCCTGTTCATGAGGTGCCCTGTTCTCCTGTGCAGGTGATGCCCTGTTCTTCTGAGCAGTTGGTGCCCTGCTCTCCTGTGCTGGTGGTGCCATCCTCTCCTGTGCAGGTGGTGCCCTGCTGCCCTGTGCAGGTAATGCCCTGCTCCCCTGTGGTACTGATGCCCTGCCCTCCTGTGCAGGTGGTGCCCTGTTCTCCTGTGCAGGTGGTTTCCTGCTCTCCTCTACAGGTGATGCCCTGCTCTCCTGTGGTGGTGTTGCCCTATTCTCCTGTGGTGGTGATGCCCTGCTCTCCTGTGGTGGTGATGCCCTGCTCTCCTGTGGTGGTGATGCCCTGCCCTCCTGTGCAGGTGGTGCCCTGCTCTCCTGTGCAGGTGATGCCCTGCTCTCCTGTGCAGGTGGTGCCCTGTGCAGGTGATGCCCTGCTCTCCTGTGGTGGTGATGCCCTGCTCTCCTGTGGTGGTGATGCCCTGCAATCCTGTGCAGGTGGTGCCCTGCTCTCCTGTGCAGGTGATGCCCTTCTCTCCTGTGGTAGTGATGCCCTGCCCTCCTGTGCAGGTGGTGCCCTGCGCAGGTGATGCCCTGCTCTCCTGTGCAGGTGGTGCCCTGCTCTCCTGTGGTGGTGGTGTTGCCCTGCTCTCCTGTGCAGGTGGTGCCCTGCTGCCCTGTGCAGGTGGTGCCCTGCTCTCCTGTGCAGGTGGTGCCCTGCTGCCCTGTGCAGGTGGTGTTCTGCTCTCCTGTGCAGGTGGTGCCCTGCTGCCCTGTGCAGGTGGTGTCCTGCTCTCCTGTGGTGGTGATGCCCTGCTCTCCTGTGGTGGTGATGCCCTGCTCTCCTGTGGTGGTGATGCCCTGCAATCCTGTGCAGGTGGTGCCCTGCTCTCCTGTGCAGGTGATGCCCTTCTCTCCTGTGGTAGTGATGCCCTGCCCTCCTGTGCAGGTGGTGCCCTGTGCAGGTGGTGCCCTGCTCTCCTGTGGTGGTGGTGTTGCCCTGCTCTCCTGTGCAGGTGGTGCCCTGCTGCCCTGTGCAGCTGGTGCCCTGCTCTCCTGTGCAGGTGGTGCCCTGCTGCCCTGTGCAGGTGGTGTCCTGCTCTCCTGTGGTGGTGATGCCCTGCTCTCCTGTGCAGGTGTTGCCCTGATGCCTAGTGCTGGTGATGTCCTGCCCTCCTGTGGTGGTGATGCCCTGCCCTCCTATGCAGGTGGTGCCCTGCTGCCCTGTGCAGGTGGTGCCCTGCTCTCCTGTGGTGGTGATGCCCTGCCCTCCTATGCAGGTGGTGTCCTGCCCTCCTGTGCAGGTGGTGTCCTGCTCTCCTGTGGTGGTGTTGCCCTGCTCTCCTGTGGTGGTGTTGCCCTCCTCTCCTGTGCAGGTGGTGCCCTGCTCTCCTGTGGTGGTGGTGCCCTGCCCTCCTGTGCAGGTGGTGCCCTGCTCTCCTGTGCAGGTGGTGTCCTGCTCTCCTGTGGTGGTGATGCCCTGCTCTCCTGTGGTGGTGTTGCCCTGCTCTCCTGTGGTGGTGATGCCCTGCCCTCCTGTGCAGGTGGTGCCCTGCTGCCTAGTGCTGGGCACCTGTTCCTTGCAGTGGTGCCTCCATCCTGAGCTGTGAGCAGCAGATGGCATCACAGGCAGGAGGTGGGTCTTGTGCTGGTAGCACTGGTGATGCTGGAGCTGGGAGCAGAGCTGTGTGTGCTGTACTCTGGAGCACTGCATCCCTCTCCTGTCCTCTCCTTCCATCCTCTGATACTAGTGGATTACCCTGGATTGCAGCCATGGATCTTGGGGGAGCCGGTAACCCCTTCCATCCCAGGCAGCTGTGACCACTCCTGGCACTTTCCTTACTGCTGTCTGTCCGGCTTCTTCCACGGATTCTGCAGTCTCCAAGATGCTCCAGTGCTCAATGCACATCCCAAGTCTCCAGGGTACCCGGGCTTAAAGGTAAGTGCTCCAGGAGCTGCAGAAACTACCAGCTCCTGGCTGGGCATGCTGGGGGTTGTAGTGCTACTACTGTATACACAAGGACAAGCACTGGAAGTCTACAGGTCTTCTAGGTGGCACTGACTTGTCCTGGGTGAGCGGCTTATTGCTACTATTATTACTACTATTATTACTACTGTTATGGGTGATTAGGAGTTGATCTTTCCTGGCAGACATCAGCGGACAATAGAGAGCACAGGAGGAAGGGTCAGCGAAGGGGAGACTGAGTAGTAGTAACCACTACTAATTTTTGGAATGACACAGACCCAGTGTGAAGATATTTATGTAAAATGTATCCATTAGATATCTCACATTTATCTATGAATCTACTCATCTATATTTCTTCTATCATAGATATTTCTATCTATCTATCTATCTCCTATCTATCTATCTCCTATCTATCTATCTATCTATCTATCTATCTATCTATCTCCTATCTATCTATCTATCTATCTATCTAGCTCCTATCTATCTATCTATCTATCTATCTATCTATCTATCTATCTATCTATCTATCATCTATCTCCTATCTATCTATCTATCTATCTATCTATCTATCTATCTCCTATCTATCTATCTATCTATCTATCTATCTATCTCATATCTATCTATCTATCTATCTATCTATCTATCTCATATCTATCTATCTATCTATCTATCTCATATCTATCTATCTATCTATCTATCTATCTATCTATCTCATATCTATCTATCTATCTCTTATCTATCTATCTCCTATCTATCTATCTATCTATCTATCTATCTATCTATCTATCTATCTATCTATCTCATATCTCCTATCTATCTATCTATCTATCTATCTATCTATCTCTTATCTATCTATCTCTTATCTATATATCTCTTATCTAACTATCCATGTATCAGGAGTTAGGAATGTGACTAGTGCTCTCAGGAGAGGGAGTAGCAATACCTACTTCTTTATTGCATCCCCATAATAAACTTTGTGAAGATATTTATGTAAAATGTATCCATTAGATATCTCACATTTATCTATGAATCTACTCATCTATATTTCTTCTATCATAGATATTTCTATCTATCTATCTATCTCCTATCTATCTATCTCCTATCTATCTATCTATCTATCTATCTATCTATCTATCTATCTCCTATCTATCTATCTATCTATCTATCTCCTATCTATCTATCTATCTATCTATCTATCTATCTATCTATCTATCATCTATCTCCTATCTATCTATCTATCTATCTATCTATCTATCTATCTCCTATCTATCTATCTATCTATCTATCTATCTATCTATCTCATATCTATCTATCTATCTATCTATCTCATATCTATCTATCTATCTATCTATCTATCTATCTATCTATCTCATATCTATCTATCTATCTATCTATCTATCTATCTATCTCATATCTATCTATCTCTTATCTATCTATCTCCTATCTATCTATCTATCTATCTATCTATCTATCTATCTATCTATCTATCTCATATCTATCTATCTATCTATCTCATATCTATCTATCTATCTATCTATCTATCTATCTATCTATCTCATATCTATCTATCTATCTATCTATCTATCTATCTATCTATCTCATATCTATCTATCTATCTCTTATCTATCTATCTCCTATCTATCTATCTATCTATCTATCTATCTATCTATCTATCTATCTATCTATCTCATATCTCCTATCTATCTATCTATCTATCTATCTATCTATCTATCTATCTATCTATCTATCTCTTATCTATCTATCTCTTATCTATATATCTCTTATCTAACTATCCATGTATCAGGAGTTAGGAATGTGACTAGTGCTCTCAGGAGAGGGAGTAGCAATACCTACTTCTTTATTGCATCCCCATAATAAACTTTCACATCAGTTAAAAGATGATCCATCCCTTTCCTATCTATCTATCTATCTATCTATCTATCTATCTATCTATCTCATATCTTTCTATCAATTTATCCATCCATCTATCTGTAAACTATCTATCTATCCATCCCCCATGTATGTATGTATGTATCTATATATCCTATCCACTATCTATCTATCTATCTATCTATCCATCCTATCCAGTATCCATCCATTTATCTATAAACTATCTATCCATCTATCCATCTATCTATCCCATGCCAGTAATTCCGGCAGATATTTTATGACTGTATATATAAGATAAGGACACAATCAGGGACATTATAACAATCCCCCTAAAAGTTCCCGTTCCCAGCCCCCTCCTCCCTGTTGTCTCTCCTGTGACCCTTTGCCTTTATGTAGACATGTATACCTCACTGGAGAGGTTTTGGACACATGTTTCAGTACAGTAACATGGGAGGTCCATGAGTCTGGTGCTGGAGGTTACTCCAGGCGGAGGATACACGAGTCCCTGCTCATCTCTCCAGTCCTGTTTGTGTTGGATTAAAGGAATTTTTGGGGTATTTTAGAGGAAAAGCTTTGTGTGTGCATCTGCCATAGAGGGAGAGGAGGCTGGAACATGTATAACGCATAATGATGATGATAATGACAGCACTAATTATAATGAGGGGAGTAATAACCATCACTGTGTGAAGTGATCCGAAGATGTCACCGGCGCCAACTCGCTGTAGTCACAGTCTCCAGGAATAACAACCGCTCCTTAAAGGGGACCTCTCACCCCTCCTGACACATCACATCTGCTTAATAATTACACTCCGGAATTAAAAATTCTCCATCATCTTTTCCTAGAAACCGGTATTTTTTTTACCGTTCCTCTAATATTCCTTCCTTAAAACAAATTGACAAGGGGGCGTTACCAGCTAGGAGGTGTGTCCTTGCAATCTCAGACCTGACACGCCCAATTTATGAGTGCGATTTGTAACACCCAGTTGTCAATTTATTCATTAACTTCCAGGAGGAATAACAGAGTAGCCAGACAAGATTCTTTCATATGATAAAAGGAGAAGTGAAACTGCTCTTAAAGGGGTTGTCTGCTTTAAAAAATCTCATTTTCTATTACTGGATTCTTGATTAATTTTGGGGAGAAGCCCCCCCTCTGGGGTCAGGACCCTCATTTAGTAACCAGAGATGTATAAAGCCCAATCTCTTACCTTGGAGGACTGCAACGATCCATAGATCGCACTTGATCGCAATGGACGCAGTGTAATGCTTAATGTTCCCTGTGGGGGGAGCTCCAGGCACCTTCCTATAACTACAATCAGTTAGGATTAACTTTACCAAATGTATCTACAGGCAGTCCCCGGGTTACATACAAGATAGGGTCTGTAGGTTTGTTCTTAAGTTGAATTTGTATGTAAGTCGGAACTGTATATTTTATCATTGTAACCCCAGCCAGAATATTTTTTGGTCTCTGTGCCAATTGGATTTTAAAACTTTTGGGTTGTCATAAGAACCAGGATTAACAATAAATCTTAGTTGAAGACGCCTGTGATAACTGTTACAGCTGATTATTGTAGCCTAGGACTAAAGTACAGCAAATTCCCAACATCCAGAGGTCCGTTTGTAACTAGGGGTCGTATGTAAGTCAGGTGTTCTTAAGTAGGGGACCGCCTGTATATCCTAAACCAGTCCGATATCTGAAATTTTGTTTTACATTTTTTAAAACTTTTTATATTTTTAACAAACAGCGCCCCCCTTGTTCATGGCGGTTTCCCACATTGCAGCTTAGTAGACAAGGCCCTGAGTGACCTCGTAATAATAAGTGAATCCTGCATTGAGTTAGGATCCTGATGCACTTCCACCTGTGTGTCGGAAATCCAGGGATAGATCTTGTATAAAATCTGAAATTCAGTGAACATCCGATACAATTATTACACTGGATTTTTAATTTAGACTAAAAACAATGACATCTTCCCAGTTTTAATATATTTTTTATGAGAATCTCACCACTAGGGGCGCTGTTGTATTTAAGTCAATCAATAAGGAAGAACTGTAGCCCTGGATCCAGAGGTGTCGTCTGGGTTCTGGTCATTTTGGATACTGATGACCCACTAAACTGCTGTTCTAGGTTTTATCTGGTACAGGGACCTATTGGGGGAAAATGTTACCTGCAGACAGGACACTAGGTGCAATCTGCTAAGCTCATACTGCTCTATAACATGCTGCCTGCAGACAGGACACTAGGTGCAATCTGTTGAGCTCCTCCTGCTCTATAACATGCTGCCTGCAGACAGGACACTAGGTGCAATCTGTTGAGCTCCTCCTGCTCTATAACATGCTGCCTGCAGACAGGACACTAGGTGCAATCTGTTGAGCTCCTCCTGCTCTATAACATGCTGCGTGCAGATAGGACACTAGGTGCAATCTGTTGAGCTCCTCCTGCTCTATAACATGCTGCGTGCAGATAGGACACTAATTATAATCTGCTCAGCTCCTCCTGCTCTATAACATGCTGCCTGCAGATAGGACACTAGGTGCCATCTGTTGAGCTCCTCCTGCTCTATAACATGCTGCCTGCAGATAGGACACTATTTATAATCTGCTCAGCTCCTCCTGCTCTATAACATGCTGCCTACAGATAGGACACTATGTACAATCTCATTATCTCCTCCTGCTCTATAACATGCTGCCTACAGATAGGACACTGGGGCTCATTTACTAAGGGTCCAAACGCCGCACTTTCGTCTGGTTTCCCAAATATTCCGTTTTGCGCTGAATTGCCCCGGGATTTTTGCGCACGCGATTAGATTGTGGCGCATCTGCACCGGGTTTCACGCGACAGAAATCAGGGGCGTGGCCGTCGGACAACCCGAACGATTCGGAAAAAACGCGGAATTTAAAAAACTATTTGTGTTGCAAGATCAGCACTCACATGCACCAGGAAGAAGAAGGTGAACTCTGGCGGACCTCGGCGCAGCAGCGACACCTGCTGGATATCGGGCGCACGACCTTAGTGAATCTCAGCACACCCGAATCCTCGTCGGACAACGTGAGTAAGTAAATGTGCCCTACTATGTACAATCTGCTCAGCTCTTCCTGCTCTATAACATGCTGCCTGCAGATAGGACACTATGTACAATCTGCTCAGCTCCTCCTGCTCTATAACATGCTGCCTGCAGATAGGACACTATGTACAATCTGCTCAGCTCCTCCTGCTCTATAACATGCTGCCTGCAGATAGGACACTTTGTACAATCTGATCAGCTCCTCCTGCTCTATAACATGCTGCCTGCAGATAGGACACTATGTACAATCTGATCAGCTCCTCCTGCTCTATAACATGCTGCCTGCAGATAGGACACCATGTACAATCTGCTCAGCTCCTCCTGCTCTATAACATGCTGCCTGCAGATAGGACACTTTGTACAATCTGCTCAGCTCCTCCTGCTCTATAACATGCTGCCTGCAGATAGGACACTTTGTACAATCTGCTCAGCTCCTCCTGCTCTATAACATGATGCCTGTAGATAGGACACTGTGTAAAATCTGCTCAGCTCCTGCTCTATAACATGCTGCCTGCATAACACTTGCATAAAAGGAGTTAAATTTCATGCATTATATAGCACTTCTAGATTCGGCCATATTCAAAATTGTTTAATAAGTCTCATAGGAAACTATTCGATCCTGGGATCCATTAAGTTAAATGGGACTACCAGAATGTCATATCAGAAAAAACAGTCCCAGATCTGGCTCACCGCACTCCAGCACGTGCAGGAGTACAGTCACCACTACCGGCACGTGCAGGAGTACAGTCACCACTACCGGCACGTGCAGGAGTACAGTCACCACTACCGGCACGTGCAGGAGTACAGTCACCACTACCAGCACATACAGGAGTACAGTCACCACTACCAGCACGTACAGGAGTACAGTCACCACTACCGGCACGTGCAGGAGTACAGTCACCACTACCGGCACATACAGGAGTACAGTCACCACTACCGGCACATACAGGAGTACAGTCACCACTACCGGCACGTGCAGGAGTACAGTCACCACTACCGGCACGTGCAGGAGTACAGTCACCACTACCGGCACGTGCAGGAGTACAGTCACCACTACCAGCATGTGCAGGAGTACAGTCACCACTACCAGCACGTGCAGGAGTACAGTCACCACTACCGGCACGTGCAGGAGTACAGTCACCACTACCGGCACGTGCAGGAGTACAGTCACCACTACCGGCACGTGCAGGAGTACAGTCACCACTACCAGCACGTGCAGGAGTACAGTCACCACTACCAGCACGTGCAGGAGTACAGTCACCACTACCGGCACGTGCAGGAGTACAGTCACCACTACCAGCATGTGCAGGAGTACAGTCACCACTACCAGCACGTGCAGGAGTACAGTCACCACTACCAGCACGTGCAGGAGTACAGTCACCACTACCAGCACGTGCAGGAGTACAGTCACCACTACCAGCACGTGCAGGAGTACAGTCACCACTACCAGCATGTGCAGGAGTACAGTCACCACTACCGGCACGTACAGGAGTACAGTCACCACTACCGGCACGTGCAGGAGTACAGTCACCACTACCGGCACGTACAGGAGTACAGTCACCACTACCGGCACGTGCAGGAGTACTGTCACCACTACCGGCACGTGCAGGAGTACAGTCACCACTACCAGCACGTGCAGGAGTACAGTCACCACTACCAGCACGTGCAGGAGTACAGTCACCACTACCAGCACGTGCAGGAGTACAGTCACCACTACCAGCACGTGCAGGAATACGGTCACCACTATCGGCACATACAGGAGTACAGTCACCACTACCGGCACATACAGGAGTACTGTCACCACTACCGGCACGTGCAGGAATACGGTCACCACTACCGGCACATACAGGAGTACAGTCACCACTACCGGCACGTGCAGGAATACGGTCACCACTACCGGCACATACAGGAGTACAGTCACCACTACCAGCACATACAGGAGTACAGTCACCACTATCGGCACATACAGGAGTACAGTCACCACTACCGGCACGTGCAGGAATACGGTCACCACTACCGGCACATACAGGAGTACAGTCACCACTACCGGCACGTGCAGGAATACGGTCACCACTACCGGCACATACAGGAGTACAGTCACCACTACCAGCACATACAGGAGTACAGTCACCACTATCGGCACATACAGGAGTACAGTCACCACTACCGGCACGTGCAGGAATACGGTCACCACTACCGGCACATACAGGAGTACAGTCACCACTACCGGCACATACAGGAGTACAGTCACCACTACCGGCATGTGCAGGAGTACAGTCACCACTACCGGCACCTACAGGAGTACAGTCACCACTACCGGCACGTGCAGGAGTACAGTCACCACTACCGGCACGTGCAGGAGTACAGTCACCACTACCGGCACGTGCAGGAGTACAGTCACCACTACCGGCACGTGCAGGAGTACAGTCACCACTACCAGCACATACAGGAATACAGTCACCACTACCGGCACATACAGGAGTACAGTCACCACTACCAGCACGTGCAGGAGTACAGTCACCACTACCAGCACATACAGGAGTACAGTCACCACTACCAGCACATACAGGAGTACAGTCACCACTACTGGCACATACAGGAGTACAGTCACCACTACCGGCACATACAGGAGTACAGTCACCACTACCAGCACGTGCAGGAGTACAGTCACCACTACCAGCACGTGCAGGAGTACAGTAACCACTACAAGCACGTGCAGGAGTACATTCACCACTACCAGCACATACAGGAGTACAGTCACCACTACCGGCACGGGCATGAGTACAGTCACCACTACCGGCACGTGCAGGAATATGGTCAACACTACCAGCACGTGCAGGAGTACAGTCACCACTACCGGCACGTGCAGGAGTACAGTCACCACTATCGGCACGTGCAGGAATACGGTCACCACTACCAGCACGGGCAGGAGTACAGTCACCACTACCAGCACGTACAGGAGTACTGTCACCACTACCAGCACGTGCAGGAGTACAGTCACCACTACCAGCACATACAGGAGTACAGTCACCACTACCAGCACGTACAGGAGTACAGTCACCACTACCAGCACGTGCCGGAGTACAGTCACCACTACCAGCACGTGCAGGAGTACAGTCACCACTACCAGCATGTGCAGGAGTACAGTCACCACTACCAGCACGTGCAGGAGTACAGTAACCACTACAAGCACGTGCAGGAGTACATTCACCACTACCAGCACATACAGGAGTACAGTCACCACTACCAGCACATACAGGAGTACAGTCACCACTACCGGCACGTGCAGGAGTACAGTCACCACTACCAGCACGTGCAGGAGTACAGTCACCACTACCAGCATGTGCAGGAGTACAGTCACCACTACCAGCACATACAGGAGTACAGTCACCACTACCGGCACGTGCAGGAGTACAGTCACCACTACCGGCACATACAGGAGTACAGTCACCACTACCGGCACGGGCATGAGTACAGTCACCACTACCGGCACGTGCAGGAATATGGTCAACACTACCAGCACGTGCAGGAGTACAGTCACCACTACCAGCACATGCAGGAGTACATTCACCACTACCGGCACATACAGGAGTACAGTCACCACTACCGGCACGGGCATGAGTACAGTCACCACTACCGGCACGTGCAGGAATATGGTCAACACTACCAGCACGTGCAGGAGTACAGTCACCACTACCGGCACGTGCAGGAGTACAGTCACCACTATCGGCACGTGCAGGAATACGGTCACCACTACCAGCACGTACAGGAGTACTGTCACCACTACCAGCACGTGCAGGAGTACAGTCACCACTACCAGCACATACAGGAGTACAGTCACCACTACCAGCACGTACAGGAGTACAGTCACCACTACCAGCACGTGCCGGAGTACAGTCACCACTACCAGCACGTGCAGGAGTACAGTCACCACTACCAGCATGTGCAGGAGTACAGTCACCACTACCAGCACGTGCAGGAGTACAGTCACCACTACCGGCACGTGCAGGAGTACAGTCACCACTACCGGCACATACAGGAGTACAGTCACCACTACCGGCACGTGCAGGAGTACAGTCACCACTACCAGAACGTGCAGGAGTACAGTCACCACTACCGGCACATACAGGAGTACAGTCACCACTACCGGCACGTGCAGGAGTACAGTCACCACTACCAGCACGTGCAGGAGTACAGTCACCACTACCGGCACGTGCAGGAGTACAGTCACCACTACCAGCACGTGCCGGAGTACAGTCACCACTACCAGCACGTGCAGGAGTACAGTCACCACTACCAGCACGTGCAGGAGTACAGTAACCACTACAAGCACGTGCAGGAGTACAGTCACCACTACCGGCACATACAGGAGTACAGTCACCACTACCGGCACGTGCAGGAGTACAGTCACCACTACCAGCACGTGCAGGAGTACAGTCACCACTACCAGCACGTGCCGGAGTACAGTCACCACTACCAGCACGTGCAGGAGTACAGTCACCACTACCAGCACGTGCAGGAGTACAGTAACCACTACAAGCACGTGCAGGAATACAGTCACCACTACCGGCACATACAGGAGTACAGTCACCACAACCAGCACGTGCAGGAGTACAGTCACCACTACCAAAACGTGCAGGAGTACAGTCACCACTACCAGAACGTGCAGGAGTACAGTAACCACTACAAGCACGTGCAGGAGTACAGTCACCACTACCAGCACGTGCAGGAGTACAGTCACCACTACCAGCACGTGCCGGCGTACAGTCACCACTACCAGCACGTGCAGGAGTACAGTCACCACTACCAGCACGTGCAGGAGTACAGTAACCACTACAAGCACGTGCAGGAATACAGTCACCACTACCGGCACATACAGGAGTACAGTCACCACAACCAGCACGTGCAGGAGTACAGTCACCACTACCAGAACGTGCAGGAGTACAGTCACCACTACCAGAACGTGCAGGAGTACAGTAACCACTACAAGCACGTGCAGGAGTACAGTCACCACTACCAGCACGTGCAGGAGTACAGTCACCACTACCAGCACGTGCAGGAGTACAGTCACCACTACCAGCACGTGCAGGAGTACAGTCACCACTACCAGCACGTGCAGGAGTACAGTCACCACTACCAGCACATACAGGAGTACAGTCACCACTACCGGCACGGGCATGAGTACAGTCACCACTACCGGCACGGGCATGAGTACAGTCACCACTTCCAGCACGTGCAGGAGTACAGTCACCACTACCAGCATGTGCAGGAGTACGGTCACCACTACCAGCACGTGCAGGAGTACAGTCACCACTACCGGCACATACAGGAGTACAGTCACCACTATGTGTATACGCAGGAATATGGTCACCACTACCGGCATGTAAACGGTCATAAAGATGTCTTTTATCATTATCTGCCGGGAACATCTTCATTAGTAAAGCAGTGAGACGTCTGAGGACAGAGGAAGAATCTTTTCCTCTATTTTGCTGTTGCATCGGGTTTTACAAGGTTTTCTTGATATCTGGGGACCTGTATATTGGAGATAATAAGTCCTAACACACAGACATCATGCACACAGCAATGTCCTGAGCCCATAGCCGTGTGGACGCGGACATAGTCCCTATGAGATGTATTAAAGGGGTTTGCTTCATAAATTAGGCCATTAACCCCAGAGAGGGGAATCCAGCACATCCATGCATTACATGCTCCGCAATATGTATTTCACTGACTTCTACATGTGATTCTACATTTCACCAGCAGTGGCCGCTGCAGGCAAAATGGATAATTAGAGGGGTAGGTAAAAAATAACTGGCACTGATCACCTGATTAAGAAGAGGTTATCCTTAGAAGACAATTCCTTAAAGTCACTTACAGGCTCGGCTCAGTTGTTTGGCTGTAAAAGCATAGGTTGACAGCTTTGCCATAAAGATGAAAAAATGTTATAGATCAAACTTCTAAAATGTATGATGTCTACAGTAGCTCAGTATATACTGCTCATACTCCATCAGGACAGCCGGACCAGCACTTCTCTATTCAGCCGATGGCACCTGCAGGGCTCAGGAGGAGATTTTGGTTTCCTGGATGTCTGCGGGTTCATATAAGATTGTTTCTGCAACTAAGGGACCAGTTCCATTATTAATGGGGTTCTCCGAGGTAAAAGCATTGAATAACAATCATATAGATAGAACATCAATTTTACCGCTATGAACAGTTCATCTGTGGGGTGGCCGAACGTTCAACCCACACCGATCTAATATTTTACATAGGGGGCAGTATTATAGTAGTTATATCCCTGTACATAGGGGGCAGTATTATAGTAGTTATATCCCTGTACATAGGGGGCAGTATTATAGTAGTTATATTCTTGTACATAGGGGGCAGTATTATAGTAGTTATATTCTTGTACATAGGAGGCAGTATTATAGTAGTTATATTCCTGTACATAGGGGGCAGTATTATAGCAGTTATATTCTTGTACATAGGGGGCAGTATTATAGTAGTTATATTTCTGTACATAGGGGGCAGTATTATAGTAGTTATATTCTTGTACATAGGGGGCGGTATTATAGTAGTTATATTCCTGTACATAGGGGGCAGTATTATAGTAGTTATATTCCTGTACATAGGGGGCAGTATTATAGTAGTTATATTCCTGTACATAGGGGGCAGTATTATAGTAGTTATATTCCTGTACATAGGGGGCAGAATTATAGTAGTTATATTCCTGTACACAGGGGGCAGTATTATAGTAGTTATATTCCTGTACATAGGGGGCAGTATTATAGTAGTTATATTCCTGTACATAGGGGGCAGTATTATAGTAGTTATATTCCTGTACATAGGGGGCAGTATTATAGTAGTTATATTCTTGTACATAGGGGGCAGTATTATAGTAGTTATATTCTTGTACATAGGAGGCAGTATTATAGCAGTTATATTCCTGTACATAGGAGCAGCATTATAGTAGTTATATTCTTGTACCCAGGGGGCAGTATTATAGTAGTTATATTCTTGTACATAGGAGGCAGTATTATAGTAGTTATATTCTTGTACCCAGGGGGCAGTATTATAGTAGTTATATTCTTGTACATAGGAGGCAGTATTATAGTAGTTATATTCTTGTACATAGGGGGCAGTATTATAGTAGTTATATTCCTGTAAATAGGGGGCAGTATTATAGTAGTTATATTCTTGTACATAGGGGGCAGTATTATAGTAGTTATATTCTTGTACATAGGGGGCAGTATTATAGTAGTTATATTCTTGTACATAGGGGGCAGTATTATAGTAGTTATATTCCTATACATAGGGGGCAGTATTATAGTAGTTATATTCTTGTACATAGGGGGCAGTATTATAGTAGTTATATTCTTGTACATAGGGGGCAGTATTATAGTAGTTATATTCTTGTACATAGGGGGCAGTATTATAGTAGTTATATTCTTGTACATAGGGGGCAGTATTATAGTAGTTATATTCTTGTACATAGGGGGCAGTATTATAGTAGTTATATTCCTGTACATAGGGGGCAGTATTATAGTAGTTATATTCCTGTACATAGGGGGCAGTATTATAGTAGTTATAGTCCTGTACATAGGGGGCAGTATTATAGTAGTTATATTCTTGTACATAGGGGGCAGTATTATAGTAATTATATTCTTGTACATAGGCGGCAGTATTATAGTAGTTATAGTCCTGTACATAGGGGGCAGTATTATAGTAGTTATAGTCCTGTACATAGGGGGCAGTATTATAGTAGTTATATTCTTGTACATATGGGGCAGTATTATAGTAGTTATATTCCTGTACATAGGGGGCAGTATTATAGTAGTTATATTCTTGTAAATAGGGGGCAGTATTATAGTAGTTATATTCTTGTACATAGGAGGCAATATTATAGTAGTTATATTCTTGTACATAGGAGGCAATATTATAGTAGTTATATTCCTTTACGTAGGGGGCAGTATTATAGTAGCTATATTCTTGTACATAGGGGCAGTATTATAGTAGTTATATTCCTGTACATAGGGGGCAGTATTATAGTAGTTATATTCCTGTACATAGGGGGCAGTATTATAGTAGCTATATTCTTGTACATAGGGGCAGTATTATAGTAGTTATATTCTTGTACATAGGGGGCAGTATTATAGTAGTTATATTCTTGTACATAGGGGGCAGTATTATAGTAGTTATATTCTTGTACATAGGGGGCAGTATTATAGTAGTTATATTCTTGTACATAGGGGCAGTATTATAGTAGTTATATTCTTGTACATAGGGGCAGTATTATAGTAGTTATATTCTTGTACATAGGGGGCAGTATTATAGTAGTTATATTCTTGTACATAGGGGCAGTATTATAGTAGTTATATTCTTGTACATAGGGGCAGTATTATAGTAGTTATATTCTTGTACATAGGGGGCAGTATTATAGTAGTTATATTCCTGTACATAGGGGGCAGTATTATAGTAGTTATATTCTTGTACATAGGGGCAGTATTATAGTAGTTATATTCTTGTACATAGGGGCAGTATTATAGTAGTTATATTCTTGTACATAGGGGCAGTATTATAGTAGTTATATTCTTGTACATAGGGGGCAGTATTATAGTAGTTATATTCTTGTACATAGGGGCAGTATTATAGTAGTTAGATTCTTGTACATAGGGGCAGTATTATAGTAGTTATATTCTTGTACATAGGGGGCAGTATTATAGTAGTTTAATTCCTGTACATAGGGGGCAGTATTATAGTAGTTATATTCTTGTACATAGGGGCAGTATTATAGTAGTTATTTTCTTGTACATAGGGGGCAGTATTATAGTAGTTATATTCTTGTACATAGGGGCAGTATTATAGTAGTTATATTCTTGTACATAGGGGGCAGTATTATAGTAGTTATATTCTTGTACATAGGGGGCAGTATTATAGTAGTTATATTCTTGTACATAGGGGGCAGTATTATAGTAGTTATATTCTTGTACAGAGGGGGCAGTATTATAGTAGTTATATTCTTGTACATAGGGGCAGTATTATAGTAGTTATATTCCTGTACATAGGATCAGTATTATAGTAGTTATATTCCTGTACATAGGGGGCAGTATTATAGTAGTTATATTCCTGTACATAGGGGGCAGTATTATAGTAGTTATATTCTTGTACATAGGGGGCAGTATTATAGTAGTTATATTCTTGTACATAGGGGGCAGTATTAAAGTAGTTATATTCCTGTACATAGGGGTCAGTATTATAGTAGTTATATTCTTGTACATAGGGGGCAGTATTATAGTAGTTATATTCTTATACATAAAGGGCAGTATTATAGTAGTTATATTCCTGTACATAGGAGGCTGTATTATAGTAGTTATATTCTTGTACATAGGGGGGGCAGTATTATAGTAGTTATATTCTTGTACTTAGGGGGCAGTATTATAGTAGTTATATTCTTGTACATAAGGGGCAGTATTATAGTAGTTATATTCCTGTACATAGGGTGCAGTATTATAGTAGTTATATTCCTGTACATAGGAGGCTGTATTATAGTAGTTATATTCTTGTACATAGGGGGGGCATTATTATAGTAGTTATATTCTTGTACATAGGGGGCAGTATTATAGTAGTTATATTCTTGTACATAAGGGGCAGTATTATAGTAGTTATATTCCTGTACATAGGGTGCAGTATTATAGTAGTTATATTCCTGTACATAGGGGGCAGTATTATAGTAGTTATATTCTTGTACATAGGGGGCAGTATTATAGTAGTTATATTGTTGTACATAGGGGGCAGTATTATAGTAGTTATATTCTTGTACATAGTCGCAGTATTATAGTAGATATACTCTTGTACATAGTCGCAGTATTATAGTAGTTATATTCTTGTACATAGGGGCAGTATTATAGTAGTTATATTCTTGTACCCAGGGGGCAGTATTATATTAGTTATATTCCTGTACATAGGGTGCAGTATTATAGTAGTTATATCCCTGTACATAGGGGGCAGTATTATAGTAGTTATATTCTTGTACATAGGGGGCAGTATTATAGTAGTTATATTCCTGTACATAGGGGGCAGTATTATAGTAGTTATATCCCTGTACATAGGGGGCAGTATTATAGTAGTTATATCCCTGTACATAGGAGGCAGTATTATAGTAGTTATATCCCTGTACATAGGGGGCAGTATTATAGTAGTTATGTTCTTGTACATAGGGGGCAGTATTATAGTAGTTATATTCTTGTACATAGGGGGCAGTATTATAGTAGTTATATTCTTGTACATAGAGGCAGTATTATAGTAGTTATATCCCTGTACATAGGGGGCATTATTATAGTAGTTATATTCTTGTACATAGGGGGCAGTATTATAGTAGTTATATCCTTGTACATAGGGGGCAGTATTATAGTAGTTATATTCTTGTACATAGGGGGCAGTATTATAGTAGTTATATTCTTGTACATAGGGGGCAGTATTATAGTAGTTATATTCCTGTACATAGGAGGCAGTATTATAGTAGTTATATCCTTGTACATAGGGGGCAGTATTATAGTAGTTATATTCTTGTACATAGGGGGCAGTATTATAGTAGTTATATTCTTGTACATAGGGGACAGTATTATAGTAGTTATATCCTTGTACATAGGGGGCAGTATTATAGTAGTTATATTCATGTACATAGGGGGCAGTATTATAGTAGTTATATTCCTGTACATAGGGGGCAGTATTATTGTAGTTATATTCCTGTACATAGGGGGCAGTATTATAGTAGTTATATTCTTTTACATAGGGGGCAGTATTATAGTAGTTATATTCCTGTACATAGGGGGCAGTATTATAGTAGTTATATTCCTGTACATAGGGGGCAGTATTATAGTAGTTATATTCTTGTACATAGGAGGCAGTATTATAGTAGTTATATTCTTGTACATAGGGGGCAGTATTATAGTAGTTATATTCCTGTACATAGGGGGCAGTATTATAGTAGTTATATTCTTGTACATAGGGGGCAGTATTATAGTAGTTATATTCTTGTACATAGGGGGCAGTATTATAGTAGTTATATTCCTGTACATAGGAGGCAGTATTATAGTAGTTATATTCTTGTACATAGGGGGCAGTATTATAGTAGTTATATTCTTGTACATAGGGGGCAGTATTATAGTAGTTATATTCTTGTACATAGGGGGCAGTATTATAGTAGTTATATTCCTGTACATAGGAGGCAGTTTTATAGTAGTTATATCCTTGTACATAATGGGCAGTATTATAGTAGTTATATTCTTGTACATAGGGGACAGTATTATTGTAGTTATATTCCTGTACATAGGGGGCAGTATTAAAGTAGTTATATTCCTGTACATAGGGGGCAGTATTATAGTAGTTATATTCATGTACATAGGGGGCAGTATTATAGTAGTTATATTCATGTACATAGGGGGCAGTATTATTGTAGTTATATTCCTGTACATAGGGGGCAGTATTATAGTAGTTATATTCTTGTACATAGGGGGCAGTATTATAGTAGTTATATTCCTGTACATAGGGGGCAGTATTATTGTAGTTATATTCTTGTACATAGGGGGCAGTATTATAGTAGTTATATTCTTGTACATAGGGGGCAGTATTATAGTAGTTATATTCTTGTACATAGGGACAGTATTATAGTAGTTATATTCCTGTACATAGGGGGCAGTATTATAGTAGTTATATTCTTGTACATAGGGGGCAGTATTATAGTAGTTATATTCTTGTACATAGAGGGCAGTATTATAGTAGTTATATTCTTGTACATAGGGGGCAGTATTATAGTAGTTATATTCTTGTACATAGGGACAGTATTATAGTAGTTATATTCCTGTACATAGGGGGCAGTATTATAGTAGTTATATTCCTGTACATAGGGGGCAGTATTATAGTAGTTATATTCTTGTACATAGGGGCAGTATTATACTAGTTATATTCTTGTACATAGGGGGCAGTATTATAGTAGTTATATTCTTGTACATAGGGGGCAGTATTATAGTAGTTATATTCTTGTACATAGGGGGCAGTATTATAGTAGTTATATTCTTGTACATAGGGGGCAGTATTATAGTAGTTATATTCTTGTACATATTGGCAGTATTATAGTAGTTATATTCCTGTACATGGGGCAGTATTATAGCAGTTGACACTAAATTAAATGAAGGTATGAGGCCAGTTATGTATTTCCTGCGCTCTTTTCCTATGTTACTTGTAACGTTTCTTATTTATAGGATTAGTATTATACGTCTTTTCATTACATTTCTATAAGCAGTGAGCTGTGTCCTTTCTTGCAGTTCGCTCTTTGTAGATCCGTGGCCTCCGAGTCCATCAATAAATGTCTCCCGCTGTGTCACTGCGTTGCGATTCCTCGGTCTCTATCAGAATGTAGTAGGTGCAGTATACGGCGCGGCGGTGTCAGGGGGTGATGGATGAAGCATTGCCGCTAGATGCAGCCTCCCTCGTGTGGTAATCACTTGTAGAATAGGATATATTCTTCCCCCAACATGTTTTTATTAGATTTCACAAGGCGTCGGTGCAAGCGGCGCCGGAGACTTCTGTGCTGGGGAGGATTTTGATTATTATCGCTCCCTGGACTGGACCTTATGCAGACATCACACAGCACATACGTCTCATAGGCCATTACCCGAGTAAGGACGTGTATTAACCTCTGGGTCCCGGCTGACTAATGTTGTGTGACGCTAACATAAGATTGTCACCCCCAAGGCCACATATAATTCATAGGTTCCATTTCACCACAAGGAAATAGCTTGGGGCACTACAAGTCCCAGCTTCAGAACAGAACGGATAATGGGGGACAGTGTATGTACCCGGATAACTACCCAGACCCTGGGGAAAGGGAGAGAGAGAAGAGGAGAATAAGATAGAAAATACATTTATATTGATGAGATAATATTGATCAATGTAGATCAAAGTTTTCTTTATTGTGAATTTTTAAGGGTAATCCAAAATGGGGCAGATTTCTGGTGGACGAGGCATGAAAAAAGGGTGTTCTGACCCGTACAGAACTGAGTGTGATGGTGCGGGGATTAGGGTGAGATGAGACATACTATAGACCAGTGGTGGCGAACCTATGGCACTGGTGCCGGAGGTGGCACTCAGAGCCTTTTCTGCGGACACCTGGGCCTTCACCTAGAGCACCCAGGCCTAGAGTTTGCCAGACAGGACTCACGGTTTCCTCCTGCGGTCCAAGACAGCTCAGGAGGTGCCATGCTCAGCGCTACTTTTAAGCAACATCCTTGGCTGCCAGGACTACAGGAGGAGCAAGAAGGGCTGGATAGAGATGAATTGTCATTGGAGCTCCTGCTCTGGGTCCCCTGATTCTTCCTCTTCAGGGGACCCTGAAAGTTAGCTACAATACAAATTTCTCCATCTTCTTTCTATTGTATTGGTGTCCTCAGGATGCCAATACAATTGAAACCTGTGATACAACAGGAATCAATTGCTTAAACTGGCATGTCGGCACTTATAGGTGGGTTTTGGTTGTAGTTTGGGCACTCTGTCTCTAAAAGGCTCGCCATCACTGCTATAGACCGAGGCTCAAATATCTGCCAGGTCTGAGGGAAGGTAACGATTGACACTCGTTCTTAAGAGCTACCACATGGTGGCGCTACCAACCCCCGATTATGTGAACAGAACCTCCAGCGATAAGGAGATCAGGGATCCCGTTTGCACTAATGAGAGGAGTGGCAGGGTGAGCGTGGTCTATGCCGCTCCATTCAGTTCCTCAGCGCTCGGGTATCTCCAGACAATCCCATAGAGGTGAATGGAGCGGCAGGATACGGACTCAGCCGATCCCTTTAGTAAGAATGGATCCACGTTCTCCTTTTTGCTTGGGGTCCCTCAGGGATTAGGATGTTATCCCCT